>NC_056432.1:18374644-18718644 GCF_018296145.1 Oncorhynchus tshawytscha
ACATCGTTTGGCCAATTTCCAAATGGACCCCCAAACCCTACCCCCTAGATACTCCTGTAGGAAAATCGGCCAATGGCCTGCTTCCATCAAAAATTCCATCATTCAAAGTATGTGGTGAAATGAGATCTTCTAGGAGAGTTTTAATTTAAAAAACATGGCATGGGAGAGAACCCCCTCCTCATGACTTCCTGTCTTTCCTTCCTGTGTCCCACCGCATTCTAAGTGTGAAGTGGGGCTTGAGTGGCAGGGCAGTATGTCCTGTATCTACTAGAAACCTGCCATTGAAGGTGATAGATGTGACTTTGCACTTTCCGAGTTGCCGCTCCTACGGTCTAACATAGTCATATCCACTAATGGTAGTGGTTTTACATGCAAACATTGGACAGGCATGCACAAGCATGCAGCCATATAGGCTAAGCTTCCATGTTTATGGTCAAACTCACAAGGGAGTCATCGATCACGATACGGAACAGTAGTGACATTAGCTAAGGCGTTGGCAGTCATGCAAGGATGCTAGCAGTCACACAGGCGATTTAATTCTCCAACGTCCCGGCAGTCATACAGCGTCATAGGTAACTCGCATTCAGGAGTGAGTTTCCTGAAATCTTTGTAGCTAATTTGTCACTTTTACTCCTCTGGACAACCCAGCCGCGAGAAAGTAACAATGCCAAATCAATGTTTAGTGGTCAATCTTCTAGTTGTGAATGAACTTCAGAATTTGTCTAAGCACTTTAATGTTCTCATAGTGGCGTGGGTCTGGGTTGTTAAGAGAAAGAAGGTACCATGTTAGTTCTGAGGTTTTTAGGAAACTCATCCACTTCCAGTTCTGTTCTGATCAAATTGATGAGTTCTGTTTCCTGAAATCTAATTGGTTGAAGATGGGGGTGGAGGAATCTCTTTTTCTGCCATCTCAGCATTCTAGCTGGGGGTCAGAACAGAGGGTCATCCTTTGGCTTCCTTAGCTCTCTCCTGTTCCTATTACATTTCCTGAAACACTCTCTCTCGCCTCTGCACTTAAATCGCTATGACAGATTTCATGATTTACGATCACTAATGCAAAGATCAGAACACGAAAACCAACCACACTACTTCTGTAAATAACACTGAACTTACTATGCAGAAGTATACAACATCTCTGCTTGGTCATTACCAACAAGATAAAATTGTGGGCTATGGTTAAGTTCCTATAACTCACTTTTACTTTAAGAGTTACTTATGTCTGTACTTGGTGGATTTGAGCCAAAAACATCTTGTGGCAGAATATTCCCAGTAAGTAGTCTCCGTGCACAGTGTGCAAAATGTTTAAGTATGATGTTTTCAGTGTCTAACAAACTACAATTTGAGTAAAAATTGGATAGTAACCTGTGTGTGTTTGTGTGTTCAGACCCTGAAAGAGGCTAGTGAGAATGCAAGGAAGGACTTCCACCGAGAGGCCGAGTTGCTGACCAACCTGCAGCACCAGCACATTGTCACGTTCTACGGTGTGTGTGTGGAGAGCGACCCCCTCATCATGGTTTTTGAGTATATGAAGCACGGGGACCTCAACAAGTTCCTCAGGTAAACCATTCTGTGGGCACGTTCATATTAAAGGCCCGATTCAGACTTAGACAATTTATTCCTTTCCTATACACTCCTTTCCTATACACTCCTTTCCTATACACACACTTAAGCAGGTGTGTAAGGCAAGTCTGGTTCCCTTGCATGCACTGAATATATTTAATTCAACTGCTGAAAACCCTCCCACTTGCTGGACAACAGATTTTCTCCTGGAGTTTTAATTCAATAGGGTTTTCAGTACATTTATCTTAAGGCATCCCTTTAAATAAGATGTATCTTTAATTAGAATTTTATCGACAGACTCACAAAAATACATAAAGAGAACTGGTTCAGAATACAGGGATCAATGAAAGAAAGCCATCTAAATATATGCATACTCGTCTCAATTTCAGCACCAACTGGTTGATTTTAAATTACTCTGATCTTGTAGATTATTTAGGCAAATTTGGGGGACAGGAAAGAATGTATGACATTTTCTTTTGAAGTATTTATGCACAACATATATTGATGAATCCAAAATACAGTGGCTTGATTCATCTTGAAGGTTGTCATATTCAAGTTGAATCCATGAAATATTTGAAGGTAGAAAAAAGTGCACAATAGGTGTTGAACAATAGTCCTAGAAATCTACCCGAATCATGGAACTGTATGACAACGTTTCAGTCATCGTGAACCGTGCACCAGGCTCCAGGTTTAACCTGCTAGGTGTGGTTTGAGTTCCATAATGATTCAAATAGGCTACATGTCCCAAATTATTGCACAACGTTAGCCTAATAGAATCCACTAATGCTAGCAATCCTCAGGAACAACTACATGGACATGACAGAGGAAAGAAAGGTCAACTTAATTGAATGATGCAAAAGGAAACTAAATTGACCGTTACAAATGTTTGTGGGTATTACTGATGGTGGCCTCCGATAGTGGCTAATATTTAACATGATACAAATTGTAAAATAAAATGGAGAAAAGCCCAGGCATATAATTAAAACATTCTAAACTGCATACATCAATTTGGCAGGCTTGGCCCTAAAGAAGTCTATAGCTTGGGTCTCCAAATTTCATCCATACAGATTATGAGGGCATACAATACAAATTCTGAATAACGGTACAGCTATTTATACCCTACTGTGGAAAATGGGCCGCAATGCATGTCATTTTGATCTGATTTTCAGTTTGCTTCCATATGACTGGTTTCACATTCGTCTTCTGGGATCATAAGGAAAAATCATCTAAAACAATTTGCTATGTGTATTTTCAATCCCCTTCTCCAAACGGATGACTAATTTACCTAGCTCTCATCAATAGTTCTTATCAATTTATAAATTACAGAGCATGGAGAATTTATATCATAAAAAAGTAAGTAGATGCTTTTTCCATTTGGAACCGGGAGGTTCACTAGACCTTATTCATGGATTCCTCTTGCATAAAGGTGGTGGAATTATGAGGGAATTAAGTCAAAGTCAGAATACGGCGTATCTGTATACACACCTCCACCACAGATTCATTTCTTTGATCTCCAACCCCAACGAATATCGGGTTAATAGCATACTATTCTAATGCTTAAGTTAAAGGTCCGAATACGTGTAAGTGCAGAAAATAGAATTACGTTCCATTTCCACGAGTTTATAGATGCACTATGCAGAAATCGCACCGTCATTTCCTGGTTGATAAAATTCTAACAGTTCGTCTCTTTTCAGTTTATAGTGTAGAGAATCATTGTACCATCTAAACTGCTGTGAAATATATTTTACGTAACCAAAAATATGGTATTTTTTAGCTGTTTGAAGCTGGTGTACCAAACCTAAAGTACAAGACGGAAAAAATAAACTTAAGAACGGGAAGCATAGAAATAACACACATAGAACAGATATACCGCTTCTTAGACCTGCTTTCAATGAGAATGACAGATCTGTAACTCACATTTCTATGTGAATTTGGTCAGGTCGCCCAAAAAGTTAGATATTGCAGCTTTAACTCGGGTCGGAATCCCCCCAACCCACCACCACTGCATAAAATCCCACTAAATCTCTATTGACTGATGTTGGTCATGATCTATTTCAATGAAGCCATTACAGGAAGTGAGTTAAAACTCCCAACGTAAGAAGTAAAACATTTATAAATCAAGTTGAAAATGAATGTCACCTTTCAGGTTGTGATTCGGAATTTCAATGGAATTCCTCTCATTCCGTAGGGCTCACGGTCCCGACTCCGTGATGATGGGCGACGGTCCGACCAATAGGCCCGTGGTGTTGACCCAGTCCCAGATGCTGCACATCGCCCAGCAGATTGCTGCAGGCATGGTCTACCTGGCCTCCCAGCACTTTGTCCACCGAGACCTGGCCACACGTAACTGTCTGGTGGGAGAGAACCTGCTGGTGAAGATCGGTGACTTCGGCATGTCCCGAGATGTGTACAGCACGGACTACTACAGGGTAAGTGTATGTGTCGCCCTCTTTTTTCTTGGCCCCCTACTACTTCCCTTTGCATGGGCCTATCTCTCTCTCCCTGCATGGGCATGAATCAATCAGTAGGCCCTGGGCCTGGTATGTTTAAGAATTTGTTCTTAACTGACTTGCCTAGTTAAATAATGGTTAAATAAATTAAAAATAAATAAAATCTAGAAGATGAAAGCTGCATAGAGCAGTGTTTCTCAACGTTCGATGTTCCACCGGACCAGCAGCCTATATAGTCTGCCTACGTCTCAGAACTGATTCAATAACAAATAGTATTGAATTGGTACCAGCTAAATAACCAACCAAGTATTTAACTAACTGATTGATTGGTCGGTCAGCGGCAACATTCTTTATGGACTGTCCCGAACGGGAGGTGGAGAAACACTGCAGAGGCCTTATAAGTAGATGTCAGTGTATAGATGTAACAGACCCTGTCTCTTCCACACATTCTCCACCTGCTTCCCTGCCTCCCCCTCTCTTTGATTTCACTATTAGTGTGTGTGACAACATACAACTGCTATCCACCTCCCCATATACACACCCACACATACACACACACATACACACCCTCTCAGTAAAGTTAACCACTGGAGGAGTCGCCATAGCAACGGGCAAAGGCAGCACAGAGCATAAGTTATATCAGACAGTCCCTATGAAAAAAGTAATTAAATAACTTATATTAGTATGCAGCTCCACTACTACAAAGAGAGAGAGAGGGCAAGAGCGAGAGAGAGATAAGGGGGAGGGTTGGGGCAAGTGAAATAAATCAACACAAATAAAGATGCAAGAGGAGGGGTATGGGAGAAAACAGAAGAGAAGGAGGGCTTCAGAGTGGAGAGAAGGGACTGAGTGTGGAGAGAAAGACATGAGAAAAGAGAGAGGAGCCAATCATAGAGATATGCCGAGAAAGAGACTGAAAGCTGCTTTCCCCCAACAGTTGGGTGAAAGAATGATGAACAAGGATGTAATAGGAGGGATCAAAAGGTAGACCAGCCCAAGTTGCTTCCTGTCTAGAGATTATGCCTGACAGTGGCTGCATCTGAAATGGTACCCTATTCACTATAGTGCCCAGTGATGTCACATTGCACCCTCCCAGGGCTTTGATGGACAGCTGCGGAAGCCAACCAACCAACCCACCCACCCATCAACCCAAGAGCAGCCTCTTTTATAATTTCTCTTTAATCCACATGGATACACAAACCTGTATGCTCTTTAATTACAGACCGACAGACAGGGCTTCATTGCATCCACTCCTGGGTATAAAAAACACAGTAATTCCCAGTAGAATTACCATCTCCATAGAAACACAGGGCAATTCAGTTCAGTCTACTGGAACAAGGAGGAGGAGTAGTCTCCTAGTGAAGCCCCTCCCATGCAGCCAGTCTAAAGCATCCCAAAAGCTCTCTTTCAAACCCGCCTGGTTGCCATGGATACCGCGGCCTCTAAACTCTAAATTCACAATTCCTCGTTTTCTTCTTCTTTGAGGTTTTCTGGCACAGACAAGCAGTGGGTTAGTTATAAATATTCATTAATAATTCTGAGAGCAATAAGATCTCATGGTTTGACTTCAATATTCAACATATTTCTGTCAAGACTGCGGTTAAGTTTAGGCATTAATTCTGACTGATTAAGGTAAGGGTTAAGGTTTGGGATAGGGTTCAAATGGAAGGGAAAAAACGAGTGCCTAGCACGGGGATTGAACCCGCGATCCTCAGAGCTGTAGCTCAGATTGAACCCGCAGTCCTCGTAGCCATAGCTCGCATTTTAAGCCCTTCCTCTATCCCCATCCACAACGCCCTAGCAAGCCGAGAGCCTACTAGATGATATTGTTAATAGGCGCTCATGTTGCCCCTAAGAATACTGAAGTGGATCTGCCTCGACCCGGCTGGAGAGAGAGCTCTATTGAGCTCTAAAAACCATTGGGCCCTCTGAACAGGCTAGTAAAACTGCTTCTCTTAATATTTGATGAACTCAGGATGTTAAGAACAATTAATCAGGGGCTTTTCTACCTCACAAAGTAACACACAAATGCACAAAACACACACATGCACACACAGAGAAACACAAACAAAAACACACACACACACACACAATCAAACATGCGCATACACACAGAGCCATAAACACAAGCAAGCACATACAAACACAAGCAACAAGCATACACACAAACACAAAAAGTGGAGACACTAAGATCAGGAAAGCAGCATTAATATTTCAAACTAAACCACACTAACTAAATGAGACACTCACTGGATGTTGGCCTCAACCCCACTTGACCGTGAATTTATCGCAACAAACATACACACACAGTATCTCTCCTTGGAAACTCAAGTGGGGTTTTAGTTATGTGAAAACACTTAAAGTGAGTTATGTGTTGAGGAGGAGGAAAGAGCCTTTGAGAAGGCGGACTAGAGCTAGATTGGTTTTCACAGAAAAACACACACCGGTGATGACTATCTCTTGGCTTTAATGGACTAGTAAGGTAAAGGAAAAGACCATTCAGGGCTGAGTGGGCGACAGACAGCAGTGGCCAGTCACAACTTCCTGTCTTGCGCAGTGTCTGGGATGGTAAGGGTCAGGGACATATTTCAGACATGTATTTTATTGCATGGGTTATTGTTAGATAATTGCTTGTTTGTCACATTAACTATGTACCTTGCTGCAGCAAGACATTTTGAAAAACTGAGCATAACCTTTTAGTGCTCATAACTATATTTGTCTGTGTGTTAGACACAACAGTTGGAAAAACAATGTACCCTATTATTTTACCATTTGCAGTTTTGAATAACTGCGTTTCTTTTATGTTTCTTTTATTTGCACTTTATTTTAGAGTACTGTTTCAACCAGGGTTGGAACCAAAATTATTTTCCAATCATTTTGTTCTGAACAGAACCATTCTTTTTTTGTTGTTCCGTTCTACTGTTCCGACCAGAAAAATACAATATTGAACTGATTCAAACCCCCAAAATGTAACAGTTTATGTCATTCCTTTCTGTTCCTTTTTAAATCTCTGAGATATATATTTTTCTTTATTTAGCTCAACATTAAATTACTTCACCAATCAGTGAGGATAGAGCAGCTTAAGCTTGCTATGAAGTGGGCAAGCTATAGTTGTTTAGTCTACATGCATTGGACAGACAAGTGTAGGGCACGAGATGTGACTGACATTTTGTGTGTGGGAAGAGCGAGAGAGCGTGGAGGAGAAGGCTTGGCTTGAAGCACTGGGCATCTTGTTATGACATGCATTATCTGAATTAGTCCCACAGAATTATACCTATGGAGGAGCGGCTTCTATATAGGATCTTCCGAGAGTTGTCTTAACTGTGGACCCAAGCTTGTGTGTGCAGAGCGGCACCAGAATTAAAATAAAAAACATCTTGTCCAGTGTGAAAAGTGATAAATATAGTATCCTTAACTAGCATAGAAAAAGTGAATCCATTCTTCTTTAATTAAAAATCGCACTGCCTAATTGCTGAATCCTGCTTGTAACGTCAATAGGGTACAGGAGCCTGTTTCGTGGGGGGAGGGGCAGGTAGCCTGGACACGCGCTGGCAAGGGCTTTGCATAGGCACTTTGTTGCGTTTTATTGTGGGACTGGAAAAAATGCCCGGAATGTAAAATAACGTTATTAACCAGTTCCCATGCTTTAAAAATAACGGTCACTTTTGTTCACGTTTCTTATTCTGTTCCTCAAAATTGTGTTATTTTACGATTTTTGGTTCTGAACCAGTTCCAACCCCTGGTTTCAACTGGCATTTATTGACCTAATTTGTGATTGAAAAGTATGGGATTGAGATACCAATGGGTTGGGGTTAGAGTTGCATTCTTACCTCAACGAATGCAACACAACTGGTGACTAGGTACCAAAGGATGCATAGTTGCGCTTGATTTAATGAATTGCAAAGAAATAAAAAGTAATTTGAAGGTAATTTATGTTTTATGACCATTTTACCAAGTAGTTTCACAGAAAATATATTGTCATTTCTGTACCGTTCAAATAAAGCGTCCAGGCTGACTGTGTTTGTGTTAATGTAGGTGGGGGGTCACACCATGCTACCCATCCGCTGGATGCCTCCAGAGAGCATCATGTACAGGAAGTTCACCACGGAGAGTGACGTGTGGAGTCTGGGCGTGGTCCTCTGGGAGATCTTCACCTACGGCAAACAGCCCTGGTACCAGCTCTCCAACAACGAGGTCAGTCTCACCTCTAAGCTAACCGCAACCCTAACCCCAACTCTGACTACACTCTACCTCCATCGTAGCCTGGGTGCCAGGCTGTTTCTGTTCTCTTGCCGCCACCTTACAACAGTTCCATGAGGAAGTGGCAAGAAAG
This sequence comes from Oncorhynchus tshawytscha, assembly GCF_018296145.1. Lineage (NCBI taxonomy): Eukaryota > Metazoa > Chordata > Actinopteri > Salmoniformes > Salmonidae > Oncorhynchus > Oncorhynchus tshawytscha. The sequence goes on from NC_056432.1 coordinate 18,382,988, forward strand.
CAGAACAGACTAGCATCCAGGCTACCGCTAACTTGAGTCTACCCATACAGTCATTCCTTTGGCAAAGCTTTCCAACAGAATGGCCAATTATATTTTACAGTACCTTTAACACCCAACCTTGACCTTATCCTGGTTGTGACTGGATGGAGTACAGCTAGGACCGGAAGTGACTTTTCTTAGCAGTTTAGGACAACATTTTAGCTAACCCTAACCCTTTTCGTAACCTGCTACGTTAATTATTCTAACCTGCTACGTAAGTTCTCCTAACCTGCAACGAAAAATCACTGTTGGTCGTAGCTGTGTTCCACCTATTCAGAACCCCCTAACCCCATCTCTGGTTACTTCCCTAAAAAGGCTGTAACCCCCTAACCCCAAAGCCAAATTGACCCCTAGCCTTAGCTTATACCCCCAAGGCACGTGTATAGATCTGAAAGGCTTCCATCTGGTCTATCAGATGGCAAGATGGAGCTACAGTGGGGCAAAAAAGTATTTAGTCAGCCACCAATTGTGCAAGTTCTCCCACTTAAAAAGATGAGAGAGGCCTGTAATTTCCATCATAGGTACACTTCAACTATGACAGACAAAATTAGAAAAAAAAATCCAGAAAATCACATTGTAGGATTTTTTATGAATTTATTTGCAAATTATGGTGGAAAATAAGTATTTGGTCACCTACAAACAAGCAAGATTTCTGGCTCTCACAGACCTGTAACTTCTTTAAGAGGATCCTCTGTCCTCCACTCGTTACCTGTATTAATGGCACCTGTTTGAACTTGTTATCAGTATAAAAGACACCTGTCCACAACCTCAAACAGTCACACTCCAAACTCCACTATGGCCAAGACCAAAGAGCTGTCAAAGGACACCAGAAACAAAATTGTAGACCTGCACCAGGCTGGGAAGACTGAATCTGCAATAGGTAAGCAGCTTGGTTTGAAGAAATCAACTGTGGGAGCAATTATTAGGAAATGGAAGACATACAAGACCACTGATCATCTCCCTCGATCTGGGGCTCCACGCAAGATCTCACCCCGTGGGGTCAAAATGATCACAAGAAAGGTGAGCAAAAATCCCAGAACCACACGGGGGGACCTAGTGAATGACCTGCAGAGAGCTGGGACCAAAGTAACAAAGCCTACCATCAGTAACACACTACACCGCCAGGGACTCAAATCCTGCAGTGCCAGACGTGTCCACCTGCTTAAGCCAGTACATGTCCAGGCCCGTCTGAAGTTTGCTAGAGAGCATTTGGATGATCCAGAAGAAGATTGGGAGAATGTCATATGGTCAGATGAAACAAAAATATAACTTTTTGGTAAAAACTCAACTCCTCGTGTTTGGAGGACAAAGAATGCTGAGTGGCATCCAAAGAACACCATACCTACTGTGAAGCATGGGGGTGGAAACATCATGCTTTGGGGCTGTTTTTCTGCAAAGGGACCAGGACGACTGATCCGTGTAAAGGAAAGAATGAATGGGGCCATGTATCGTGAGATTTTGAGTGAAAACCTCCTTCCATCAGCAAGGGCATTGAAGATGAAACGTGGCTGGGTCTTTCAGCATGACAATGATCCCAAACACACCGCCCGGGCAATGGAGGAGTGGCTTCGTAAGAAGCATTTCAAGGTCCTTGAGTGGCCTAGCCAGTCTCCAGATCTCAACACCATAGAAAATAGTTGAAAGTCTGTGTTGCCCAGCAACAGCCCCAAAACATCAATGCTCTGGAGGAGATCTGCATGGAGGAATGGGCCAAAATACCAGCAACAGTGTGTGAAAACCTTGTGAAGACTTACAGAAAACGTTTGACCTCTGTCATTGAAACAATGGGTATATAACAAAGTATTGAGATAAACTTTTGTTATTGACCAAATACTTATGTTCCACCATAATTTGCAAATAAATTCATTAAAAATCCTACAATGTGATTTTCTGGATTTTTTTTTCTAATTTTGTCTGTCATAGTTGAAGTGTACTGATGAAAATTACAGGCCTCTCTCATCTTTTTAAGTGGGAGAACTTGCACAATTGGTGGCTGACTAAATACTTTTTTGCCCCACTGTATATCCATAAAGCTTGTATATCAGATACTTACTGATCTATACTGAACAAAAATATAAACGCAACACGTAAAGTGTTGGTCCCATGTTTCATGAGCTGAAATAAAAGAGCCCAGAAATGTTCCATACACACAAAAAGCTTATTTCTCACAAATGTTGTGTACAAATTTGTTCACATCACTGTTAGAGTGCATTTCTCCTTTGCCAAGATAATCCATCCACCCGACAGGTGTCGCATATCAAGAAGATGATTAAACGGCATGATCATTACGCAGGTGCACCTTGTGCTGGGGACAATAAAATGGCACTCTAAAATGTGCAGTTTTGTCACACAACACAATGCCACAGATGTCTCAAGTTTTGAGGGAGCATGCAATTGGAATGCGGACTGCAAGAAATGTCCACCAGAGCTGTTGCCAGAGAATGTAATGTTAATTTCTCTACCATAAGCCGCCTCCAACCGGCCTCAGAACTGCAGACCACGTGTAGTCACGGCAGCCCGGGTTCTTCACCTGCAGGATCGTCTGAGACCAGGCACTCAGACAGCTGAGGAAACTGTGGGTTTGCACAACCAAAGATTTTCTGCACAAACTGTCAGATACCGTCTCAGGGAAGTTCATCTGCGTGCTTGTTGTCCTCACCAGGGTCTTAACTTGACTGCAGTTTGTCTTTGTAACCGACTTCAGGGGGCAAATGCTCACCTTCGATGTCCACTGGCATGCTGGAGAAGTATGCTCTTCACGGATGAATCCCGGTTTCAACTGTACCGAGCAGATGGCGGCGTGTGGGCGAGCGGTTTGCTAATGTCAACATTGTGAACAGAGTGCCCCGTGGTGGCGGTGGGGTTATGGTATGGGCAGGCATAAGCTACGGACAATGAACACAATTGCATTTTATCAATGACAATTATCGTGACGAGATCCTGAGGCCCATTGTTGTGCCATTCATCCGCTGCCATCACCTCATGTTTCAGCATGATAATGCACGCCACATGTCGCAAGGATCTGTACACAATTCCTGGAAGCTGAAAATGTCCCAGTTCTTCCATGGCTTGCATACTCACCAGACATGTCACCCATTGAGCATGTTTGGGATGGTCTGGATCGATGTGTACGGCAGCTTGTTCCAGTTCCCGCCAATATCCAGCAACTTCGCACAGCCATTGAAGAGGAGTGCGACAACATTCCACAGCCTGATCAACTCTATGCAAAGGAGATAAATGGTGGTCACAGCAGATACTGACTGGTTTTCTGATCCACACCCCTACCTTTTGTTTTAAGGTGTCTGTGATCAACAGATGCATATCTGTATTCCCAGTCATAGATTAGGGCCTAATTAATTAATTCAATTGACTGATTTCCTTATATGAACTGTAACTCAGTAAAACCTAAGAAATTGTTGCATTTATATTTTTGTTCAGTGTACATAAAGTGATCCTAACCTTGTGTCTCCCCCACACCCACAGGTGATTGAGTGTATTACACAGGGGCGTGTCCTGCAGCGGCCTCGCACCTGTCCCAAAGAGGTGTACGACCTGATGCTGGGGTGCTGGCAGAGGGAACCCCACATGAGACACCACATCAAAGATATCCACAGCTTACTGCTCAACCTAGCCAAGGCCTCTCCTGTCTACCTGGACATCCTTGGCTGAGAGAGAGAGAGTGTGTGTGTGTGCGCATGGTTGAGTGTGTGTTTGAAGCTACGATCAAACTCTTTAAGGCAATCAGAAGATTTCCCAACTATTCCCTTGTGCCCTACCCTACCCTCCCCCTCCCTCTCTCTCATACTTTCTTCCTACTTCTACTCTGTCATGCATCTCTTTACCCACCATCTATTTTCTTCCTACTCAAGAGACATTAAGAATGGTTTGCAGTGGGAAGGCTTCTCCCATTTCTTCAAAGGCATTTTAACGGCGCCTAAATGGTCTACTGTAAATGGCTAAGAGGGCTGTACTATAGTATATACGAGCAGGCAGTGGGAGGTGCCATTTGGTCCAATTGGTTTCTGGAAACTCCATCCTTCTGTAAATAAAACCCCTGGAGTCCAGAAGAGGTGCCTCCACTGCAGATGGGTGATTTTGTCTCTGTACATACCGGACATACAGCTACCAGACCCCAGCGATGTCCTGAAAAGACTTGAGACGCATTGCACCATCTGAGGAGACATAGAAGCAACCAGACTATTATTTCCCCTCATGTCAACAAGGCATGACATAAGACATTTCCCCTCATGCTGACAAACAACAACAAATGAAATGCTATAACTAAGTGGTATTCAAAGTCAGGGCAACAAATGGAGGTTGAGGGGACCAAACAATTAAGAGCACAGATTATTGTATGGGACAATATAAGATCATTTGAAAAACATTTTATTCAGTATATTTATTTATTTGTTTCTTTTCATTTTGGTAAGATATGAAAATGCAATGAATTTAATGTTAATTGTGAATGTAAAAATCCTATGATTTTAAGGTTGAGTCATAAAATTTTGGGTGGGGCCATAAGAAATTCTTGGGGGAAAAAAATGGGATCCTCATAAATTCTGATGAAAAAATGGGGTCCCCACTAAAAATGTTCTATCTGAGAAAGAGAGTTTGGGCGGGGTCTGTGTGAGATGGTCCTTTCATTGTTAGTGGTGAGGATCTCCGTTTAGGCGTGGTTGGGTCAACTGTGGTAGAATCATGACACACACACACACACACACACACATATCTCCACCCCCTACTACATAAACACTCAAAAGGCTTCTGAAGGAAATTTAATTGTGCATGTTTTATTATTTTAGTCCTGGCCACAGTGCTTTAGCCACGCAGCCCCAGCCCTTGTCAGTAATGGTGTAATGTATATTTCATTAAGGAGCTCATGTTGGCCATTAGCACAGTCTCCCCTCAGACATGTAAGACATTGTTTTATGGGAGGGAAAGGAGATGAGGAAGTGGGGAGAAGGAGAGAGACAGCGAGATAGAGAAGAGTGAAGAGGGAGAGCACGAGGCCTGAATGTCTGCAGGGAAATAGAAAGATAACATCCATCATAGTGCGGTCTGGACGGTTTTAGAACCCACAGCTCTTTACTTCACACACCTCGCATTTCTATGGGCTCCTCAACCCCCCACACACAGCATTTTATTGGTTTGGTCATATGCTCATTGCTATTTGTTTTGTTCTATTTATCATGTTTGATATCTACTGTATGTTCACCATGCCCATTTTGTATTTCTTGTAAATTCTTTGGTCTGAATCGAGGTCTGAATCAAATTCAAAGTGAGTGATTAAATTGACTATGCTGACAGTATTGAGTGTGTATGTGTGCATCCATAATAGTGCACTACTTTTGACCAGGGCCCGTATTGGGCTTTGGTCAAAAGTAGTGCACTATATAGGGAATAGGGTGTTATTTTAGACATAAACAGCCACATACAGTCTGAGTCCTTGCACACAGTCACTGTTGAATTTTCCTGCCTGCCACATGATATACACAGTAGGTCCAATAAATATCATCCATTCCACAAAGACAATGGATGTCCTTCTGTACCAGAGCAAATGGAACAATGCTATACAGGTATTCAACATTGGTCATACAATGATGTTGTGCATTACAAAGCAGCATTGTGTGCATGGGCCTTCGGTGTGGGTGTAGTTGGCAGTGAGAGAACTGCCAGTGTGAGAAAGAGCACTGTGTGAATACGAATGTGCCATCAAACTAAGGGACCACTCTTAATGCTCTGTGTGGATTTATCCTACATGAACTGGCTAAAGTGGGACATGGTAATGGTTGCTAATGAGGGAAGAAGCTATCAGAGGACTGCAATGGAAGACATTTCTATGGAACTCTCTTCCATCACAATGGACCCAGTCTGAGTCTACTGTACATCCTAGTCCAGTTACTGTTACTAATGGAGCCTTCCTAGAATCCTCTCTGTTGTAGGGTCCACTTACCGATATGCTCTAGGCATCGATACGCAGTGGTATCGATCTCTTTGGTCAGAAATTGACATCTCAAAAGGAACTGACAATCACAACCTTCAACAAGTGACCTGTTGCATAGTTACAAACCTCATCTAGTTACAAATCTCCTTTAGTTACAACCTCATCCATGCTGTGTAAATGATAGTCCTAAACATTGGTCTTTAGCTGTGATATACCGTCTTACTTTTCTTAAATACAAGAGGACAATGAACAAAACTGTATAAATGTTAAAACCCCCTCAGACTGTCACTCTTCAGATTGGAATCTTATTTGTCTGACAAGGACAAGAGAGATGGACAGTTGCCATTGGCCACATAACAATGTCTTCTGTTTCATGGATATACAGTATTTTGCTTGCAAACAAACCTATACAGCCCCATATATCCATATACAACCCTTTACATCCCTATCCAACCCTATACATTCCTATCTAATCCCACACATCCCTATCCAACCCCACACATCCCTATCCAACCCCACACATCCCTATCCAACCCTATACATTCCTATTCAACCCCACACATCCCTATCCAACCCCACACATCCCTATCCAACCCCACACATCCCTATCCAACCCTATACATTCCTATTCAACCCCACACATCCCTATCCAACCCCACACATCCCTATCCAACCCCACACATCCCTATCCAACCCCACACATCCCTATCCAACCCCACACATCCCTATCCAACCCTATACATTCCTATCCAACCCCACACATCCCTATCCAACCCCACACATCCCTATCCAACCCTATACATTCCTATCCAACCCCACACATCCCTATCCAACCCCACACATCCCTATCCAACCCCATACATCCCTATTACAACCCCATTACATCCCTATCCAACCCCATTACATTCCTATCCAACCCCATACATCCCTATCCAACCCCATACATCCCTATCCAACCCCATACATCCCTATTACAACCCCATACATCCCTATCCAACCCCATACATCCCTATCCAACCCCATACATCCCTATTACAACCCCATTACATCCCTATCCAACCCCATACATCCCTATCCAACCCCATACATCCCTATACAACCCCATACAACCCTATTACAACCCCATACATGCCTATTACAACCCCATACATCCCTATCCAACCCCATACATCCCTATACAACCCCATACATCCCTATCCAACCCCATACATCCCTATCCAACCCTATTACAACCCCATACATCCCTATCCAACCCCATACATCCCTATTACAACCCCATACATCCCTATCCAACCCCATACATCCCTATACAACCCTCCTCCAATGGAACTGAAAACTGTGACTGAGCATTATCCTCTCTGAAATGTATCTTCACTGTCCCTTTCTTTCTTCATGTGTTCTCTCCCAGCTGTTACACTGTCCAACTGTGACCTCCCTGATGGGTCAGTGAGAGGAGTGTGTGTGTGTGTAGGCTTGGAGCAGAGCAGAACAAAATGTGCTGTATACAACCCATCTGGTTCTGATGGCTTTAGCCTCAGTGCTGTGGCAGGTGTTCCATAACGTGTGTAATAATAATGTGATCAGCTTCTCTCAATGAAACGGACAACTCTGTTGTGACACGGTGTCATTAATTAAAGTGTTATGTCTTACCTCATCCTGAGCAGATCTGATGTCTGGTGTCTCTGTGTGAATGAGGGAGTGTTAGCGCAATGAGTGTGTGTTGGGAGTGTTTGAGTACAGTAGCCTATAGAACACTTTAAAAGAGCTAGAACATAGAAACAAATGGCCTTTACTAGGCCTACACATTGCTTTACAAATCAGTTCTAATGTCACAAAGGGTGATATAACAGGTCCTAACATCTAGAGCTTTGCCAAATGTGGCATAATCTTTTGTGACATCTGCTTACAAATCATTTGTGAAGCATGTATATATGTTTGATAAATGACTAATGAAGGCTTCAACTTTAGTTTGTTTATTAGTGTGTTCAGCCTCTAGATCCTATGCTCTCATACACAGCCAACCCAATTATAGTTATCAAAATGGGGTCTGACCATGTGTGGATGACGTTTCGAGAGTTTTTAAATCCCTCACGCAATTAAGATATTAATATAAGTACCTCTATCTTCTTATTCCACTGAACAAAACCTTTGTCGAAAATGAAATGAGAAACGTATAAAGAGTAAAATCATCCCCTGTATCGGTGTGCATGCTGCGTGCGTGCAAGGACAAGAGTGAAGTATAGTAGAATTCTCTTTGGTGTGTATAAAATAGAATCTCTGGACTCTGCACTCATAAAAATACTTTTAATCAGCGCACAGAGTAGTGAGGCAGAGAGAGGCCATAAACGCAAATCAATGTCACAGACACAGAGGAAAAGCCAACAAGCTCTCACAGTCTCACTTCAAATTTAGACGTTCAACATGAAATCTTATTAAAAATCTGTTCATATACACCCCCAGGAAGAATTTGACACTTAAAAAATCAATTCTGACAAGCGATCACTTAGATGTGGCCATTTTCACGTTTACTACGTATACTAAGGCATTTATGAAAATTCTATAGCAATATAGAGTGGGAAAGCGTATGTGGGAGTATGTGGACATCCCTTCAAATTTGTGGATTTGGCTGTCAGCCACACCCGTTGCTGACAGGTGTATAAAATTGAGCACACAACCATGCAATCTTCATAGGAAACATTGGTAGTAGAATGGCTTTACTGAACACTACTTGCTCGAATGCATAATGCTAACTGTAAAGTTTGGTGGAGGAGGAATAATGGTCTGGGGCTGTTTTCATGGTTCGGGCTAGACCCTTTGTTCCAATGAGAAGAAAAATCATAATGCTACAGCATATAATGACATTCTAGACAATTCTGTGCTTCCAACTTGGCAACAGTTTGAGGAATGCCCTTTCCTGTTTCAGCATAGCAATGCCCCCATGCACAAAGCGAGGTCCATGCAGAAATGGTTTGTCGAGATCGGTGTGGAAAAACTTGACTGGTCTGCAGAGCCCTGACCTCAACCCCATCAAACACCTCCGATTTCAGAGCACTCTTGGGCCTCAGTTATGTACATCAACAACAACGAGATCAACAACCAATGCTAGCCAGACCAATATGAGCTCAAATATAACGAAGGAACATTAGATAAACCCTCTCAAACTTTTTCAGCTAGTTGGCCATCAAAATTGCACTGATAAACAATTGGGAATTGTAGCCTACTCCTCCTTCTGCAGCTTTCCTGCCTGGCTAAAGTTGGCTAGCTAGCTACTTCCAGACACAAATGAGAAAACACCTCACTCTGGCCATTTTACTCGCCATAGCAGAGCTGGTTAGCTAGGCTGTTTACATGTTATCTAGAGCGTTCGTGACTAACTATTGTTTTGCCAACGTTTACTGACACCGGTCATATTCAGCAGATCTTGCGTAAATTCAGCAGTTATTCTGCGCTCTGACACACTCAGACGAGAGTGCTCTGAAAACGGAGTAGATAGCTAGAGTGAATTTGGGAAATCAAGAGATATGCTGGATAACATTCGTTCAAGTTCTTGCTAGCTAACCAAATGACACCTGCATCTCTAGCTGTGTATAGCCATTGAAAAACGATATGAGGGGAAAGTCAGTCACTCACCCACCCACTCCACATGACATCAAAGCGTTGGCTAGATAGCTGTTACACTCCGTGTTTTTAGCTTCCTACATGAATAGATATGCTAGCCTATTAGCCACATTATAACTGACTTGTGATCAATGCCCTTGCTAGTTTGATTGCATTGACATCCCCAGCATTACATTTGTCTTTTTTTTCCTTCAAAATATTGAGTCACTTAAACAGTGCATCCTGAATAGAGGCAGCAAAAAATGTACAAGGCCAGATGTGATTTACAACCTGCTAGCAATATTTGACCAAGAACTGTATTTGTGAATTATATTTATCATGCCAAAAATGCCTTAGAACGCCATGGAATGTTGAGTCAAATATAACCTATTTTTAAAACCTCTTATAAAGTTGATTTTGTAGCTTAAACTGAGAATTATATTGTAATGAAACAGCAGGGAGCAGGCCTCGAGTCGATTTCCGCGCCTATAAAGCGCAGGGTCGTTACACTACTCCCTCTTTCAAAGAACGCGTCCTCGCGCTAGCTTGCAACTCTACGTCTTACGGGAACGCCCGGTTCGATCACTTCTGATACTAATGTAATGAAACAGGTAGGGAGCAGGTCTCGAACCCTCGACCTTCGAGCCCGAGGTCCTGCGCGCTATCGACTAAACCACTGTCAGTTCCACTTTAATTCTGGATGGTTAAGGTAAAGTTTAAGGTTTGGGGATAGGCTTAAAACAAAAATATAAAAAAATATAAAAAATAACTTTCTACTGCTAGATTCAAACATGCTACCTTTGCTACCTTTGTAACCACAGACAGACGCTTACTCATCCACATCACCGTAGCAACACCCAACTCTACCTGAAGGTAACAGCGCTCACTGTTGCCCCTAGTGGTTGGTTTCCACGTCAACTCCTGACGTCCTTAGGCAAGGATGGACGTAGAATACTGAATTGTATCACAGGTGACCTGCCTGGGAAAAGCTATCAGTGTGTACATGTAAATAGTCAGCACAGAGTACACACTGTCCTCACACTGCTATATCTCTATGACACATCATCCACACCCAAATAATCATTCACCATAATAGCGCCACACACAGACATACTGTATCTTCCTTCCATACAGTACAGTGTATTTGCTGTAGTCTGGCTGATTATGGCAGGAGAAATGTGGTGTTCCTTTGGGGGGATCCTATCCACTGAAGTTGAGTCAAGTTTTTAAAAATCAAGGCACCAGCTGCAACACAATTTGTAGTTACCCAACTTTGGGCATTCAAGTTCTGCTAACATACATTCCTGAGTTATCTCAACACATTTGTTATATCTGGAGTACTTCTCCTGTCCTATCCGGTGTCCTGTGTGAATTTAACTATGCTCTCTCTAATTCTCTCTTTCTCTCTTTCTTTCTCTCTCTCGGAGGACCTGAGCCCTAGGACCATGCCTCAGTACTACCTGACATGATGACTCCTTGCTGTCCCCAGTCCACCTGGCTGTGCTGATGCTCCAGTTTCAACTGTTCTGCCTGTGATTATTATTATTTGACCATGCTGGTAATTTATGAACATCTGAACATCTTGGCCATGTTCTGTTATAATCTCCACCCGGCACAGCCAGAAGAGGACTGGCCACCCCACATAGCCTGGTTCCTATCTAGGTTTCTTCCTAGGTTTTGGCCTTTCTAGGGAGTTTTTCGTAGCCACTGTGCTTCTACACCTGCATTGCTTGCTGTTTGGGGTTTTAGGCTGGGTTTTTGTATAGCACTTTGAGATATCAGCTGATGTACAAAGGGCTATATAAATAAATTTGATTTGATTTGCCAATGTTGAATAAACTAGAAATAGTACTGCAGCTAGTTGCCTTGATTTAAAAAAAAAATGTATCAACTTTTGATTTCAAGTCCTCTCAACTTAAAGATGTAAGGGTATCAGATGAACTATACATTTATGTTGGATGAACTATAATATAGATGTTTCCTCAACTATGGAATTACTTTGTTATTGACAGATAATTTCTAGTTTCAGTCATGATCTAATTACTGGACCAGAAAGTTTTTTTCTTTCAAATGCTTCCTGACTAACCCCAGAATATGTCCTGACTAACCCCAGAATATGTCCTGACTAACCCCAGAATACGTCCTGACTAACCTCAGAATACGTCCTGACTAACCTCAAAATATGTCCTGACTAACCCCAGAATATGTCCTGACTAACCCCAGAATACGTCCTGACTAACCCCAGACTACGTCCTGACTAACCCCAGACTAGATAATCAGGTACAACAATCTCACTAATGGTTCAAACAAATCCATTTTTTGGCTATATCTGGTGTAATGCATCATATTTTAGTCTATATGTTATAATTGTAAACTGTCCCTGACAAGTATATTGACTAAAATAATTCAGAATACATCTTGCTAAAAGGCGTCCAGAAAACATTTAGAGACATTTATTTTAAGCCAACACAGTGTTTTAAATTGGGTCTTAGCAAACTAAACTCTTTTGTGTGATCAACTCAGCTATGTGTTGCAATATTTAAGTTCACACAAGTTCACACAACATTGTTTTTCAAATTCAACTCACATTGAACAGAAATCAATAGGGTTAGAGGATTATTTCATGTCAACTCAACAATTTCCCAATTTTAAGTCTAGCCAACTTGAATATTTAAGCAACATGGAATTTTCTTAGTTGCATTTTTTTTAAGTGTAGGTGGAGTTGAAGAGGAAGGATGAAGTGGAGGGAGAGGAGGGAAAGGGCTGGGGGTAGTCGAGGACCTCTTGTCCCCATACAACCTCTGTTCTACAGAGCACCCCTGTGCCTCTCATTGAGATGTTTTGTGTAGTGTGTAGTGTGTGTGTGTCCTAGCAGATGTGATTCCTCCAATGCCAATGAAGGCAGTTTGACTGGTGCTCGAGAGAGAAGGCTTAATGAATGTTCACAGTGTCACCATGGACACATTTGTTTGATACTTTTTTAGGCCAGAGAACGTGCAGTTGGCACTCTCTCTCTGTGTGTGTATGTGCACGCATGTGCACGCGTGTGTCTGTGTTGGGAGAAGGCACTAGAACAAAAAGGTCCTTTTGTGTTAGAGAGGAAGTTAGAGACGCCACCTTTTGGTTGAAGTGAAAAGTCATCAGTTTACTATCAACGTGTTCCACAATATTTTACAGTTTTCTTTTTTATCACTTTAGTACTGTTTTCACAAGTAATGTGGTGATGTTTTTTGGGGGCCCAGTGGCCCTGTCTAACTTAGGTGTTTTGCTAAAAAAAATATAATTATCTGGCTAATAACGGGGGCTTCAAGGGAAACAAATGGGCCGGTATGCGTGTGTGCATGTGTTGCATACTGCTCATCAAGCTTTGATTATTTTAATCATGCATTATTGTAATAGTGAACGCCCCCCAAAAATATGTGCACCCCTTGGGGTCCCAAGGACCGAGTTTGGGAAAAGCTGTAAGAGTTGAGTACCCATGGTATAAAGAAAGACAAGAATACAACAGAAAGCAGAAAGTGCATTTTTGTGGGGAAGGGGACTAGACATGTGAATAGGTGACTATTGAAACATTCCTCTGCCTTTGTGAGACTTTACTTTCTGACTGCACGCACTTCTTTAGTATCTTTTTAGGTGTCTTTGACACGGAAAAGCCTGCGGCTATATTAAGATTCATAAGCCAAATGATCGTTTGTAATATAACACACATATTGATACAGACAGATGTCTAGACTGCCTCCACATGTACCCTCTCAAATTCTCACACAGACATATCCGCCGGTTGCCATGGTGATCCTTAATTATATTGAAGTAAGGCTTCATTGTTGTGGCCAAATAAAGTGCTCACTATTGATTGCAATTAGGAAATGTATCTACTATTACCATTGATTTTAATAAGGTAAGATGTTTATGCATTGATGAAAGAATATGACTAAGTGTCACACACCAATACAAATACACTTTGTGTGGGCTATTATACGCTTGCTTGCGCACGCAGGCACACTTATAATGCAATTCTTAATAATACGTGCAGAGTAAAAGAACACAGGCACATGGTTGAAGAGGTGGTGGTTAGGGCTGGGCGATAAATCAATATCAATAATTATCGAGGTAATTACTTCCCTCAATAGCGATATAAAGACGTTTAGATTCATTTTCGATAATGTCGATATAGAATAATTAGGTACAGCAGTCCATTTCACCCCTGACGCAGCAGGAACATGCGGAGAAGTGACAATATGCACGTGGAGAGGTATACGCCCACAAAAACCACTTAGCACCTCGAGTGATGGAGAAGCCACTATTAACCACAAAATGAGTGATGTAGGCGAAAACAGTGGCAGTGATAGCCATGGAGAAGGAGAAGCTTCCAACGAATAAATTATTAACCACAAAATGAGTGATGTAGGCGAAAACAGTGGCAGTGATAGCCATGGAGAAGGAGAAGCTTCCAACGAATAAATTATTAACCACAAAATGAGTGATGTAGGCGAAAACAGTGGCAGTGATAGCCATGGAGAAGGAGAAGCTTCCAACGAATAAATTATTAACCACAAAATGAGTGATGTAGGCGAAAACAGTGGCAGTGATAACCATGGAGAAGGAGAAGCTTCCAACGAATAAATTATTAACCACAAAATGAGTGATGTAGGCGAAAACAGTGGCAGTGATAGCCATGGAGAAGGAGAAGCTTCCAACGAATAAATTATTAACCACAAAATGAGTGATGTAGGCGAAAACAGTGGCAGTGATAGCCATGGAGAAGGAGAAGCTTCCAACGAATAAATTATTAACCACAAAATGAGTGATGTAGGCGAAAACAGTGGCAGTGATAGCCATGGAGAAGGAGACGCTTCCAACGAATAAATTATTGATAAAAGGGGTTAAACTGTTTCAGTAATTTGGAAGTGGTTTGGCTTTTTGAAGTTTGACAGTGGCTACGAAGTCTGGTAACCTTTTTCATCTGAAGCAAAAATCACTCTTTGGAACATGAAGAAAGTTTGACTTTGCGCCACGGTATTGATAAACTTCCCTCAAGCTCCAGGCCAATCTAGGGATGTTTGCCCGAAGCAGTCAATACTGATAGTGTTTATGCCCTACAAGCAAACATCAAAAAGACAAAGACATCACAAATGCTATTATGCATTGCATTACTAAGGACATGCTACCAATTAGCACAGTCGAAAAGGAAGGTTTCAAGAGGCTTATCAATTTAATTGACCCCAGGGTATGTGCTCCCTGGCCGCAAACATGGAACAATTTTCCTTAAAGTATAATTTTATGTGTAGCGCACATAATAAAAAAATTAACCTTTATTTAACTTGGCAAGTAAGGTTAAGAACAATTTCTTATTTACAATGACAGCCTATCGGGGAACAGTGGGTTAACTGCCTTGTTCAGGGGTAGAACAACAGATTTGTACCTTGTCAGCAAAACAACAG
The DNA here is from genome assembly GCF_018296145.1 of Oncorhynchus tshawytscha. Taxonomy (NCBI): domain Eukaryota; kingdom Metazoa; phylum Chordata; class Actinopteri; order Salmoniformes; family Salmonidae; genus Oncorhynchus; species Oncorhynchus tshawytscha. The sequence continues at coordinate 18,398,009 of NC_056432.1, forward strand.
TCTCAACGTCAACAGTGAAGAGGTGACTCTGGGATGCTGACGTTCTAGGCAGAGTTCCTCTGTCCAGTGTCTGTGTTCCTTTGCCCATCTTAATCTTTTGTTTCTATTGGCCAGTCTGAGATATGTTTTTCTTTGCAACTCTGACTAGAAGGCCAGTATCCCGGAGTCGCCTCTTCACTGTTGACGTTGAGACGGGTGTTTTGCGGGTACTATTTAGTGAAGCTGCCAGGCATCAGTTGTGAGGCATCTGTATCTCAAACTAGACACTCTAATGTACTTGTCCTCAGTTGTGCCCCGGGGCCTCCCACTCTTCTTTTTATTCTGGTTAGAGCCAGTTTGCGCTGTTCTGTGAAGGGAGTAGTACACAGCGTCATACAAGATCTTAAGTTTCTTGGCAATTTCTCACATGGAATAGCTTTAATTTCTCTGAACAAGAATAGACTGACGAGTTTCAGGAAGAAAGTTATTTGTTTCTGGCCATTTTGAGCCTGTAATTGAACCCACAAATGCTGATGCTCCAGATACTCAACTAGTCTAAAGAAGGCCAGTTGTATTGCTTCTTTAATCAGAACAACAGTTTTCAGCTGTGCTAACATACTTGCAAAAGTGTTTTCTAATGATCAATTAGCCTTTTAAAATTATAAACTTGGATTATTAACACAACATGCCATTGGAACACAGGAGTGATGGTTTCTGATATTGAGCCTCTGTACGCCTATGTAGATATTTCCTAAAAAAAAATCTGCCGTTTCCAGCTACAATAGTCATTTACAACATTAACAATGTCTACACTGTATTTCTGATCAATTTGATGTTATTTTAATGGACAAAAAAAAAAAATCTTTCAAAAACAAGGACATTTCTAAGTGACCCCAAACTTTTGAACGGTAGTGTATGTACTGAAAATATTAAATACATTTTACTGTATGCATCCATTTGTTTACCTTGTGACTGCTAAAAAGATCATATAAATATTGAGGAGACTTAGAAAGACATGAAATCACCACGGCGACAACAAGGAGAGTACGATAATAATAAAGGTTTTCAGTGGACATGGACTGAAAATTAGCAAGACAAAGAGGGAAAGACAAAGCGAGAGAGAGGGATGGTCTTTTGACGGCAATTCATGCACATTGGTTATGACTGCCCTGTGCCAGGAACATAATGAGTCAACTGATCAATGACCCGGTCGATGCGAGCTGTTTTGACATTGTACATTAAGCACTAACTAATTGCTAGATTGCTAAATGCTTTTAAAAAACATATCCAGGACAATCAATAATGCAATCGCTCACACTCACACACACATAATACTGTCAGGGACAGGCAAGGAGAGAGGAGTTGTTGTGGTCCATGAACATGGGAGTTGTGGTTTAGGACTAACTGTGATTTTGGTTGGGTTTCATTCTCAGTGGAATTGTTGATTTGTTTCACAGCTCGGGTTGACCACCACCCATTTAAAGAGCTCAATGGAAGTGAAAGGTGGTTTAACGTTAAATGTGTTTAATGTACATAGTGTGTGTGTGTGTGTGTGTGGTTGTGCGAGTGTATGAGTTCTTGATAATTGCGTACTGATGATTTCATAGGTCAGGGAAAGTGAGAACATGATTTATCTCAGAGTAACAAGGTCAGTGTGAGTAAGAGAGTGTGTGTGTGTAATATGGTGAGGGACATTGTGAATGATAATCCAGTCAATCGCTTTCCTTACAAGAAAGAGGAATTTCAAAATCCTTTCCATTCATTTTGAAGCGGAGTGAGGCTGGAGGTTGCTGGAGGTCTCCCCTTGTGTATAAATGTTTAACAGTACAGGGTGGACACGTGGCATTACAGTTCAGCTACACAGGCTGTTATTGTTGTACAGAGGAGCACATAAAACAGCCTGCCTGTAAACCATGTTAAGTGCAGCTGGATTCACTAGTTGATGACAGGCGGGGGGAGGGGTGTCAATTTATTCAATTGAAATCCACTTCCTGGATGGAAAATTGCCCATTGTTTTCTATAAGGCTTGATCGAATTGAACATTTCATTTACTCCACCTTGCTTCATAGTGTGGCTGACATTTTTTATTTTCAACATGCGAAAATAGTGTAAAGACCTGTGTTGCCGTCTCAGCATGTTCTGATCCGTACACAATCGATGAAGCCCCTCCCCTCACAAGCCGCCCATCACGACCACGCTCACTATCTGTTACCCTCTTCATGTTACGGTTGAGTTCCATATGAAATTGGATCATGTGGTCACCTGGAACACTGTGAATCAAATCAAATCAAATCAGAAGAAGCAGACAGAAGATTGATGCCAAGCTAAAGAAAGCTGCACACTGGAAAACCACCTAACCACTGCTGCCCTGGGAGAGGGAGGCTTCATTAAGTACACAAGTAACACTGATCCCCGGTCAGGTACACGAGGATCACAGGAATGTGATGAAAGGAAAACCACACTTTTAGCACTGACTTTGGGTCAGATATCAAATGGATCACACAGGTTTATTCATAAAGGTCCAAAACAAGCACACAACACTGACTTGGCTCCATTATAGGCCTTACAACAATAACCTTGCTAATGTTGATGTAACGTTGCTATCCCCAGGACCCCCCTCCCTTGTGTGCCTCTCCCCACAGCCCCCCCTTCCCAAGCTCCAAGTTGTCTCCCGTGCCTTCCTTCCTCCCATCTCCCTCCAGTAGCAATTACACAGATAAATTATTAATCATTATAATAATCAATCAATAATGCTCTTTCTATACCACTTAATAATTGACATATCCAGAAAGAACCTCTACCCTTCGTAGAGTGTGTGTCAATTTGTTCAATGCTATTTTAAGCTTAAGGGTTAGGTTTTGGGGTTAAGGTTAGGGTTTTGGGATTAGGGTTTGTTTTAAAGTTAGATTAAGGGGTAGGGTTAGGTTTAGGGAATATGGATTTTTATTTTATTATTTTTTTGAATTTTGCCCCTTTTTCTCCACAATTTCATGGTATCCAATTGTTAGAAGCTACTATATTGTCTCATCGCTACAACTCCCGTACGGGAGTGTATTAGAGGACGCATGAAAGTCATGCGTCCTCTGATACACAACCCAACCAAGCCACACTGCTTCTTAACACAGCGCGCATCCAACCCGGAAGCCAGCCGCAACAATGTGTCAGAGGAAACACCGTGCACCTGGCAACCTTGGTTAGCGTGCACTGCGCCCGGCCCGCCACAGGAGTCGCTGGTGCGCGATGAGACAACATTAACATTTTTACTCACAAAAATAAAGCAGTGTGTAACAGTATAACTTTAGACCGTCCCCTCGCCCATACCCGGGCGCAAACCAGGGACCCTCTGCACACATCAGTCCCCCACGAAGCATCGTTACCCATCGCTCCACAAAAGCCGCGGCCCTTGCAGAGGAAGGGGAACCACTACTTCAAGGTCTCAGAGCAAGTGACGTCACCGATTGAAACGCTATTTAGCGTGCACCGCTAACTAAGCTAGCAGTTTCACATCCGTTACATGTGTTCATAAGACAGTAAATGTTTCCAGAGTAATAATGTGATGTGTCATAATAATGTGATCTTTCTATAGTATGGCTATAGGCCACATAAACCAGGGTCAGAATAGAACCATGACACAGATACAGGTTTCTCTAATCACAGCCAGTCTTTCTCACTCTAACCGTCTCATCTGAGCAACAAACCCATGCACAAACATCCACCTCTAGAGTCTAGGCTAGCCCTCTCTAGCTACAGTACCATCATGGTTTGTTTTGCGGGTACTGCATTGGCTCTTATGAGGAGGGCCAGACACCTCAGATATGACAAACATCAAGGCCTGTATGCATAAAGCATCTCAGAGTAGGAGTGCTGATCTAGAAGTCTGGGTAATCAAAAATAATCTTGCTCAGGTATCCCTCAACACTCACCGTTTTAAACTTTTAACCAAACACTGTGATATCTAACACAGTGAAAAGGAGATGACACTTGAACACCCTCAGGGGGAGCAGAGGCTTGTGGGAGATTAGTGTTGTAATGACGGGTTCCTCTGGGGCTTCCTGTCACAACTAAACAACTGGAGGCTCAAGGAGATTCCAGCACCAATACCAACGCCTCTATCAGAACAGCTTGCGGTAAAAACAAACATGTCCTCTCATTGACTCTAGCCGGCTTAATCATGGGGCGTGTCTGCCCAAGGTTGCAAATTCATGGGGTGAATAGTTATTTTGCTGCAAACTGTGTGTACGGGGCCTCTGTCCCTGACCCTTCAACACTGCACCCTAAATGACCTGCTAGCAGGACCTTTCAGACAAGAATGTTAAGCTCAAACTATGGTTCTGATTGTTGTGACTTGTTGTGATGGAAGTGAAGCGCTATTTGATTGACAATTCTGTAATTCCTTACTAAATATACTGTGTCTTTCACCTGTCACATGTCCAGCAGCTATGCTCTTCTTCCCTCACCTGTTATTCTCAGGCCAGTTAAAGACCTGCACATGTTTGATAGGGCTGGTGGTGGGAGTGGGTGTAAGAGAGTGAGTCAGTGTGAGTGAGTCAGTGTGAGTGTAAGCGTGAGAGAGAGAGAGAGTGAGATGCTTGCAGGTTAACTATGCTCATGAGAGGGTGTGTGTGTGCTCCAGTGTCTCTCTTGGAGCCTGCTTGCCCCCTGCTTTAACCTGAAGGTTATTGCTTTTAACTCAGACGGTGTCCATCGACATCCCAGTCGACCTGGGCAGGACCCGCTGTCATAGGACTAGCCCATCAGTCGTCAGCTAATGTCCATCAGTCACTCACTCCATCACAAACATCCCAGCTAGTACATTTGGAAGTTGTGGGAATGGAACGTTTTTTAAAAACGTTCTGAGAATGGAATGTATGTTTTTATATAACATTCTTAGATCATTCTCTGAACGTTACTAAAGTTTTCTTGTGGTTTTTAAGGAAAGTGTTCTTAACGTTCTCTGAACAATTTGAGAACATGGCTTTAAATAGAATCATGAGGAAACCTGTAGGAAACGTTCTGGTGTAGTACTGAAATTCTCACAGAAGAACGTTGTTTCTTAACGTTCTCTGAACTATTTGAGAACATCCCTAATTTTAAACCAGTTGGAAAACATTTCTAGATCATTACCAAAAAAGTAATGAAATATCAAGAAATAGTTTTTTGTGTGTCAATTTCCTTAAATATTCCAAAGCCAAGCAACTATCCTGCACCATTACCAGAAAGTTGTGGGAAGGTTGTATGCAAAATGACCATAATAGGAGAAAGACGCTTTCACCAAGCTCTAAGAAAACATACGGTTCTCTGAACGTTATGTGCTATTTAGGATACATGTTCCTTTTTCTTCGCCCTCGCTCTCTCTTTGGCACTCACACTCTTTCACATCTCAACATTGTCCTCATACGTAAATGTGAGTTTGACCTCTGGTACCCTAGACATTGGAAAGACTACAGAATAAATAACCAGCCCCTGGGTAATACATTGTCTCATGAGTCTGTTTTCAACAGAGTTATAAACTAGGGCACAAAAATACTACAGTATGTCAGTCTGTATGTTATTATTTTTAACTGCCCCATCTATCACCAGGCCAGTGAGAGCTCTGGCTATAGGGCACCACTTCCTGTTCTCCCACAATGACAACCTGATATGCCCGAGAGAATGAAAGAGGGAGAGAGACAGAGCGAGCGAGAGGAAGAGCGAGAGAGGGAGAAGAGACAGAGAAACAGAGAGAGAGCAAAGAGATGCACACAGACACAGAAAGCAAAGAGCCCCAGCTCTTTTTATTTTATTTACCTTTATTTAACTAGGCAAGTCAGTTAAGAACAAATTCTTATCTTCAACGACGGCCTAGATGCGCTTCGACTTCTATGCGCGCTTCGAGTAACACTGAAGCATGCATGACAGCACCAGCTGTTCTGGACGACTGTGTGATCACACTCTCCAAAGCCGATGTGAGTAAGACCTTTAAACAGGTCAACATTCACAAGGCCGCAGGGTTACCAGGACGTGTACTTCAAGCATGCGCTGACCAACTGGCAAGTGTGTTCACTTACATTTTCAACCTCTCCCTGGCCGAGTCTGTAATACCAACATGCTTCAAGAACACCACGATAGTCCCTGTGCCCAAGAACACTAAGGTAACCTGCCTAAATGACTACTGACCCATAGCACTCACGTCTGTAGTCATGAAGTGCTTTGAAAGGCTGGTCATGGCTCACATCAACACCACTATCCCAGAAACCCTAGACCCACTCCAATTTGCATACCTCCCCAACAGATCCACAAATGATGCAATCTCTATTGCACTCCACACTGCCCTTTCCCACCTGGACAAAAGGAACACCTACGTGAGAATGCTATTCATTGACTACAGCTCAGCATTCAACACCATAGTGCCCTCAAAGCTCATCACTAAACTAAGGACCCTGGGACTAAACACCTCCCTCTGCAACTGGATCCTGGACTTCCTGACAGGCTGCCCCCAGGTGGTAAGAGTTGGTAACAACACATCTGCCACTCTGATCCTCAACACGAGGGCCCCTCAGGGCTGTGAGCAGCGATGAGACAGCCTATAGGGAGGTCAGAGACCTAGCATTGCGGTGCCAGGATAACAACCTCTCCCTCAACGTGATCAAGACAAAGGAGATGATCGTGAACTACAGGAAAAGGAGAGCCAAGCACACCTCCATTCTCATCGATGGGGCTGTACTGGAGCAGGTTGAGCGCTTCAAGTTCCTTGGTGTCCACATCACCAATGAACTGTCATGGTTCAAACACACCAAGACAGTCGTGAAGAGGGCAGGACAACGCCTATTCCCCTCAGGAGTGAAAAGATTTGGCATGGGTCCTCAGATCCTCAAAAATTTGACAGCTGCATCATCAAAAGCATCCTGACTGGTTACATCACTGCCTGGTATGGCAACTGCTCGGCCTCCGACCGCAAGGCACTACAGAAGGTAGTGCGTACGGCCCAGTACATCACTGGGGCCACATTTCTGCCATCCAGGACCTCTAATACCAGGCGGTGTCAGAGGAAGGCCCTAAAAATGTCCAAAGTCTCCAGCTAGTCACAGATTGTTCTCTCTGCTACCGCACAAGTCTAGGTCCAAAAGGCTTCTAAACAGCTTCTACCCCCAAGCCATAAAACTCCTGAACAGCTAACCAAATAGCTACCCGGACAATTTGCATTGATTGCATTCATTTCAAACTTCACATTTCTCTAGTAAAGGCTACTTATCGTAATGAACGATGGCAGCAAAATGCCTGCGATAATTAATCGGTATGGTCGGTGTCGATCATTTTCGGTTTATCGTCCCAGCTCTAGCCTGTACCCTGTCCCTATCTCATTACCACAACTCACGGCCTGTTCCATTCACATCCCATTTTAATTGGTCTCGAGAATTGGGTTTATTTGCATATGCATGTGAACAGGAATCGCATCGGAGGAGAGGGAGATAGAATGTAGATGGAGAGAAAAGAAAAACATTTGTGAAGAGGCTGAATGAATAACACGCTGGACGGGAGTAAGCGCGTCCTAGAAAATAGGTCTACAGTTACCGTGGCAACGTGAGGTTGAAGTCAGCTCCGCTTTCCACATAACCAATTATGCCCATGTGAGTATGTCAGAGAGAAAGTGTGTGTGTGTGTGGATTTTTTTAAAGCTTAGGTTGAAGGTCTGATGGCCAGTTTGGCAGGGACAAAGTATACAGTTGGGCACGGACACTTATGTTAATTGCCCATGTCGTATAAGGGCCTCAGCTTAGGCCAATAAGAGACTGTGAGACTGAAAGCCGTGCATGGCGCCCAAGTGATGTGTGTGTGTGGGTGTGATGAACATGGCGATCTTCGGCAGCAGCTGAATGCCCCCCTCCATCGTCAGACAGAGAGAAGCCGGAACTGTAATTGGGTTGGGGGCGGAGGACGTCTTTTAGTTCTTTGTTCACCACATTTCCGAGCGTGTGATTGACACAGGGGAGGGCAGGCAGAGACAGGAAGTGGGGCGTAGGGCTGAAAGAGGAAAGAGCTGTTGATGCACTACCTCTCTGATTAACATTTTACTCCACTACTAATCCTCCTCCTAACACAAGGCTCTCTCAGTGTCCTGCAGCTTTTCTCTTCTCCTCTGCTGTCACTCTGCCCATCAGCGGCACAATGCGATGACAGAGAGAGAGGTTGACTGCATGTCCTCCAGACAGGTGGCTCTTTGGCTGATTTATTGACATGCACACTGTACAAATGAATTAATATGCTCTGTCTTCAATGACTCCTCTTTCATTCTAGATTTCCCTCTGTCCAATGTCCAGGTTGTCTGTAGGTCGTTGGTTTGGAGACACCACCCTCTCTCCATGTGTCCCCTGATGAACTTTAACCTTCTCCATGAAGCTTTGTCTAACCCATAGAGAATGAGAGGGCTCTAGTGGTCAAAATGACTTTTTAGCATGGGCAGCGCCATAGAGGGCCTCCACCATGCATCTGCCATTTTAAAGTAGTCAACTGGGTGGGGATTCCTATGGGTTGTAGCCTCAATGGTGCTGCCCATGCTATCACAGACGCTATAATGGCACAGAAATAAAGAGGAGTCCACTTTCTGTATCAATGGTCCGACCTCAGATTGGCATATACAGCCAGAGGGGCATTAGCGGTGGGCACACACATCACTTGCACTCAAACAGAATCAACAAACACCTCTAAAACACATACACCACACACACAAAACACATCCTTCAAAACAAAATACTCACTCGGGCTCAACATTCACATGATTAAATGGATAATAATACACCGCAAAATGATCCAGATATTTTCACATTCACATTTATTTCCCATGATTTCATTGCAAGCTTCAACTTATTTGTGTTACAATCAAATTAAAAGGTTTAGTCAGTTTTCTTTTTTTACTCCCACAAACAGAGCGTTTGGCTGCCCAGTTCTATGGTGGTCTAGCATTTCCATCTACTAAACACACACACACACACACACACAAGGTGCGTCTCACAAATAAAATAAAACTAAATAAATAAGAATAACATTAAAATAGTCATGCACCGACTGTACAAACACAACAAAAACCTAATAGCTACTTACATCTAGAAAAAATACAAGTAAAAAATAAAATATCTAAACTACTCCCAGATAGCACCATCCTTCCTAAAACTCAGTACCATTGCATTGTACGGACAACCACCTAAGCTTACAGGCAGACTAGAGAAATACATATACTTCTCAGTAGCAGAAAACAGATCCACAACATCAATGTCAGTTTTGGCCTGAGCTTTTGACCTTTTACTGTGAGGTGGATTGTAAAAGTGCCTTTTCTTCTGCCCTGTACCTGTGTTCATGTGTACGGTATGCATGTTGATGTGTTACATGTGCAAATAGTTCTACTTTGCATACTACCTTTCCGGTATGCCAATTGTGCGCTACCGTTATTAGTAGGTAATTGAGACATACTGTACTATTTATGCAAATACGACCAAGGTGTACATTCCATCTCAACTTGTGTCTAACCATAGAATTACCTATAGACATACGTAAATAGATATTTAGAAATTCTCTTTGTGTAACACTTTTCATGACAAATGGCGACATTGCAACAAAACCCTTGTGAAAACGTATTAGTCTAATGTGTCTATTCATTCTATAACGCTCTAAATCTGCATGAGATATGCAAGGCAGATATAGCATGGATGTGGTATCCATGATGCACCAAGGCCAGAGGGAGAGGAGTAAGTAACTTCAGAGCAAAATGGGGATATCTGGTTGGGTAGTGATCAGGGGGTTTGAGCTAGGTGAGTGAGTCTCTATGGTTGTTGGACTCGGAGTCGGAGAGGTGGTTGTCGTGGGGGTCGGCGGTGTTGGGGTCGTTGTCGGGTTCATCGCCACTCTCGGCGCTGTAGTCCACCTCCTCCATGAAGGATGCCTCTTCATCCTCCAACAAGTATGTACTAGGGGTGCTGCTTGACAACACAACACACAGACAGACCATCATTCTAGGCAGGCTCAATGTGTGAAATAGGACTAACATAAAACACCCACCAAATGATTAAAACACAAAGTATTTGAAAGAAAACAAATATTTGACCATGGGTCTGGACAGAAATTAGGTATAATGATTTATAAGATTTCAGAAAGAAATTCAGAAGATAAAACTAGTGTTCAGGCACGTAAAATAATACAAACCCAATGACAAAAATCAAATCAATCACTAGTTGTGCTACGTTTCTGATAGAGACATCTCTTCTTACGCATTGGTTTAGTGGTTTAATGGATAAATGTCTCAGATGTTTAGTGGTTTTAGTGTTTTTTAAATGGTTTTTAATGGTGTGAGGTCTTTGAAAGAGGATCCTGTGGAGACAGTGGATGGTTGGGGTTCAGTCATTGACCCCTGCTCCCCGCCCCAACCCTCTCTCTGCCCCAGAAAAGGGTAAAGTGGATTAGGAGGAGGGTGTGACGGGTTGTAATGGGATGGACAGAGTGCTGTCTGGAGAGGAGTATTAAGATCCCAGAGTGAGAGAGCTTCAGCCATTACAGTCCATTAGAGAAAGACTGCAAGGGCCGCACTTACACCGGACTGGCCACACACACACGTGCATGCACACAAAGGCCACACACACACACACACACACACACACACACACACACACACACACGTGCATGCACACACACACACACACACACACACACACACACACACACACACACGTGCATGCACACAAAGGCCACACACACACACACCACACACACACACACGTGCATGTACTGTACACATACAGGGCCTATTGAACATCTATACAGCCCTTGCATATGCTTCTAATTTTGTTGCCTTAAAATTAAATCTAAAAAATGAATACATTATATTTTTTGTCCTACAGATTTACACAACCTAGCAATGTTGACAAAAACAATGTCCCTGAGAGTTGTGCAAGGTTGGTAGAATATTATTGTAAATTATTCACAGCTGTAATGGCAAAAGGTGCTTCTACCAATGTATTAACTCTGGGGTGTGAAGACATACACAATCAATATGTTCTCATTTTGTGTTTTTAGTCATTTGGAAAATGTTTTATAATTCTTCTTTCACTTTGAAAATGTGTAGATTGTAGGGAAAAAAACATATGTCATTACTTTATAGATTACATTTTATGGCAGAAAAATGTGAAGACTGTGCAAGGGGAATAGCCTTCCACAGAAACACACGCGCACATGCACAAAATTCCAATCCTATTGTTATATCATTGGTCTGATGATGAAATATTAAACGAGAAAAAGCATAAAGCTGTGATGAGCCTATAGCCAAGCCCTGAGGTCTCTAACCTGGCTACTTGATGGGAGTCAATGAATACAGTGCATTCGGAAAGTATTCCACATTATTCATTTTAAAACAAGGCTGTAATGTAACAAAGTCATTTTTTCCCTCAATCTACACACAATACCCCATAATGACAAAGCGAAACCAGTTTATTTTTTATTTTGTATACAAAAAAATGTATATAAAACTTATTTACATAAGTATTCAGACCCTTTGCTTTGAGACACCGAAATTGAGCTCAGGTGCATCCTGTTTCCATTGATCATCTACAACTTGATTGGAGTCCACCTGTGGTAAATTCAATTGATTGGACATGATTTGGAAAGGCACAAACCTGTCTATATAAGGTCCCACAGTTGACAGTGCATGTCAGAGCAAAAACCAAGCCATGAGGTCGAAGGAATTGTCCGTAGAGCTCCGAGACAGGATTGTGTCGAGGCACATATCTAGGGAAGGGTACCAAAACATTTCTGCAGCATTGAAGGTCCCCAAGAACACAGTGCCCTCCCATCATTCTTAAATGGAAGAAGTTTGGAACCACCAAGACTCTTCCTAGTGCTGGCCTTGCCAAACTGAGCAATCGAGGGAGAAGGGCCTTGGTCAAGGAGGTGACCAAGAATCCGATGGTCACTCTGACAGAGCTCCAGATTTCCTCCGTGGGGATGGGAGAACCTTCCAGAAGGACAACCATCTCTGCAGCACTCCACCAATCAGGCCTTTATGGTAGTGGCCAGACAGAAGCCACTCCTCAGTAAAAGGCACGACACTCTGCTTAGAGTTTGCCAATAGGCATCGAAAGGACTCTCAGACCATGAGAAACAAGATTCTTTGGCCTGAATGCCAAGCGTCACATCTCGAGGAAACCTGTCACCATCACTACGGTGAAGCATGGTTGTGGCAGCATCATGCTGTGGGGATGTATTTCAGCGACAAGGAGACTAGTCAGGAACGAGGGAAAGATGAAATGAGCAAAGTACAGAGAGATCCTGAAAACTTGCTTCAGAGCACTCAGGACCTCCGACTGAGGCGAAGGTTCACCTCCCAACAGGACAACGACCCTAAGCACACAGCCAAGACAACGCACGAGTGGCTTCGGGACAAGTCTCTGAATGTCCTTGAGTGGACCAGCCAGAGACTGGACTTGAACCCCATCAAATATCTCTGGAGAGACCTGGAAACAGCTATGCAGCGACGCTCCCAATCCAACCTGACAGAGCTTGAGAGGATCTGCAGAGAAGAATGGGGGAAAGTCCACAAATACAGGGGTGCCAAGCTTGCAGCATAATACCCAAGAAGACTTGAGGCTGTAGTCACTGCCAAAGGTGCTTCAACAAAGTACTGAGTAAAGGGTCTGAATACTTACGTAAATGTGGTTTTCAGTTTTTTTTTAATACATTTACAAACAAACACTTTGTCATTATTGGGTATTTTGTGTAGATTGATGAGGGGAAAACAACTATTTAATACATTTTATAATAAGGCTGTAACATAACAAAATGTGGAAAAAGTCAAGGGGTCTGAACACTTTCCTAATGCACTGTAAATACATGAATTATACATGGATAAATCAATAAATGCAAGAGGAGATTTGTAAAAAGCCACATTTAAATGTCATGAGGATTCTGAGGATGACAGCGGACGGTGCAGCTACACTACTGTCCTGAGTGTTGGCCATGCTGCAACTCTCAAACTAGTGTACCATGTATGGTTTATTGTTGGTAAGTGGGATTGTGTGTGTGACCTGGTAAGTGTGAGCGTGTCTAAGTGTGCGTGTGAGTGAGTGACCTGGTGGGGGGGTGTGTGTCTGACCTGGAGCCTTTGCAGCGTGTCTCCGTAAGGTCACTCTCGACGTCCAGCAAGTGTGCGTGGTTCCTCAGCTTCAGGGGGGAAGTTAGTCTCTTCAGTCTTAGCAGAGCCACACAGAACTGGGCTCCCATCTCCTCTAGCTCTCTGGTGCCTATCTGAAGACCCTGGACACACACACAATCACTTACTGTACAAACATTATATAAACATACACAAGCATGCATGCTCAGTGCACACACACATTATTTTAGGGCTGTCCCTGACTAAAAAAACCTCCTGGTTGACCGAGAGTCTGTTCTTCCATTTTAAAATGTGTATTTTCCATATATTAGACACATCCTATGTGTTTTAAATCAAATCAAATATATGCACTGAACTTGTCAGATGCTTTCAGCGCACTCTTTGATTAAATAATTAAGACACAAATAACTAAATGGAGTCCGACTGCAATTGATTTGATTGTACTGGGCCAGACGAAGACTTGCTGCGCTGTGTAAAAAAAGAAAAAAAAAGACAGTGAGTGACTGTGTGATTAGCACCCAATTGTCTCTGTCACCCCAGTCAGACGTGTGGTATAAATTTGACTATTTGTGGAAAATACTGGAGATCAAGAACAAGAAGGTAAGGAGCAAGGTCTGCCTGCATATTATGTGTGCCAAACAGGTGCTATTAGATTAGAATATCATTTTTCCAATGTAAACACTAAATCAATTATAAGCAAGTTTTTTTGTGAAGCATTTATTACAGCAAAGACTAAAAACTGCTGCATTCATTCGTGAATCCAATTTCCGAAATGGAACAGTTTGTTTACGCTAATTATTCAAGTGGCTTTATTATTTTATTTAAAAACTAAAATGCTTAATTGCATTTCAAATCATGAATGACTCATATGCTGTGAGATGACATGAACAAATTAATGATTGATACAGTACTGTAGCCTATAAAAAGTTGTTATATAGGCCGAAGTAAGTTACGGCATTAAGACTATACAGGATGTGGTCTTTGGCCTACAGCTCGATGGTGGTTATAAAAGGTTGCTATGCCAATCCTACCAATGATAATGACATTACTTATTAGTTTAATGATGATCATAAGAATAACAATAAGGAGATCAAGAAAAAGGAGGGTTATTATTTTTAAATCAATTATAAATAATATCAAAGGCTGTTCTAACGGGAAAAAAGTGTAACGCATTTATTACAGAATAGCGAAGATTAAAAACAGCCAAATTTGTTAGAAATTGTTGATCCGACATGTGGTTGCGTGAAGCTTGGCACTCACGGAATCAGTAGGCTATTAAACAAACACTCAAGCAGGATCTGTCATATTTCTGTGGCTAGATATATACAGTAGGGATGATTTATAAAGCCAGCCACATTTAACAGTTCGGCTATTGATTATAGACCTAATAAAGTTGGGGTTTCTTCTCTCCTCACTTTTCCTAGACAATTAAGGCAAGGGCTGTTTTCTAACTCTGCTGCTGCCTCCACTGCATTGTTCTCAACACCAATATGCTGGTTAACCTTGCTATTGTAAACATAGCAACATGGTCTAGGAAAAGGCGCCAATTCAACAGCGCACTGATGTGTTTCACAACCATGGACAGCGACCATTAACTAACGCGGGAGAAAGTGCATCTGTTATGAAATAATATTTTTTATTAGTGTTGCACCATTGTTCTTATGTAATATAACCATATACAATTTCAGTTGCACGTCTTAGTGATGGACTGTGCCATCCCTACGGCCTCCACAGTGGATTAGTCCACTCAGACAGGTGTCTTGTACACCATTAATTATTATTTTTTGCTACTGCTCGACTTAAGAAATCTCGGTCAACCAACAGCCTATCGACCAAACAATCGACCAGTCCTCTAAATGAAGTCAGCGCTGTATTATTTACACTTAAAAACATCTCACACACACACACACACATCTGTCCCATGTGCAATCTCAAGTCTACAGTGGGCTTCCAGTAAAATGGTTGTGTTGTGGAGCATTGTGATTAGCCGAGTGGTTAGAGCGTTGGACCAGTAACCGGAAGGTTGCAAGATTAAATCCCCGAGCTGACAAGGTAAAAATCTTCCGTTCTGCCCCTGAACAAGGCAGTTAACCCACTGTTCCTTGGCCGTCATTGAAAATAACAATTTGTTCTTAACTGACTTGCCAAGTTAAATAAATGTCAAAAATAAATAAAGAGGACACTTGCTTGGCATGATCATGACAAATAGAACGTCAACAAAATGGGCTTCCTGCACATCTGTCCAAACAATTTCCCCATAAATATATAACCCAATCAGGAAGGATGAGAGAAAGGGACCATACCAAACTGGCAACCCTAGCCTACCCCTGGGCTCTGCAGATGTTGACATTGGCAACTCCAGTGCTGAGAGGGCTAGGAGCTGCTAGAGGTTTCTGCACTCACTGACAGGCAGAACATCGGTACACTCAATTCTGTTTTTTCTACCTTCCTAGTGGGGACCAAACAGTTGATTCCCATTCATAATCCAATTTTCCCTAACACTAATTGTAACCCCAAGCCTAAAATTGCCATTTTCCTTGTGGGGACAGGCGCATGTTTTACTAGCCTTGTGAGGACTTCTGGTCCCCACAAGCCTTGTGAGGACTTCTGGTCCCCACAGGGACAGTAAAACCACACACACACAGTTCTGTTCCGTGTTTAGTGGATATGACATAATAAGCCCGATGATGCTGCTTTTAGTCACTGACAGTATGATTTACAGGACTATAGCTCCCCCTGCTGGTTGTTAGTCCACACACACACCAGGCTGTATCGGCACACACACACACCCCACCTTGTATTTGCCCTGGTCACAGCCGCAGAGTGTGCTTTCCATGGTGTAGCTGCGCTGGACTCCGATCTCCCTCCACACCACCACGCGGGCCGTGGCCTCCTTGGAGCGCTCCACCACAAAGCTACAGCTGGCCATGCTGAAGGCCGGTGCCATCTGGGACAGGATCTTAGGCAGAGTCTGAGGGACGGAGTACGGGGGAAGAGTTTGAGCTCAACACCCATAGACAATAGACAATGAGGGCATGCCTGTGGATGGATGTACGTGAGAGGATCTAAAAGAGAAACAGTCGGTGTGTGTGTGTATGTAACTATACACTGTGTCCGCATTGTTTCCAGGTGGCCTGGTGTCTCCCTGTATGCAAATTATTTGAGAGATATTGTTGCGGAGTTGACCTGAGAAAAATTGTACAGCCATGAAAATTCCATGAAAAATGTGGAAAGCATATCCAGAGATTCCTATAACAGGGATCACAGCTATACTGATGTAATCTGTTCTGATTTATCATCAGGGTTTCATTGGCTAAATGCAAGTAATATGTTTCTGAGCCAGAGCCTTAATACATTAACAAACATAAGGGAAGATAGTGTGTGTGTAGGGCTGGCACAATTACCGAGCATTTGTGCGGTTGACTCCGTTTCTGTGGTGACATGGACTTTAACAAGGTGATGAAACTTTGTTGCTCCTTTCTGAAACAAGCAGCGTGTTGTAGCAAAACATAGAAATAGAATCAATAGAATGGGCTTGGAACCTCTAACCCTGAAAATTTGACTGGTAAAGTCATGGGTACACTCGCAATGGCTGCCTGGTATTGTGATGCAATCATTTCCATGGTAATGTAGAATGTTCATTCAAATTGGGTTAACTGATGTGGCTCATGCAATGGAATGTATTTTTTGTAATGTCAGTTGAATCAACAAATCCCAACACATATTAATGGGTACGCTCCCTGCTTTGCTCCTATGTACACTTGCAAAGGCTGCCAGTCCCACCCATTATGCAATCATTCACTTGAATGGGGACACCCGTTCTATTCCTTCTATTTCTATGGCAGCACATGCAGTCAGGACCGGAGGAGAAAATGCACCCCAAACGGTAATTACGGAGACCGCAGTCATTTGGCTGGCCAATTACTGTCATCCAAAATTCTATGACCGTCACAGCCCTAGGTGTGTGTGTGTGTGTATACTTGTGTGTGTGTTCTCACCCTATAACCAAGGTCTTCATGTAGCTCACAGGATGTGGCGCTGATGTTGGTCTCCCATACAGTCTCCTTCAAACTGCAACCGTACATAAACACGTTCTTCTTCCGGGAGTGACCGTGGTAGTCACAGAACACCTACATAGCAGAGGGAAGGAGAGGAGTCAGACACACAGGGAAGGAGAGGAGTCAGACACACAGGGAAGGAGAGGAGTCAGACACACAGGAAAGGAGAGGAGTCAGACACACAGGGAAGGAGAGGAGTCAGACACACAGGGAAGGAGAGGAGTCAGACACACAGGGAAGGAGAGGAGTCAGACACACAGGGAAGGAGAGGAGTCAGACACACAGGGAAGGAGAGGAGTCAGACACACAGGGAAGGAAGAGGAGTCAGACACACAGGGAAGGAGAGGAGTCAGACACACAGGGAAGGAGAGGAGTCAGACACACAGGGAAGGAGAGGAGTCAGACACACAGGGAAGGAGAGGAGTCAGACACACAGGGAAGGAGAGGAGTCAGACACACAGGGAAGGAGAGGAGTCAGACACACAGGGAAGGAGAGGAGTCAGACACACAGGGAAGGAGAGGAGTCAGACACACAGGGAAGGAGAGGAGTCAGACACACAGGGAAGGAGAGGAGTCAGACACACAGGGAAGGAGAGGAGTCAGACACACAGGGAAGGAGAGGAGTCAGACACACAGGGAAGGAGAGGAGTCAGACACACAGGGAAGGAGAGGAGTCAGACACACAGGGAAGGAGAGGAATCAGACACACAGGGAAGGAGAGGACAGACACACAGGGAAGGAGAGGACAGACACACAGGGAAGGAGAGGACAGACACACAGGGAAGGAGAGGACAGACACACAGGGAAGGGGACAGAGATTGTGAATGTATGAAGACAATCAAACTTCATCAACCTGGCTTTCCTGCCACGACTGTTAGGGAAAGAGAAAAGGTTAAGGTAATGGCTAGGGAAAGGGTTAGCGTGACAGAGTTAGCCACGTTCGACCAGCGCTGTAAGGGTGTCGGGCTATGGCACATATGGTGGGTACGGTATTCAACCGTGGGGCTGACCAATGGCGCCCTCTGGATGGCAGCGAGGTACTGCAGCAGGCTCTTAGTGTGGTAGATGGTAGGATGCAGCTCAGGACTGGGGTTCTGCCACTGTCGGTTCAGATCCTCCCCGCTCAGAGAACAACGGTGACTGGAGGGAGGGGCGGGAGAAATGGAATGAGAAAAAGAGAAGTTAATCAACTTGAGTTTGTGTGCGCACGTGTCTGCAATATAGTATTAGCTGTGTGTGTGTGTTCGCGTATGTGTGTGCGCACATGTTCATACGCGCATTGTGTGTGTGTGTACACTTACTTGCCATTGACCACTCCGTCAGGGTTGAGCATGGGGACTATCTTGAAGATGTAGGCCTCCCTGAGACTGTGTGCCAGGGGGCTGCTACCCATCAGGAACTCCAGGGTGCCCTTCATCACCCAGCTGGCGTTGGTCTCCCCTGGGTGCACCCGCGATGACAGGAACACCAGCGGACGGTTCCCTGGACACACACATCACACAGTACATAGAAATACACTCAGCAGCACACACACCCCCCCAGAGAAGGAGGAGACAGTTATCTGACAGACAGTGATATCTTTAACTCAGTTCAGGTCAGTGTTCCTACCCCAGTAGTCAGTGGTCAGTCAGTACTCACTGAACTGGCAGATCTGGTCGTTGCTGGTGGACTCGGGCATGGCGGTGATGGTGAGGAGGGGGCAGCTATTGCCCCCCAGAGTCTCACACAGGATGTCTTCGCGCAGGTAGGTCTGAGGGGTCCTCAGCGCCTCCAGCTTCTGCAGGTGCATCTGGGCAGGAACACAGACGTAAGAAGGCTTTACACAACGGTGGAGCTCTGTTGCACAAACATCAAAACAGTGAAACTTGAGTTTTTTAAAGAGTTGATTTAGCTTTTATACCTTTAGAGTACAGTAGGGGTAGTGCTATGCTGGGCGGCATGTACCCTAGCGGTTAGGAGTGTTGGGCCAGTAACCGAAAGTTTGATTTATAATGGACTGGTTTTGGATTGGTTAAACAGTAATTGTGTGAGGGCGGGGATGCAGGGTTCTGTTCCAAACAGCACAGCTAGGAGAACTCAAAATAGCACCTTATAGTTGAAGACTCATCTTTGAATCATAAAAGTGCATTGAAATGACTTAGGAACTGTGTTGGAGAAGTGTGTGTCCAATTAGAGACACCAGTTATTCCTCTCACTCAAACCCTTGTCATTGTTTTGTCTCATGTTGCACCTACCCCACATTATCCAGAAATATTCTTATCATGTTACTGAATGTATGCAGAGTATTTTCAGATTTCGTTATCAACAAATGCGGCAAAAAGTACAGTAAATACACTGCTCAAAAAAATAAAGGGAACACTAAAATAACACATCCTAGATCTGAATGAATGATTCTTATTAAATACTTTTTTCTTTACATAGTTGAATGTGCTGACAACAAAATCACACAAAAATGATCAATGGAAATCAAATTTATCAACCCATGGAGGTCTGGATTTGGAGTCACACTCAAAATGGAAAACCACACTACAGGCTGATTCAACTTTGATGTAATGTCCTTAAAACAAGTCAAAATGAGGCTCAGTAATGTGTGTGGCCTCCACGTGCCTGTATGACCTCCCTACAACGCCTGGGCATGCTCCTGATGAGGTGGCGGATGGTCTCCTGAGGGATCTCCTCCCAGACCTGGACTAAAGCACCCGCCAACTCCTGGACAGTCTGTGGTGCAACGTGGCGTTGGTGGATGGAGCGAGACAAGATGTCCCAGATGTGCTCAATTCGATTCAGGTCTGGGGAACGGGCGGGCCAGTCCATAGCATCAATGCCTTCCTCTTGCAGGAACTGCTGACACACTCCAGCCACATGAGGTCTTGCATTAGGAGGAACCCAGGGCCAACCGCACCAGCATATGGTCTCACAAGGTGTCTGAGGATCTCATCTCGGTACCTAATGGCAGTCAGGCTAACTCTGGCGAGCACATGGAGGGCTGTGCGGCCCCCCAAAGAAATGCCACCCCACACCATGACTGACCCACCGCCAAACCGGTCATGCTGGAGGAAGTTGCAGGCAGCAGAATGTTCTCCACGGCGTCTCCAGACTGTCACATCTGTCACATGTGCTCAGTGTGAACCTGCTTTCATCTGTGAAGAGCACAGGGCGCCAGTGGCGAATTTGCCAATCTTGGTGTTCTCTGGCAAATGCCAAACGTCTTGCACGGTGTTGGGCTGTAAGCACAACCCCCACCTGTGGACGTCGGGCCCTCATACTACCCTCATGGAGTCTGTTTCTGACCGTTTGAGCAGACACATGCACATTTGTGGCCTGTTGGAGGTCATTTTGCAGGGCTCTGGCAGTGCTCCTCCTGCTCCTCCTTGCACAAAGGCGGAGGTAGCGGTCCTGCTGCTGGGTTGTTGCCCTCCTACGGCCTCCTCCACGTCTCCTGATGTACTGGCCTGTCTCCTGGTAGCACCTCCATGCTCTGGACACTATGCTGACAGACACAGCAAACCTTTCCGTAGCTCGCATTGATGTGCCATCCTGGATGAGCTGCACTACCTGAGCCACTTGTGTGGGTTGTAGACTCAGTCTCATGCTACCAATAGAGTGAAAGCACCGCCAGCATTCAAAAGTGACCAAAACATCAGCCAGGAAGCATAGGAACTGAGAAGTGGTCTGTGGCTATCACCTGCAGAACCACATGTTTATTGGGGGTGTCTTGCTAATTGCCTATAATTTCCACCTGTTGCCTATTCCATTTCCACAACAGCAAGTGAAATGTATTGTCAATCAGTGTTGCTTCCTAAGTAGACAGTTTGATTTCACAGAAGTGTGATTGACTTGGAGTTACATTGTGTTGTTTAAGTGTTCCCTTTATTTTTTTGAGCAGTGTATAACATTCACATAAAATCAACAGTGTAATGTAGAGATTCAGTCTTTTATTCTACAGGCCATCCATTGGTGAGCTGAAGCTGATGGGCAGCTGGGTCATGCAGCAAGACAATGATCCAAAGCAAGTCTACATCAGAATGGCTGAAAAGCAACAAATGTAAACTTTTGGAAAATGTCCATACCTAAAACCAATGGAGATGTGGCAGGACCTGAAATTAGCAGTTTATGCTTGAAACCCACAAATGTCGTGGAGTTACAGAAGTTCTGCATGGAGGAGTGGGACAACATTCCTCCACAGTGATGTGAGAGTGATCAACAACTATAGGAAGTGTATGTTGCAGTTATTGTAGCTAAAGGTGGCAAAACCTGTGTTACTGAAAGGGGGCAATTACTTTTTCACACAGGGGCATTGGGTGTTGCATAACTTTGTTTCTTAAAATACATGAAATAAGTATCTCATTTTTGTGTTATTTGTTCACTCAGATCCCCTTTATCTAATATCACGTTTTGGTTGAAGATCTGATAACATTCAGTATGGAAAATATGCACAAATAAAGTAAATCAGAAAAGGGGCAAATACTTTTTCAGGGCACTGTATACAGTACCTTTAGAGTAGTGTAGGTGTAGTGGTATACAGTACCTTTAGAGTAGTGTAGGTGTAGTGGTATACAGTACCTTTAGAGTAGTGTAGGTGTAGTGGTATACAGTACCTTTAGAGTAGTGTAGGTGTAGTGGTATACAGTACCTTTAGAGTAGGTGTAGTGGTATACAGTACCTTTAGAGTAGGTGTAGTGGTATACAGCACCTTTAGAGTAGGTGTAGTGGTATACAGTACCTTTAGAGTAGGTGTAGTGGTATACAGTACCTTTAGATTAGAGTAGGTGTAGTGGTATACAGTACCTTTAGATTAGAGTAGGTGTAGTGGTATACAGTACCTTTAGATTAGAGTAGGTGTAGTGGTATACAGTACCTTTAGAGTAGAGTAGGTGTAGTGGTATACAGTACCTTTAGAGTAGAGTAGGTGTAGTGGTATACAGTACCTTTAGAGTAGTGTAGGTGTAGTGGTATACAGTACCTTTAGAGTAGTGTAGGTGTAGTGGTATACAGTACCTTTAGATTAGAGTATGTGTAGTGGTATACAGTACCTTTAGAGTAGTGTAGGTGTAGTAGTATACAGTACCTTTAGAGTAGTGTAGGTGTAGTGGTATACAGTACCTTTAGAGTAGGTGTAGTGGTATACAGTACCTTTAGAGTAGTGTATGTGTAGTGGTATACAGTACCTTTAGAGTAGGTGTAGGTGTAAGGGTATACAGTACCTTTAGAGTAGTGTAGGTGTAGTGGTATACAGTACCTTTAGAGTAGGTGTAGGTGTAAGGGTATACAGTACCTTTAGAGTAGGTGTAGTGGTATACAGTACCTTTAGAGTAGGTGTAAGGGTAGTGGTATACAGTACCTTTAGAGTAGGTGTAGTGGTATATAGTACCTTTAGAGTAGAGTAGGTGTAGTGGTATACAGTACCTTTAGATTAGAGTAGGTGTAGTGGTATACAGTACCTTTAGATTAGAGTAGGTGTAGTGGTATACAGTACCTTTAGATTAGAGTAGGTGTAGTGGTATACAGTACCTTTAGATTAGAGTAGGTGTAGTGGTATATAGTACCTTTAGAGTAGAGTAGGTGTAGTGGTATACAGTACCTTTAGATTAGAGTAGGTGTAGTGGTATACAGTACCTTTAGATTAGAGTAGGTGTAGTGGTATACAGTACCTTTAGAGTCGAGTAGGTGTAAGGGTAGTGGTAAGCGAAGTAGCAGACATCGTCCTTGTGGTTGAAGGTCATGCTGAAGGTCATGGTGTAGTAGGACTTCCCCTTCTGACCACCTGCTGCTATCGAGCTCCTAGAGAAGTGGTTTCTAGGTAAAAGGATGTTGAGAAGTTCACAAAAGCTTGATACAATAACATACAGAAACACATTCACATGACACCAGTATCTACGGAAGTGACCAACAAGTAACCTATTTCATGGCCCTGTTCAAATACTTAACTACAAAATGCACCCCTCCTTCCTCGCTTCCTTGAGGTAAGCACAGACCTAAACTAGCAAAAAAAGAAACATCCTCTCACTGTCAACTGCGTTTATTTTCAGCAAACTTAACATGTGTAAATATTTGTATGAACATAACAAGATTCAACAACTGAGACATAAACTGAACTGTACTGCAGTGCATCTCCTCCTCATAGAATGCACCAGAATTGCCCGTTCTTGCTGTGAGATGTTACCCTACTCTTACACCAAGGCACCTGCAAGCCCCCAAACATTTCTGGGGGAATAGCCCTAGCCCTCACCCTCCAATCCAACAGGTCCCAGACGTGCTCAATGGAATTGAGATCCGGCATTGTCATGCTGGATGAGCCTGCAGGAAGGGTAACACATGAGGGAGGAGGATGTCTCCCTGTAACGCAAAGCATTGAGATTGCCTGCAATGACAACAAGCTCAGTCCGATGATGCTGTGACACACCTCCCCCAGACCATGACGGACCCTCCACCCCCAAATCGATCCCGCTCCAGAGTACAGGCCTCGGTGTAACGCTCATTCCTTCGACGATAAACGCGAATCCGACCATCATCCCTGGTGAGACAAAACCGCGACTCGTCGTTGAAGAGCACTTATTGCCAGTCCTGTCTGGTCCCACGACGGTGGGTTTGTGCCCATAGGCAATGTTGCCGGAGATGTCTGGTGAGGACCTGCGTTACTACAGGCCTACAAGCCCTCAGTCCAGCCTCTCTCAGCCTATTGCGGACAGTCTGAGCACTGATGAAGGGATTGTGCGTTCCTGGTGTAACTCGGGCAGTTGTTGTTGCTGTACCTGTCCCGCAGGTGTGATGTTCGGATATACCGATCCTGTGCAGGTGTTGTTACACGTGGTCTGCCACTGCGAGGACGATCAGCTGTCCGTCCTGTCTCCCTGTAGCACCGTCGCATCCTGTACCTGTCCCGCAGGGGTGATGTTTGGATGTACCGATCCTGTGCAGTTGTTGTTACACGTGGTCTGCCACTGCGAGGACGATCAGCTGTCCGTTCTGTCTCCCTATAGCACCGTCTTAGGCATTTCACAGTACGAACATCACAATTTATTGCCCTGGCCACAGCTGCAGTCATCATGCCTCCTTGCAGCATGCCTAAGGCATGTTCACGCAGATGAGCAGGGAACCTGGGCATCTTTCAGGGTTTTTCAGAGTCAGTAGAAAGGCCTCTTTAGTGTCCTAAGTTTACATAACTGTGACCTTAATTGCCTACTGTCTGTAAGCTGTTAGTGTCTTAACGACCTTCCACAGGAGCATGTTCATTAATTGTTTATGGTTCATTTAACAAGCATGGGAAACAGTGTTAAAGCCTTTACAATGAAGATCTGTGAAGTTATTTGGATTTTTACAAATGATCTTTGAAAGACAGGGTCCTGAAAAAGGGATGTTTCTTTTTTTGCTGAGTTTATAAGTGAAAGCAAAGTTACAACCCTATTACTTTCACCACACTAATCAATTTAGATCTGGGGTTACTTCAAGGTACAGGTCGGAAGGATGCATTTCTAAAGTATTGGAACGGGGCTCATTTCTCCTGACAGGTACACTACTTGTCCGTTGGGCTGTGTGATTACTGCCTCTGCTGGCGGGGTGAGGGAGGACAGTCACACCTACTTGTAGTAACATATGTCCGTTCCGGTGCGAACCCAACGGGGCCTGCCGCTAATGGCCTCCTGTACAGAGTACATCAGAACCTGCATACCTGAAGACGGTACCAAGAAGACGTTAATACCATACACACAGAAAACTGAACTAGCATTTCTTTCGAAACACAGAACCTTTGCCAAACATCATTGACTAAATAATGCAACAAAAATGACCAAGTCAGTGAGTCACTTACCGTAGTTGAACTGGCTGTTTGACTTTTCACAGTTGATGATGTTGAAGCGATAGGGGGCTCCCACGCGCATGCCGCTCACCTCAAAGTAGAACCACTGGTGGTAGTGGTTACTGTTGATGTCGGAGTTTAGGACCAGGTCGTACTCAAACCTGGAACACACACAGATCACATCAGCTCAACCTTTACGCAAACCAAATGGCCCATACATGTGGGCAAAGACGATTGAATACAACAACTACTACCTTTTTTTTTTACATTTAATTAACTCTTTACAGTTGTGGGAATTGGCATATATGGACAGGGCAAAATTAAGAAATATGAGAAGCATATGCATAACCATGGTAGCAATTGAAAAGGAACAGTTTGGAGACCGTGGGAAAATTATTAGACCAAAGGTGAGTATCAACAACAACAGTTCACCTGACAAGACTGAATCCAAATATTACACTGTTGATTTTATGTGCATTTTACATTTACTGGACTTTACCGCATTTGTTGATAACGAAATGTGAAAATACTCTGAATACTTTCAGTAACATGATAAGAATATTTCTGGATAATGTGGGGTAGGTGCAACATGAGACAAAACAATAACAAGGGTTTAAGTAAGAGGAGTAACTTGTGTCTCCAAGTGGACCCACACTTCTCCAACGTGTTCACAGTTCTGCACTTATGACTGAAAGAGTCTTCAACTATACGGTGCTATTATTATTTGTAGCTCTGCTAGATATACCATTGAGGAACTCGAGCAAAGCACACCTGTAGTTGTTTTTAACACAACCCTGCATCCCAACCGTCACACAATTACTGTGGTTGATGACGCAATCCAAAACACTATAACAATCCTGGTCAGGTGGGCATGATTTGAAAGCTTGTTCTATCGACCCCTTCCTGTGTTTGCAAACATTGCCACAAGTTAGTGGCAGAACAAGGGGAAGTTCTTATAGAACGCCAGCAAAAAAGCCTCCATTTACATGTTGAATTATAAAAATGGGATTTTAAGGCTTGTATGAATGTCCTGCTTAATATAATGTTTGCGTCATCATCGCAAATCTGCATTATACTTAAAAAACATTTAAACTTCAAGCAGTAAAATGGCTCTTTGGCTAGCTTTTGCTACAGCCTATATCAATGAGGGTTAGCATTCTAGCTAACAACTGCAGCATCCAAAATAGTTATTTTGCAAAGACCACAAACAAATATAATCTAAGTGACTGTTCAAGCAAGAATTAAAACATCACTGTAAGCGTATGAAACCCAAAAAAGTTATTTAGTTTAGAAGTAATAAAAACATAGATCTAGGCGATGTTGAATGGGCGCAGCTGGCGATGGCTCTCTTACAGCCTCCAAGAGTCGCGGGTATCTGTACCGGATGTCAGCGGGTCGTGTACTGGAAAAGGGTCTATTGCCAACATGACTAGCTAAATTACAAAATACGATATTACAGTTTTAGGCTTTCGTAAGGTAATTCAGAGAAACAGATCATTTTAGTGTGAATAGAAAGGAGTCATGTTTAAATGATCTAAATGTTGAAAGTGCGTGTGCGACGGAAAGAAATAAAATGGTGTAGTTTCAGGCCATGTGGCGGAAAGTGTTGCGGGCTGGAGATGGGGGTGTGAGCAGGTGGATCTGGGAAGGGGTGATATTGGGGATGCTTGTGTACATCTGTATGTTGTCGTTTGTATGTGGATGCTTTGAATTGTAAAAAATGATCACACCCAAAAAAGAAAGGAGTCCTGAGTGCATTCAGGTGCGTGTGCCGCAGCAAATCTTCTTCACAATAAAAACAGACTCATTCTGTTCAGAACAACCCAGTGTATGACGCCATGTTGTCTTGTAACTGTACATCAAATACAGTGATCATAAACATTGACACTGTATAGGACATGAGTTTTATGAGATGGAAATGAGAAGAGCATATTTGGACTCATGGGTGTTTGGCTTGCGTCTCATCTTTCAAAATACATAGTCATCTTAATTTACAGCATTTCCCCTCTCTCTGACAACAAAACATTAGCAAAGGTTTCCCAATTAGCATGAGTGATCGGGGAATCATCTTGTCGCGCTCGTTGCTCAAGTTCAGAATGGCTATCAGTGAAAACCCACACTGTGAAGAGCAGAGCCAGAGCTCTGGAAACGCTAGACCCCAGTATAATGACAGCCACTACGTTTAAACTTATTAGTGTCCAAATCTGCCATTTTGAACCCGTATACAGGTATGACTAAACGGTCTACATTAATTTTATTTTATCCCAGTTTATGTAACAATGGGACACAACACTCACTTTCTGATTTGAACTGCTTTCCTCAGGTTGCCAGACTCAAACTGAGAGTTGAACTTCAGAGATTCGCCACCGTCAACCACTGGACAACTGAAACACACAGGGCCCACACCGTGAGACACACACACACACACACACACACTTCCCTGGACGGACGATGGTGCTCACCTCTGTATGTCCAAGTCGTAGACCACCTTATCCAGGATGTCGTTGGGGTGGATCAGCCTCTCAATGTCCTGGAAGATCTTAGTCCTGAAGGGGGGCAGAGGACTGAGTGACATCATCATCATCACACAACAGTAGCAGTAAGACAACGGAGAGAGGGGGCAGTCATATAGATCCTAGATCAGTGTCTAAGGGTCTCACCTCTGCACGCCGTAGACCCTCTCCAGGATGTGTTCTCGGGAGGTGGGCGCCACGTGGCCAAAGTAGTCTGGGTAGGCCACCTCAGAAAACTGTGGCACAGAGCTTGTGCTCTTCACCATCTCCACGTACAGGTCAGGGTCGTGGAGCGGCAGGAGCAAGGCCGTGTCCGGCACATGCAGCACTCCCTCCTCGCTGCTCTCCTCCTCCTCAGCCCAGTCCTCCGCTAACATCTCCTCACCTTCTCCCCCCAGTCGGGCAGCCACACCCCCAGCCAGTATTGGGGGCTGTCTATTGTGCTTGTTGCCCCCTCCTCCTCCACCCTGAGGTCCAGCCCCATCCAGGGCCACCTGCTCCAGTCCCTGCACCAGCTCCTGCTCCAGCCCCGCCCCAGGGTGGGGTCGGCTGTGGGTGTGGTCACCGCAGCCATCTTGGTCCTTGGTGATATTGATGGTGTCAAGGTCCAGGGCAGGGACTGGGGCCGGATGGGGGCACTCCCCCTGAAGGGGGGCAGCAGTGGGGTTTTTCGGGGGCAGGGCCTGGGCGGTGGGAACGACTATTGGGCGGTGAGACTTGGGAGCTGCTGGGGTGGCCGTCACACCTTTCTTTGGGTTGTCAAAGTTAAACACCTGCATAGACACAAAGGAAATTGGACTTCAGGCAGCTTTCTGATCACTTACCACAGTGTGGTCCCCAGGTTAAAAACACACTTCTGTAAGTTTTAAGATGGAATGTTGAAAATGTGGGGGGCAGGTAGTCTCGAGGTTAGCGCGTTGGGCCAGGAACCAAAAGGTCACTGGTTCAATACCCAATTGCTTCAGGGGCACTGGACAATGGGGTCACTGGCCGTGACCCCACTCCCTGCAGGTGTCTCAGGGTGAGTTGCAAGAAACATTTCCATTACACACTAGTACAAGTGTATATAACGGAAATATGAAAACATCCCCAAAAATACTATTATTAAACCAAAAGGTGTACTGCATTACCTGGAAATCCTCTGAGAGCTCCATAAAGAATCTCTCATAGATCTTCAGCTCTTCAAACGGCCTGCTATGGGTCTCTTTGGGTCTCAGTTTATTGATGTCCGTTTCTATGTCATCATTCTGCAGAGGGGAAAACATCATCATCAAACACCTGAAAAAGCTGGAACAGGATCCCAATAGAAAACCCTGTATTAGATTGTTTTTACTTCAACCAGAGAGAGAGAGAGAGAGAGAGAGAGAGAGAGAGAGAGAGAGAGAGAGAGAGAGAGACAACCCAGAGAGAGAGAGAGAGAGAGAGAGAGAGAGAGAGAGAAGAGAGACAACCCACAGACAGGCAGAGAGAGAGAGAGAGAGAGAGAGAGAGAGACAGACAGGCAGAGAGAGAGAGAGAAGAGAGACAACCCACAGACAGGCAGAGAGAGAGAGAGAGAGAGAGGAGAGACAACCCACAGACAGGCAGAGAGAGAGAGAGAGAGAGAGAGAGAGGAGAGACAACCCACAGACAGGCAGAGACAGAGAGAGAGAGACAACCCACAGACAGGCAGAGAGAGAGAGAAAGAAGAGAGACAACCCACAGACAGGCAGAGAGAGAGAAAGAAGAGAGACAACCCACAGACAGGCAGAGAGAGAGAGAGAGAGAGAGAGAGAGAGAGAAGAGACAACCCACAGACAGGCAGAGAGAGAGAGAGAGAGAGAAGAGACAACCCACAGACAGGCAGAGAGAGAGAGAGAGAGAGAAGAGACAACCCACAGACAGGCAGAGAGAGAAGAGAGACAACCCACAGACAGGCAGAGAGAGAGAGAGAGAGAGAGAGAAGAGAGACAACCCACAGACAGGCAGAGAGAGAGAGAGAGAGAGAGAGAAGAGAGACAACCCACAGACAGGCAGAGAGAGAGAGAGAGAAGAGAGACAACCCACAGACAGGCAGAGAGAGAGAGAGAGAAGAGAGACAACCCACAGACAGGCAGACAGAGAGAGAGAGAGAGAGGAGAGACAACCCACAGACAGGCAGAGAGAGAGAGAGAGAGAGAGAGAGAAGAGAGACAACCCACAGACAGGCAGAGACAGAGAGAGAGAGACAACCCACAGACAGGCAGAGAGAGAGAGAAAGAAGAGAGACAACCCACAGACAGGCAGAGAGAGAGAAAGAAGAGAGACAACCCACAGACAGGCAGAGAGAGAGAGAGAGAGAGAGAGAGAAGAGACAACCCACAGACAGGCAGAGAGAGAGAGAAGAGACAACCCACAGACAGGAGAGAGAGAGAGAGAGAGAGAGAGAGAGAAGAGACAACCCATAGACAGGCAGAGAGAGAGAGAGAGAGAGAAGAGACAACCCACAGACAGGCAGAGAGAGAGAGAGAGAGAGAGAAGAGACAACCCACAGACAGGCAGAGAGAGAGAGAGAGAGAGAGAGAGAGAAGAGACAACCCACAGAGAGGCAGAGACAGGCAGAGAGAGAGAGAGAGAGAGAGAGAGAGAGAGAGAGAAGAGACAACCCACAGACAGGCAGAGAGAGAGAGAGAGAGAGAGAGAGAGAGAGACAACCCACAGACAGGCAAGGCAGAGAGAGAGAGAGAGAGAGAGAGAGAAGAGACAACCCACAGACAGGCAGAGAGAGAGAGAGAGAGAGAGAAGAGACAACCCACAGACAGGCAGAGAGAGAGAGAGAAGAGACAACCCACAGACAGGCAGAGAGAGAGAGAGAGAGAGAGAGAGAGAAGAGAGACAACCCACAGACAGGCAGAGAGAGAAGAGAGACAACCCACAGACAGGCAGAGAGAGAGAGAGAGAGAAGAGAGACAACCCACAGACAGGCAGAGAGAGAGAGAGAGAGAAGAGAGACAACCCACAGACAGGCAGAGACAGAGAGAGAGAGAGAGAGAGAAGAGAGACAATCCACAGACAGGCAGAGAGAGAGAGAGAGAGAAGAGAGACAACCCACAGACAGGCAGAGAGAGAGAGAGACAACCCACAGACAGGCAGAGAGAGAGAGAGAGAGAGAGAGAGAGAGACAACCCACAGACAGGCAGAGAGAGAGAGAGAGAGAGAGAGAAGAGAGACAACCCACAGACAGGCAGAGAGAGAGAGAGAGAGAGAGAGAGAAGAGAGACAACCCACAGACATGCAGAGAGAGAAGAGACAACCCACAGACAGGAGAGAGAGAGAGAGAGAGAAGAGAGACAACCCACAGACAGGCAGAGAGAGAGAGAGAAGAGAGACAACCCACAGACATGCAGAGAGAGAGAGAGAGAGAAGAGAGACAACCCACAGACATGCAGAGAGAGAGAAAGAAGAGAGACAACCCACAGACATGCAGAGAGAGAGAGAGAGAGACAACTCACAGACATGCAGAGAGAGAGAGAGAGACAACTCACAGACATGCAGAGAGAGAGAGAGAGAGAGAGAGAGAGAGAAGAGAGACAACCCACAGACAGGCAGAGACAGAGAGAGAGAGAAGAGAGACAACCCACAGACAGGCAGAGACATGCAGAGAGAGAAAGAAGAGAGACAACCCACAGACATGCAGAGAGAGAGAAGAGAGACAACCCACAGACATGCAGAGAGAGAGAGAAGAGAGACAACCCACAGACATGCAGAGAGAGAGAGAGAGAGAGAGAGAGAGAAGAGACAACCCACAGACAGGCAGAGAGAGAGAGAGAGAGAGAGAGAGAGAACCCACAGACAGGCAGAGACAACCCACAGACAGCAGAGAGAGAGAGAGAGAGAGAGAGAGAAGAGACAACCCACAGACAGGCAGAGAGAGAGAGAGAGAGAGAGAGAGAGAGAGAGAGAGAGAAGAGAGACAACCCACAGACAGGCAGACAGGCAGAGAGAGAGAGAGAGAGAGAGAGAGAGAGAGAGAGAGAGAAGAGAGACAACCCACAGACAGGCAGAGAGAGAGAGAGAGAAGAGAGACAACCCACAGACAGGCAGAGAGAGAGAGAGAGAGAGAGAGAGAAGAGACAACCCACAGACAGGCAGAGAGAGAGAGAGAGAGAAGAGAGACAACCCACAGACAGGCAGAGAGAGAGAGAGAGAAGAGAGACAACCCACAGACAGGCAGAGAGAGAGAGAGAGAGAGAAGAGAGACAACCCACAGACAGGCAGAGAGAGAGAGAGAGAAGAGAGACAACCCACAGACAGGCAGAGAGAGAGAGAGAGAGAAGAGAGACAACCCACAGACAGGCAGAGAGAGAGAGAGAAGAGAGACAACCCACAGACAGGCAGAGAGAGAGAGAGAGAAGAGAGACAACCCACAGACAGGCAGAGAGAGAGAGAGAGAAGAGAGACAACCCACAGACAGGCAGGAGAGAGACAACCCACAGACAGGAGAGAGAGAGAGAGAAGAGAGACAACCCACAGACAGGCAGGCAGAGAGAGAGAGAGAGAGAAGAGAGACAACCCACAGACAGGCAGAGAGAGAGAGAGAGAGAGAGAGGCAGAGAGAGAGAGAGAGAGAAGAGAGACAACCCACAGACAGGCAGAGAGAGAGAGAGAGAAGAGAGACAACCCACAGACAGGCAGAGAGAGAGAGAAGAGAGACAACCCACAGACAGGCAGAGAGAGAGACAGGCAGAGAGAGAGAGAGAGAGAGAGAGAGAAGAGAGACAACCCACAGACAGGCAGAGAGAGAGAGAGAGAGAGAGAAGAGAGACAACCCACAGACAGGCAGAGAGAGAGAGAGAGAGAGAGAGAGAGAGACAACCCACAGACAGGCAGAGAGAGAGAGAGAGAGAGAAGAGAGACAACCCACAGACACCCACAGACAGGCAGAGAGAGAGAGAGAAGAGAGACAACCCACAGACATGCAGAGAGAGAGAGAGAGAGAGAAGAGAGACAACCCACAGACATGCAGAGAGAGAAGAGAGAGACAGACATGCAGAGAGAGAGAGAGAGAAGAGAGACAACCCACAGACAGGCAGAGAGACAACCCACAGACATGCAGAGAGAGAGAGAGAGAGAAGAGAGACAACCCACAGACATGCAGAGAGAGAAGAGAGACAACCCACAGACACATGCAGAGAGAGAAGAGAGACAACCCACAGACAGGCAGAGAGCAGAGAGAGAGAGAAGAGAACCCACAGACAGGCAGAGCAGAGAGAGAGAGAGAGAAGAGAGACAACCCACAGGCAGAGAGAGAGAGAGAGAGAGAAGAGAGACAATCCACAGACAGGCAGAGAGAGAGACAACCCACAGACAGGCAGAGAGAGAGAAGAGAGAAGAGAGACAACCCACAGACAGGCAGAGAGAGAGAGAGAGAGAAGAGAGACAACCCACAGACAGGCAGAGAGAGAGAGAGAGAGAAGAGAGACAACCCACCCACAGACAGGCAGAGAGAGAGAGAGAAGAGAAGAGAGACAACCCACAGACAGGCAGAGAGAGAGAGAGAGAGAGAGAAGAGACAACCCACAGACAGGCAGAGAGAGAGAGAGAGAGAGAGAAGAGAGACAACCCACAGACAGGCAGAGAGAGAGAGAGAGAAGAGAGACAACCCACAGACAGGCAGAGAGAGAGAGAGAGAGAGAAGAGAGACAACCCACAGACAGGCAGAGAGAGAGAGAGAGAGAAGAGAGACAACCCACAGACAGGACAGAGAGAGAGAGAGAGAGAGAAGAGAGACAACCCACAGACAGGCAGAGAGAGAGAGAGAGAAGAGAGACAACCCACAGACAGGCAGAGAGAGAGAGAGAAGAGAGACAACCCACAGACAGGCAGAGAGAGAGAGAGAGAAGAGAGACAACCCACAGACAGGCAGGCAGAGAGAGAGAGAGAGAGAGAGAAGAGAGACAACCCACAGACAGGCAGAGAGAGAGAGAGAGAGCAGAGAGACAACCCACAGACAGGCAGAGAGAGAGAGAGAGAGAAGAGAGACAAGGCAGAGAGAGAGAGAGAGAAGAGAGACAACCCACAGACAGGCAGAGAGAGAGAGAGAGAGAGAGAAGAGAGACAATCCACAGACAGGCAGAGAGAGAGAGAGAGAGAGAGAGAGAGAGAGAGAGAAGAGAGACAACCCACAGACAGGCAGAGAGAGAGAGAGAGAGAGAAGAGAGACGAGAGACAACCCACAGACAGGCAGAGAGAGAGAGAGAGAGAGAAGAGAGAAGAGAGACAACCCACAGACAGGCAGGCAGAGAGAGAGAGAGAGAAGAGAGACAACCACAGACAGGCAGAGAGCAGAGAGAGAGAGAGAGAGAGAGAGAGAAGAGAGACAACCCACAGACATGCAGAGAGAGAGAGAAAGAAGAGAGACAACCCACAGACATGCAGAGAGAGAGAGAAAGAAGAGAGAACCCACAGACATGCAGAGAGAGAGAGAGAGACAACCCACAAGAGAAGAGAAGAAGAGAGACAACTCACAGACATGCAGAGAGAGAGAGAAGAGAGACAACTCACAGACATGCAGAGAGAGAGAGAGAGAGAAGAGAGACAACCCACAGACATGCAGAGAGAGAAGAGAGACAACCCACAGACATGCAGAGAGAGAGAAGAGAGACAACCCACAGACAGGCAGAGAGAGAGAGAGAGAAGAGAACCCACAGACAGGCAGAGAGAGAGAAGAGAGAGACAGAGAGAGAGAGAGAGAGAGAAGAGACAACCCACAGACAGGCAGAGAGAGAGAGAGAGAGAGACAACCCACAGACAGAGAGAGAGAGAGAGAGAGAGAGAGAGAGAGGGAGAAGAGAGACAACCCACAGACAGGCAGAGAGAGAGAAGAGAGAGAGAGAGAGAAGAGAGACAACCCACAGACAGGCAGAGAGAGAGAGAGAGAGAGAGAAGAGAGACAACCCACAGACAGGCAGAGAGAGAGAGAGAGAAGAGAGACAATCCACAGACAGGCAGAGAGAGAGAGAGAGAGAGAGAGAGAGAGAGAAGAGAGACAACCCACAGACAGGCAGAGAGAGAGAAGAGAGACAACCCACAGACAGGCAGAGAGAGAGAGAGAGAGAGACAGAGAGAGAGAGACAACCCACAGACAGGCAGAGAGAGAGAGAGAGAAGAGAGACAACCCACAGACAGGCAGAGAGAGAGAGAGAGAGAGAGAGAAGAGAGACAACCCACAGACATGCAGAGAGAGAGAGAAAGAAGAGAGACAACCCACAGACAGGCAGAGAGAGAGAGAGAGAGAGAGAGAGAAGAGAGACAACCCACAGACAGGCAGAGAGAGAGAGAAGAGAGACAATCCACAGACAGGCAGAGAGAGAGAGAGAGAGAGAGAAGAGAGACAACCCACAGACAGGCAGAGAGAGAGAAGAGAGACAACCCAGACAGACAGGCAGAGAGAGAGAGAGAGAGAAGAGAGACGAGAGACAACCCACAGACAGGCAGAGAGAGAGAGAGAGAGAAGAGAGACAACCCACAGACAGGCAGAGAGTGAGAGAGAGAAGAGAGACAACCCACAGACATGCAGAGAGAGAGAGAAAGAAGAGAGACAACCCACAGACATGCAGAGAGAGAGAGAAAGAAGAGAGACAACTCACAGACATGCAGAGAGAGAGAGAAAGAAGAGAGACAACTCACAGACATGCAGAGAGAGAGAGAGAGAGAGACAACTCACAGACATGCAGAGAGAGAGAGAGAGAGAGACAACTCACAGACATGCAGAGAGAGAGAGAGAGAGAGAGAAGAGAGACAACCCACAGACATGCAGAGAGAGAAGAGAGACAACCCACAGACATGCAGAGAGAGAAGAGAGACAACCCACAGACAGGCAGAGAGAGAGAGAGAGAGAGAGAGAGAAGAGACAACCCACAGACAGGCAGAGAGAGAGAGAGAGAGAGAGAGAGAGAAGAGACAACCCACAGACAGGCAGAGAGAGAGAGAGAGAGAGAGAGAGAGAGAGAGAAGAGACAACCCACAGACAGGCAGAGGCAGAGAGAGAGAGAGAAGAGACAACCCACAGACAGGCAGAGAGAGAGAGAGAGAGAGAGAGAGAGAGAGAGAAGAGACAACCCACAGACAGGCAGGGAGAGAGAGAGAGAGAGAGAGAGAGAGAGAGGGAGAAGAGAGACAACCCACAGACAGGCAGAGAGAGAGAGAGAGAAGAGAGACAACCCACAGACAGGCAGAGAGACAACCCACAGACAGGCAGAGAGAGAGAGAGAGAGAGAGAGAGAAATCCCACAGACAGGCAGAGAGAGAGAAAGAGAGAGAGAGAGCGAGAGGAGACAACCCACAGACAGGCAGAGAGAGAGAGAGTGAGAGGAGACAACCCACAGACAGGCAGAGAGAGAGAGAGAAGAGACAACCCACAGACAAGCAGAGAGAGAGAGAGAGAGCAGTTGTGGTTGTGGTCAGTATATATGTTTGCATATTACGTCTGTCAGTCTGGTCACTGCAGTGTAACCTTTCTTGTGGTCATTCTGAGGTCAGTCAAACAAGGTGCGGTTTAAATTAAAAGGCTGTGGTCATGGTCACTGTACCCCAGCGTGGTGGTCCTTCTCCTCCACCTCGTTCTCCATGTCGTTCTCGGCCTCTGCATCCTCATTATTGTCGCTCTCGTCCACCACATCATCCACTGGCAAGCACAAACAGGGAAACAGGCAGGGTTAGCATCAATTCCATTTCTAATCAGTCAGGAAGTAAAACATACATTATAGTTTACTTTCAGTTTACTTCCTGAATTGAGCCCAAGATTAAGGCGTAACCTGACTGGTTACAGGGGGTAGCGTTTCCAAAAAACAAAGACAATCTTAAGTCTATTAGTAAGCAAAGGATGAACAATGATCAATGCTTAGTTAAATAAATGGTTAAATAAAATGTAAAAATGCTAAAGATAATATTTATGATTTCTGATTGGTTGGTTGGATTGTACACTAGAGAAAGGTGACTGAGAATAAGTAGCCAGGAGTGAGATGAGAGAGAGCTGGTGTCTTGATTGGCTCGTTGAGTGAGGTGATGTCAATGAACAACTAAGTAGTGTGAAAATTCACGAGTTACAGATCCTTGATGTAGGACAGGGTGTATTATACTGTTAGCAGTGTGACAGACTGAGGAGTGTGAGTCAGTAGTGGTTAGGCTGCTGCTATTTATTGTGACAAGTCTTACCCCATGGGGGCTTGGTGTAGAACTGGTAAATGGGTCCTCCTGAAATGTACATGTGGAGCGTGAGAGTGAACTGTGTGCAATGACCATTGGGGTGATTTAAGTGGCTCGCAAGTATTGTGGGTGTAGAATGTGTGTGTCTGTGTGTGAGCCTCACTCCCCAGTGGCTGGTTGTAGAGCTGAGCGACTGGCCCTCCTGCAGGTACACGAAGCAGCTGGTGGTGGAAGACACTCTTGATGGTGGGCAGAGGGAGGCGGTTCTTGGGGAAGCACTTCCTCATGATGAGGCTGGAGGTGTTGATCAGAGGGTCCAGAGTCCTCACTGGCAGGCACTCCTAAAAACAACACATCACCATCATTAATATTCACCATCACCACCATAATCATCCATTTTGGTGTAATGTAAAAGGTGAGACAGCATTGGGGATAGAACTAGGAACATAGAGGGTGGCTGAGACTGAGCTCAGGTTTTGGTAATGTTGTCACCCTACTCACAGTGGAGGTGTTATAGAGGATCCTCATCCCGTCAGCGTCGATGAAGGCCTTGCGGCCCAGCTTGATGTTGGTGATGTTCTTCAGGCAGCCCAGGATGCCCTTGCGGATGAGTATGTGGCGGTGGCGCGTGTCGTTACGGTGCCAATCCTGATAGATGTGCAGCAGGATGGGCACATGGACCACCGCCCGCTGGGCGTTCGTCTCTGAGGGATGGAGAGGGAGGGAGGGATGGAGAGAAGAAGGAATGAGCAAGTGGGCAAGGGAAGGATGTAAGGAGAGACGGGGAGAGGGATGGAGAGAGAGAGAGAGAGAGAGACTGGTTGATAATAGCCACTGACAATAGCACTGTTATTGAAGAACCATGACAGGACATTGTCCAAAACACTGCAGAGCGAGAGAACGGGGGAAGAGAGAGAGACACTTACTGGATTTGAGCAAGGCCCCCAGTGTGTCCAGGGATACTCTGTTGAGTAAAAGACAGCCAGAGAAGGGTCAAAAACAGCAGCACCCACACCATTCATCCTCAACACATACACACGCCACTTACTTCAGCAGACTGGTGTTCTTTTTGCTGTAGGGTCCAATGATTTTGAACATGAGCTCCACCACTCCATTCTTCCCCAGGGACACAGCATTCACAGCTGAAGGCAGACAAACCTCAATGCCCTCAACAATACCACCAGACAGTAGTTGGCTGTAGTTGAAGTCATACTACAATAGGCTGGGTTTGTAACTGTCAGATGTATGGTTCCTATGGCAACAGCAGGTTGGGTTAGTAACTGTCAGTCAGATGTATGGTTCCTACAGTATGTAAGGTCAGACTCACTGTTGGAGGAGTAGACCTGTAGAACCAGCAGACAGGGCAGCAGCAGCTTGTAGTTCTGCAAGTTTTGTTTGAGCAGGTTCACAGTGACGTTCAGAGCTCCGTTCAGACGGGCTTTCACACCAAACTTCCTGTCTGGAGAAAGACAGACGTGAAGGGGTGTACATGCTGAAATTGGTATGGATTTAGTTTATGGTAGAAGTTTGAATGACAATGTTGGGGCTCCTGGTACAGCAATAGAGTACCTTAACATACAGAGTGTGTGTTACCTTTTGGTCCAACCTTGGCCAGGACTGAGTGGAGCTGCAGCATGACCTCCTCACTAGGGGGAGACTCTTTACTGGCACTGATGACCAGCTGCAGCAAGATGCCTGTGCCACCCTTGGACACAAACACACCAATCCTGCGACCCCCACCTGGGACAGAGAGAGAGAGAGAGACACACACACACACACACACACATTACTACAGCCTCCACAAATTGATCAATCACCATTTAAATGTTCACAAGTCAAATGATCCCCATCAGTTTCCACAAAACCAACCTATCAGTTCAGCTGTTATTGAGCAGAGTTCACACAAACCATGTGAGAAAATCTAGTCTGATCTCAACTGGATTCCATTGGTCTGGCAGTGTGACCGGGGAAAAAAAGATAACGAACAAATTCCTGTTTACATTTTTTTTAAAGATTCTTGATCAGTCTCAGATTTTGTGTGAACAGGTTCCAAATTTCTACAACTTGACAATCTACACCAGTTGAAATGAGTCTACATTTTCTTAGATGGTCTGCGTGAAAACAAAACCTACGCAATCAAAGCACTGTTTCCACCCAAGACAATTGACACTTGTCAAATCAGAGATCAGGACACTCAAACAGAACACCGTTTGCCCCCATTATCCAATTACAGAGCGGTTACCACTTACCCACGGTTAACAGCTCATTCAGAATGTACAAAATGTTCAGGATAGATTGCAGATCCTGTGTGTTCTATCAAAAACAGAGAGCATGCTGGGTATTACCAACACACTCAATAACACGTGAGCATGGACAAACACATTTGTATGTGCACACACAGACAGACACACAGTCATTCATGCACACACCACCACATCTACACACACACACACACACAAACCGTCTCACTTAGGTTTCAGTCTCTACAAATAGTAATGGCTTTTCCCCAACTCATAAATTGATCTGTCATCAAGTGGTATATAAAGACATAGGGAGATATAACTAGACAGGGAGATTTAGAAGCCATTGCCAAAACCAAGTGTGTGCTATGTAAACTGCATCTCGGGAGGACAATTATTTCCAATACTTTTAGGATACCATGATGTTGATAGTAGGGCTGGGCGATATGGCCAAAATATTATATCATGGTATTTCAAAAAAAACTGGACGGTATGATGGTATTTTTAGTTGTTGAATAATAAAAGTTGAACATTTGCTTTATGAGTAGTGAGTGATCCTAGGGTGGCGACACATACATTCTAAGTGATTTCAATGAGTCTTTCTCCATTCTGATTGTTATATACTGTTCAATTCAACTTCAACCAAAACAAATTACAGCACTTTTATAATTTCTGCATTTCCTGCATTCAATTGCAGTGGTGGAAAAATACCCAATTGTCATTCTTGAGTAAAAATAAAGATACGTTAATAGAAATGACTCAAGTAAAAGTCACCCAGTAAAATACTACTTGAGTAAATATCTAAAAGTATTTGGCTTTAAATATACTTAAGTATCAAAAGTAAAAGTATAAATAATTTCAAATTCCTTATATTAAAACCTCTTAGGGCAAGGTGAGACGTCTGTGTCTCACCTAGCCAACAGGAAATGGACATGCGCAACGCCAAATGCTAATCGTACTCGATAAAACTCAAACTTCCATTAAAACACACATGCAGGGTACTCAATTAAAGCTACACTCGTTGTGAATCTAGCCAACATGTCAGATTTTTTAAATGCTTTTCGGCGAAAGCATGAGAAGCTATTATCTGATAGCATGCACCCCCCGCAATACCGGAAAAAGACGTAAACAAAGGAATTAGCGTAGCCGGCGCTACACAAAACGCAGAAATAAAATATAAAACATTCATTACCTTTGACGAGCTTCTTTGTTGGCACTCCAATATGTCCCATAAACATCACAATTGGGTCTTTTTTTTGATTAAATCCATCCATGTATACCCAAAATGTCAATTTATATAGCCCGTCTGATCCAGGAAAAAACAGCTTTCCAAAACACAACGTCATTTTTTAAAATTAAAAGAGTTGCCGATAAACTTTGACAAAACACTTCAAACTACTTTTGTAACCCAACTTTAGGTATTTGTAAATGTTAATAATCGATAAAATTGATCACGGGGCGATCTGTATTCAATAGCAGCTACTCTTGAAATCATGGTCCAAATTCTCTCTTCTAGAAACTTCCTCCTGTGTACTGGATGACAGGAGGTGCCTAATTCTCATTTCACCAAGGATTAACTTCAACCCAATTGCCAGTACTGGCGACATCGTGTGGAAGCTGTAGGAACTGTAAACTGGCCGCTATCTATTTTCCCTTGCCATAGACAATACAGAGACTGGCAGATGGATACTTTAAAAAAAAATTTGTGAACAGGTTTTTCTTGGGATTTTGCCCGCTATTCACGTTCTGTTATAGTCACAGACATGATTTAACCCGTTTTAGAAACTTCAGAGTGTTTTCTATCCACACATACTAATCATATGCATATACTATATTCCTGGCATGAGTAGCAGGACGTTGAAATTTTGCGCGATTTTTAACAAAATGTTGAAAAAATGCAGGGGAGCCCTAAGAGGTTTTAACCAGACGGCACAATGTTCTTGTTTTTTAAATTTACGGATAGCCAGGCACACACTCCAACACTAAGACATAATTTACAAACAACGCATATTTGTTTAGTGAGTCCTCAGAGGCATTAGATGACCAGGGATGTTCTCTTGACAAGTGCGTGAATTGGACCATTTTCCTGTCCCACTAAGCATTCAAAATATAATGAGTACTTTTAGGTGTCAGGAGAAATGGTCAAAATCATGTAAAACATACAGTATTTTCGTTAGGAATGTAGTGAAGTAAAAGTTGTCAAAAATAAAAAATGGTAAAGTACAGATACCAAAAAAAACAACTTAAGTAAAAAATACTTTCAAGTACTATTTAAGTCTTTACACCACTACTCAATTGAGATAACTTCCGCACTGCCACGTAGGGCTGCACTATATAGGCAAATAATTGCGATTTGACTTGTGAATTAGGGCATAACTATTGGAATCATGGAAACAGAATGACTATTTTGAATACAGTGTCGTTTGAATACAGGCACTTTGAATACAGTGTCGTTTGAGACAATTAATTAAAATGCTAGGGAAGAGTAATTGTGACATGGTAGGAACTAAAGTGTTGATAAGTGTTTCCTAGGGGACCCTATAAGCTT
The DNA here is from genome assembly GCF_018296145.1 of Oncorhynchus tshawytscha. Lineage (NCBI taxonomy): Eukaryota > Metazoa > Chordata > Actinopteri > Salmoniformes > Salmonidae > Oncorhynchus > Oncorhynchus tshawytscha. The sequence continues at coordinate 18,439,436 of NC_056432.1, forward strand.
TGGCTATATTGCAAGTTCTCTTATCTACTTCATGTAGCTAACATTCTTGCTTTACATAATCCTCTGATTTAGAAGATACTGTTGCACAAACAACATGCTGATTTAAGTCTACACTATCACTGGTATTATCAGGCTGTATTAGCTTGCTACGTTTGCTCTTACTCAGTACATTTATTAGCTAGCTAGCTATTAGCATCTATCAATTAGCATCTCACAAGATTTAGGGCAACATGCTATGAAAAGACAAACTAGCTGTTTGCTGATGTAAGAAACACAAACTAATAGTGTCATTATAGAACCCTAGTGGAATTATATGAAGAAGCTAAGTGAAAACAGCATTGTTGTCATCAACATTGTTGCATGTGCTGCATTGACCATGCAGACTGAACGCAAGTGCCTTGTGGTTGAGAAACATCAAATGCACTCCTTGAGTGACAGGGGGCGTGGCTAGGTCTGTGTGATTAGTAGAGCGGAGAAAGATGACTCAAGTAGCGAAATAAACTATAAAAATTAACATTACACATGGTGTATACCAGTTAACAAACCAAACATTCAAATACCGTTACAGAAGGTAAAGTAAAAACCCATACCGCCCAGCCCTAGTTGATAGTTATTGCTATAACTGAGTTGTACCCTTTTCACACTACTGAACCAAGCTGTACAGTACTGGCCTGGTTACGCATCCACCATACTTGCTGGACAAGTGCTAAAAAAGGCAAACTGAAAAGAAATTAGCAACACCAGCACAATATTCCTTGTTATGAATGTGTTAGTCTCCTTATTCCCTCTCCTTATTATGTTGTGGTATTGTACAGTAGCGGAATATGGAGTTAAATTAGTGACATGTGAGCTCGATTTTTGGCACCAACTTAACTCTATAGTGGAATGTGGCGGGAACTCACCTCCAAAGTCGCCAGGATAACCTCCATGCCACTGGAGCCCTTGGACACGATCTCCTTCCGTGTCTTCTCTGTAACACAAACAGGGACCTTAGTTACATTACATTACATTACATTACATTTCCCTCCACTATGTTAGCGCTTACAAATAGGCTACTGTAGTACAAATAATCAATCATCATCATCATCATCATCATGCTGGCCTTTTTACCATGCCATTTCTTAATCAAATATCAGAATTCATGTGAAAGTGAGTAGTAGTGTATAAGCAAAGACAAAAATAACATTCAGTGCCTTTGGTGCATAACTCAGACCCCTTTACTTTTACCACGTTTTGTTATGTTACAGCCTTAAAATAGTTTCCCCCCCCTCATCAATCTATACACAAGACCCCATAATGTCAAAGCAAGAAAAGGTTTTTAGAAATTTGTGCAAAAAATAAATAAATAACTGAAATAGACCCTTTACCCAGTACTTTGTTGAAGCACCTTAGGCAGCGATTACAGCCTCAAGTTCTTGGGTATAACGCTACAAGCATGGCACACCTGTATTTGGGGAGTTTCTCCCATTTTCCCCTGCAGATCCTCTCAAGCTCGGTCAGGTCGGATGGGGAGCATCGATGCACAACTATTTTCATGTCTCTCCAGAGATGTTCGATCAGGTTCAACTCCAGACTCTGGCTGGTCCACCCAAAGACATTCAGAGACTTGTCCCAAATCCACTCCTGCATTGTATTGGCTGTGTGCTTAGGGTCATTGTCCTGTTGGAAGGTGAACCTTCGGCCCAGTCTGAGGTCCTCTGTACTTTGCACTGTTCCTCTTTCCCTCAATCCTGACTAGTCTCCCAGTCCCGCCGCTGAAAAACATCCCTACAGCATGTTGCTGCCACCACCATGCTTCACCATAGGGATGGTATTGGCCAGGTGATGAACGGTGCCTGGTTTCCTCCAGACGTGGCGCTTCGCATTCAGGACAAAGAGTTTAATCTTGGTTTCATCAGACCAGAGAATCTTGTTTGTCCTGGCCTGAGAGTCCCTTAGGTGCCATTTTTTCACGGAATCACAGCTGATGACATGGATATTCAGCTAGCAGGATATACACTGTACCAGCTAGATAGAACAGTGCACTCCGGTAAGACAAGGGGGGGGGTTGCATATTTGTAAACAGCTTCTGCACGAAATCTAAGGAAGTATCTACATTTTTCCTCGCCTGAAGTAGAGTATCTTATGATAAACTGTAGACCACACTATTTGGCAATTGAGTTTTCATCCTAACTTTTCGTGGCTGTTTATCTACCACCACAGACAGATGCTGGCACTAATAAGCAAACCGCTCACCCAGAGGCGGCGCTCCTAGTCGCCGGGGAATTTAAGGCAGGGAAACTTAAATCAGTTTTACCTCATTTCTATCAACATGTTAAATGCGCAACCAGAGGAAAACAAATCTAGATCACCTGTACTCCACACACAGAGATGCCTACAAAGCTCTCCCTCACCCTTCATTTGGTAAATCTGACCACAATTCTATCCTCCTGATTCCTGCTTACAAGCAAAAATTAAAGCAGGAAGCACGAGTGACTTGTCTATAAAAAAGTGGTCAGATGAAGGAGATGCTAAACTATAGGACTGTTTTGCTATCACAGACTGGAGCATGTTCCAGGATTCTTCAGATTGCATTGAGGAGTACCACATCAATCACTGGCTTTATCAATAAGTGCATTGAGGACGCCATCCTCACAGTGACTGTACGTACATACCCCAACCAGAAGCCATGGATTACAGGCAGCATTCGCACTGAGCTAAAGGGTAGAGCTGCAGCATTCAAGGTGCGGGACTCTAACCTGGAAGCTGATATCTTGCTAAGCCCTCCAACAAACCATCAAACAGGAAAAGAGCCAATACAGGGCTAAGATTGAATCGTACGACACCGGCTCGGACGCTCATCTTATATGGCAGGGCTTGCAAACTATTACAGACTACAAAGGGAAGCACAGCTGCGAGCTGCCCAGTGGCACGAACCTACCAGACGAGCTAAATCACTTCTATGCTCGCTTCGAGGCAAGCAGCACTGAGGCATGCATGAGAGCATCAGCTGTTCCGGACGACTGCGTGATTACGCTCTCAGTAGCTGACGTGAGTAAGACTTTTAAACAGGTCAACATTCACAAGGCCGCGGGGCCAGACGGATTACCAGGACGTGCGCTCCGGGCATGTGCTGACCAACTGGCAGGTGTCTTCACTGACATTTTCAATATGTCCCTGATTGAGTCTGTAATACCAACATGTTTCAAGAAGACCACCACAGTCCCTGTGCCCAAGAACACTAAGGCAACCTGCCTAAATGACTACAGACCCGTAGCACTCACGTCTGTAGCCATGAAGTGCTTTGAAAGGCTGGTCATGGCTCACATCAACACCATTATCCCAGAAACCCTAGACCCACTTCAATTTGCATACCGCCCAAACAGATCCACAGATGATGCAATCTCTATTGCACTCCACAATGCCCTTTCCCACCTGCACAAAAGGAACACCTATGTGAGAATGCTATTCATTGACTACAGCTCAGCGTTGAACACCATAGTACCCTCAAAGCTCATCACTAAGCTAAGGATCCTGGGACTAAACACCTCCCACTCTGCAACTGGATCCTGGACTTCCTGACGGGTGGCCCCCAGGTGGTGAGGGTAGGTAGCAACATATCTGCCACGCTGATACTCAACACTGGAGCCCCTCATGGGGCGTGCTCAGTCCCCTCATGACTACATGGCCAGGTACGGCTCCAACACCATCATTAAGTTTGCAGACGACACAACAGTGGTATGCCTGATCACCGACAACGACGAGACAGCCTATAGGGAGGTGGTCAGAGACCTGGCGGTGCCAGATTAACAACCTATCCCTCAACGTAACCGTGACTAAGGAGATGATTGTGGACTACAGGAAAAGGAGGACCGAGCACGCCCCCATTCTCATCGACGGGGCTGTAGTGGAGCAGGTTGAAAGCTTCAAGTTCCTTGGTGTCCACATCACCAACAAACGAGAATGGTCCAAACACACCAAGACAGTCGTAAAGAGGGCACGACAAAGCCTATTCCCCCTCGGGAAACGAAAAAGATTTGGTATCGGTCCTCAAAAGGTTCTACAGTGCGTACGGCCCAGTACATCACAGGGGCTAAGCTGCCTGCCATCCAGGACCTCTACACCAGGCGGTGTCAGAGGAACGCCATAAAAATTGTCAAAGACCCCACCCACCCCAGTCAAAGACATTTCTTTCTACTACCGCATGACAAGCGGTACTGAAGCGCCAAGTCTAGGACCAAAAGGCTTCTCAACAGCTTTTACCCGCAAGCCATAAGACTCCTGAACAGGTAATCAAATGGCTACCTGGACTATTTGCATTGTGTGTGTGTGTGTCCAAACCCCTCTTTACACTGCTGCTTATCTCTGTTTACCATATATGCATAGTCACTAACTGCTAATCTCTGTTTACCATATACAGTGGGGCAAAAAAGTATTTAGTCAGCCACCAATTATGCAAGTTTTCCCACTTAAAAAGATGAGAGAGGCCTGTAACTTACATCATAGGTACACTTCAACTATGACAACTATGGTTTCACTGCTAACCTACAAAGCATTACATGGGCTTGCTCCTACCTATCTCTCTGATTTGTTCCTGCCGTACATACCTACACGTACGCTACGGTCACAAGACGCAGGCCTCCTAACAGCTGGAGGCAGGGCTTTCTCCTATAGAGCTCCATTTTTATGGAACGGTCTGCCTACCCATGTCAGAGACGCAAACTCGGTCTCAACCTTTAAGTCTTTACTGAAGACTCATCTCTTCAGTGGGTCATATGATTGAGTGTAGTCTGGCCAGGAGTGGGAAGGTGAACGGAAAGGCTCTGGAGCAACGAACCGCCCTTGCTGTCTCTGCCTGGCCGGTTCCCCTCTTTCCACTGGGATTCTCTGCCTCTAACCCTATTACAGGGGCTGAGTCACTGGCTTACTGGGGCTCTCTCATGCCGTCCCTGGAGGGGGTGCGTCACCTGAGTGGGTTGATTCACTGTTGTGGTCATCCTGTCTGGGTTGGCGCCCCCCCTTGGGTTGTGCCATGGCGGAGATCTTTGTGGGCTATACTCGGCCTTGTCTCAGGATGGTAAGTTGGTGGTTGAAGATATCCCTCTAGTGGTGTGGGGGCTGTGCTTTGGCAGAGTGGGTGGGGTTATATCCTTCCTGTTTGGCCCTGTCCGGGGCTGTCCTCGGATGGGGCCACAGTGTCTCCTGACCCCTCCTGTCTCAGCCTCCAGTATTTATGCTGCAGTAGTTTATGTGTCGGGGGGCCAGGGTCAGTTTGTTATATCTGGAGTACCTCTCCTGTCCTATTCGGTGTCCTGTGTGAATCTAAGTGTGCGTTCTCTAATTCTCTCTTTCTCTCTCTCTCTCGGAGGACCTGAGCCCTAGGACCATGCCCCAGGACTACCTGACATGATGACTCCTTGCTGTCCCCAGTCCACCTGACCGTGCTGCTGCTCCAGTTTCAACTGTTCTGCCTTATTATTATACGACCATGCTGGTCATTTATGAACATGTGAACATCTTGGCCATGTTCTGTTATAATCTCCACCCGGCACAGCCAGAAGAGGACTGGCCACCCCACATAGCCTGGTTCCTCTCTAGGTTTCTTCCTAGGTTTTGGCCTTTCTAGGGAGTTTTTCCTAGCCACCGTGCTTCTACACCTGCATTGCTTGCTGTTTGGGGTTTTAGGCTGGGTTTCTGTACAGCACTTTGAGATATCAGCTGATGTACGAAGGGCTATATAAATAAATTTGATTTGATTTTGATTTGATGACAGACAAAATGAGAAAAAAAATCCAGAAAATCACATTGTAGGATTTTTAATGAATTTATTTGCAAATTATGATTGAAAATAAGTATTTGGTCACCTACAAACAAGCAAGATTTCTGTCTCTCACAGACCTGTAACTTCTTCTTTAAGAGGCTCCTCTGTCCTCCACTCGTTACCTGTATTAATGGCACCTGTTTGAACTTGTTATAAGTATAAAAGACACCTGTCCACAACCTCAGTCACACTCCAAACTCCACTATGGCAAAGACTAAAGAGCTGTCAAAGGACACCAGAAACAAAATTGTAGACCTGCACCAGGCTGGGAAGACTGAATCTGCAATAGGTAAGCAGCTTGGTTTGAAGAAATCCACTGTGGGAGCAATTATTAGGAAATGGAAGACCATCAGCAAGGGCATTGAAGATGAAACGTGGCTGGGTCTTTCAGCATGACAATGATCCCAAACACACGAATGAGTGGCTTCGTAAGAAGCATTTCAAGGTCCTGGAGTGGCCTAGCCAGTCTCCAGATCTCAACCCCATAGAAAATATTTGGAGGGAGTTGAAAGTCCGTGTTGCCCAGCAACAGCCCCAAAACATCACTGCTCTAGAGGAGATCTGCATGGAGGAATGGGCCAAAATACCAGCAACAGTGTGTGAAAACCTTGTGAAGACTTACAGAAAACGTTGCCAACATACCCATTGCCAACAAAGGGTATATAACATTGCCAACAAAGGGTATATAACAAAGTATTGAGATAAACTTTTGTTATTGACCAAATACTTATTTTCCACCATAATTTGCAAATAAATTCATTAAAAATCCTACAATGTGATTTTCTGGATTTTTTTTCTCATTTTGTCTGTCATAGTTGAAGTGTACCTATGATGAAAATTACAGGCCTCTCTCATATTTTTAAGTGGGAGAACTTGCACAATTGGTGGCTGACTAAATACTTTTTTGCCCCACTGTATGCATAGTCACTAACTATACATTCAAGTACATACTACATAAATTAGCCCGACTAACCAGTGCCCCCACACATTGGCTACCCAGACTATCTGCATTGTGTCCCGCCACCCACCAATCCCTCTTTTACGCTACTGCTACTCTCTGTTTATCATTTATGCATAGTCACTTTAACCATACCTACATGTACATACTATCTCAATTTGCCCGACCAACCGGTGCCTGTACATAGCCTCGCTACTGTATATAGCCTCGCTACTGTTATTATTCACTGTCTTTTTACTGTCGTTTTTAAGTTCCTTACTTATCTATTGTTCACCAATACCAATTTTTTTTACTTAAAAATTGCACTGCTGTTGGTTAGGGTCTATAAGTAAGCATTTCACTGTAAGGTCTACCTACACCTGTTGTATTCGGCGCACGTGACAAATAAACTTTGATTTGGGCAAACTCCAAGCAGGCTGTCATGTGCCTTTTACTGAGGATTGGCTTCCGTCTGGCCACTCTATCATAAAGGCCTGTTTGGTGGAGTGCTACAGGGATGGTTGTCCTTCTAGAAGGTTCTCCCATCTCCACAGAGGAACTCTGTCAGAGTGACCATCGGGTTCTTGGTCACCTCCCTGACCAAGGCCCTTCTCCCCCGATTGCTCAGTTTGGGCAAGCGGCCAGCTCTAGGAAGAGTCTTGGTGGTTCCAAACTTCTTACATTTAATAATGATGGGAGGGCACTGTGTGCTTGGGGACCTTCAATGCTGCAGACATTTTTTGGTACCCTTCCCCAGTTCTGTGCCTCGACACAATCCTGTCTCGGAGCTCAACGGACAATTCCTTCGACCTCATGGCTTGGTTTTTGCTCTGACAGGCACTGTCAACTGTGGGACCTTATATAGACAGGTGTGCCTTTCCAAATCATGTCCAATCAAAATAATATACAACAGGTAGACTCCAATCAAGTAGTAGAAACATCTCAATGATGATCAATGGAAACAGGATGCACCGAAGCTCAATTTCGAGTCTCATAACAAAGGGTCCGAATACCTATGTAAATAAGGTATCTTTTAAACCTGTTTTCACTTTGTTATTATGGGGTATTGTGTGTAGATTGATGAGGAAAAATATGAATTTAATCCATTTTAGAATAAGGCTGTAACGTAACAAAATAAGCAACATTTTCCTCCCCAATGATGGGTCTGCCTGCCATAGATTCTCTCTGAAACACTAACCACACGGATGGACAAGAAACTCCAGCAACCTTTCCGTGACGGCTCCTCAACAATTTGTAAAAATAGTAGAGGGGGTCTCACTCACACACACAAACACACTAAAAACCAACGGAGCAAAAGCTCAAAACACTAACTAAAACGAATTTGTGTGCCCTAATGTATACCCTCTGACCAACAGCACCAACAGAAACCAACAGAAATAACAGAAAGTCCAGGAACGCAAACAAAATAAGGCCTATAAAACTCAGTCAACAGCACCCAGGGCAGCTCATATCCCATCAAATAGAGTCTCACCACCCGGACCAATAAATGGTTGATGGAGTGGACCTTATGAACCCCAGGATGAATGGGAATATGGAGATGAAAAGTGTGTAACATCCCCCCTCTGATTTATAGACTCATAAATAAAGCACACGTCACAAATCAGGTTTCAGCAGTGGGGCAGCCAACGAGCTCAAACATGTGCATACACAGACCAGACGTGCACCCACACAGACCCCCTGGTGCATAATTCAACTTCACAAGACCCGGACCAGTCTCTCATCTATGCCCCAGCGCGCACACACACACACACACACACTTCAACAGTCAGTGGCTATACGAAAAAGTGACCTCTAAAAACATTTCTGTCATACTAGACTTTTTAAGCTCTTCGAAAACAAAAACAGCTCACAGCTGATCTTGAAAACCAAAACAAGAATGCAAATACCTATCAAAGAAATGCATCAAGTAAAATAAACTTAATGGTTCAAATCAAATGCTACTATTGATGTGATGACGGACATGCCAATGGCTTTACTGTAACAGTCTTGTAATAGGATAGGAAGGAACTATTACGGGCACTACCTATCCAGTATTATGGTATTCATGTTGTGTTATCTCCACAAGAAATAACCAATACAAGGGTTTTATTGGTTATTGAAGTCATCTACAGGATAATAGAATACAGTGGGGTTTACACTGACATACTGGCTGGCAAGGTGAACCGTAAACACTTCAGAAATACGTTCAACTTTACACAACTTTCTTTTATTAACAGAGTAGTGATTTTATTTTGTGCAAATACAAGATTTGCAGGCTCTATAGAAACCTTTGTCCCATTGAACAGTAGCCTAGCTGCACAAACTGCTCAAAGCAGTAGCTACAGTAGCTGTGGTAGAACTAATGGTGTTCTGCACTACAGGGGCTGCACAACTGTAGAACTTTTCTTCCTCATCCCCCAGTCTCAGTCCCAGTCCCATTCCTTACCTGGGGAGGTCGATCGCTCTGCGGGCTCCACCAAGCGGCTAGGTCTCTCGGTGCATCTATATTCCATCTTTCTCAGAGGTAGGATCCCCCCAACCAGCCAGGAGTACACTGACGCTAACCGCCCCCAAGCCCAACCACCAGACCAGGATAGAACACAGCTCTTGGCACCTCCTCCTGCACTCTAAAAGTTTAGACCTAGAAGGCTACTACACTACCCAGCATCCACTCAGCATTCAAGCCCAGACCGACAGACAGGCAGACCAGACTGCGTTCCAGCCATGCAGACAGCACCTCTTATGCAGACAGCGAGCACAATACCCATGCATGGATAGAAAGACAACTGCCTCCAATCTCGCTCTCCCTCCCGATGGATACAGTTCCATACCATAATATTATTTTGGACGATATCACGTCGATACTTTGACTGCAAATTGATTTAGTTTTGCTAGGTAGCGTTAGCTAGCGCTAATCGGCAGTACCTGTGCAAAAACACTTATTTTTCATCCTATATTCTTTTTAAAATAGCAAGCCAACATGTTTTCAGTACTTAATTCCATAATCCATGACTGATTATGGAAATAAGTGACACGTCTCTCTGCAGCAGACATATAGAGAGCAATATCTTTGGAACATCAAATTGCAATAAAATGAACCGTATCAAATTGCCAGTGTTTCCACTGCAGTCATTTATCTTTGGTGCTGCACCACGGCAAAATTGTTGCCACCACGCCTATAAAATATGTAACATGAAAAAATATTTATGCTTGAACAGTCCACATTGACTTTGTCGGCAAACAAAACGAGTAACGAATAGAAAATTCAGATTACCCCTTAGACTAGTTTAAATCTATAGTATTTACTTAGAACACACAACAACAAGCCGACCTATGCAAGATAAATATTCCTCTCGAGGCGCATTCAAGTTAGGAGTGCCATAGGGAGGGAAACGTGCACAACAATTCTTGCAATTATGGGGAAAACAGCAGTTTTAAAACAGCCTTTGTTAAAAAGAAGGGGATCTTTCCAGCTTTCCATTCCTACTTTCTTATTTCTCAACTCCTAAATATGTACTATTCTAAACCCAGTTTTTATCAGCAGCTTTGTAAGCATGTTACTGCGCAGCAATTTTCTGTGAGTGGATAGGGGAGAGGGGCTAAATGTAACATGGGTCAATTATAGGATATTTTTGGTTAAAAATGACACCCTACTTCAAAATGACTGTTTTGGAGTGACTTATATTATAATGAGACAGATGACATTTTAAGTTTAGCAAGAGTAGTGGCAACAATGGAAAGTGTTGGGGGAAGAAATGGTGACATTAAGAGGTTTCTGTGAGAAGTACAGGCAGGGGGCATGTTCACGGACCCGCACCAGAACCCAACCTCCCCCCCAAAACCATTGAGAGGAAACTGGAGGAAATGAATTACATACTATGCTGTTTTTTACTAAAATAATTGTCCATTGTTACATGCTAGTAATTTTTACTCATACAAACTTGTCTTGTGTGACTTAGTCATACATCTGAGCGTACAAATTCATGAGCCATTTGGGTGCGACTACAGCATGTGACCTCTTGTGTCCACAATCGGCAGGAATTTAGCTATGTGGGAATTGCACGGAGGAACAGAGAATGGTGGCGATATCAGCTATCTTGATCTGCACAGATGAGCCAAATTATTTCTTGCAACTCGTTCCCCAGCCCTGTTTCTGCACATCTGCTAACTGTCACATAGATAAGAGGATGTACTTTCTATAAAAGGAGAGAGCCAACTTTGTTCGTTGGGCTTTCAACTCTGAACTATTTGAGTGATTGTTGATTGCTCCATTTTTGCAAATCTTATAATAAAGTTGTTTGAAGAATCTACAGTCTCTCTTTAGAATTTCCACAACAAAACAATTATGATAATTTGGTGCCGATATGTATTGCTTTTCTCACAATTCTATATCATATACTGAGGTCCCTGACAATTCTATGCCCTAATGATGACTGTGTGAAACAGGTCTGGATGTCTCCCAAGTGGGGCTGATCGTGTCAGGGTGTGGCCGGAGGCCGAGCCCGAGAAGAGCTGTAGCCTGCCGTGCGTGCAGGAGTCAGGGCCACAGAGATTTATCACTGCAAGAGGGACGTCCCACCAAGAGAGACACGCTCACGTTTCACCACGCACCGCTGCTCTGATTTCAGCTAGAAACTACAGCTGTGAGACAGCATTCCCTCTCTAGAAGACTATATTTCCATAATAGACACATACAGTATCATGTTTTTTCGAATGAAAACCTATTTGAGCAACAACAACCGAATAGATAATGTGATAATAGATAAACCTTCAATGAATCCAAAAGTGCTGAAGCGTGACTTCTACTGGCTACATCAGACATTGGAAAGTCTGTGCTGCCCATGTTCAAAGAAACAGATCTAAAACAAAAGGTGTAATGGCTGAAAGCTAAGTTTTGCTAAGTGGCTATGAGCTTAGAATGAAGAACTTGATCCAGCCAAGTGACCTCTACATCAGTGGAGGCTGCTGAGGGGAGGACAGCTCAGAATAATGGCTTGAACGGTGTGAATAGAATGGCATCCAACACATGGAAATCATGTGTGATGCATTTGATTCCATTCCACTCCAGCTGTTATCCATGAGCCTGTCCTCCCCAATTAAGGTGCCACCAACCTCCTGTGCTGTACAGCTAACTCAACTTGGTACAACAAACCAATCCATGTGTCAATGCTGATCTTGAAGTGATCTTCAATCAATGTTTGACGTCCAGTTCTCTTGTTTCCATTTTCAAAGTCTCAACTTTGCTCTAGCGCCACAAACCTAGCACCACCGGTCCACCACTGACCCTTGTCATCGCAACAGATGTCTATATATGGATGTGAGTGTCCACAACACAGCTGTGTCATGCGAGTCTCTGACATTTATATTTCTAGCTATGCCATTTATCTCAATAGCAAAAGGCCAATGTGTTTTTTTTCCAAACAGTATCACATTGCTGACTAATGAACGAAGTGACGGGATCTCACTTTCTCCATCAGCTGTTGACTCAGCAGTCTTCACTCGGAATGACGTGATACACCAGATTAGTTGTCAGGCTTTTCTTTTTTTTGAAGCAGTCGCCCTATACAGCATAACGGCATGCAAATGTTTGTTATTCACTCAAACCAGGACCTGTGTGTGTGTCCACACACACACACACACACACACACACACACACACACACAAGCACACACACGCTCGATGGCCTTCCTCAGTGCAGTCTGTCTGAGAAGATTCACTGAGGGCTGCTGGCTGGGTAATTATAAACTGAGTGAAACAGCTTTTCCTCAAATGTCAGATTCTCTGTGACGTAAGAGCCAGCAGGGGGGTGGGAAGGAGGAAGGATTAAGAGGAACTCACATTGGTGAGGGAGCTGGGCAGTCCAAGAGGGGTGGAGGGGGTCAGGTATCACTCCCAATGGGGCAGAGAGCTGAGCATTCACTGGGTGGGGGGGGTCTAGTTACAGAGCTAACCGTCCCTCTGCTAAAATGTTTCCACCACTAAAGACATGCCATCCTAGGACAACCACCCCAAATATCTACCCACTAACATCCCAACACTCCTTTCACCCTCGTAAATCTCCCCTGACCAACAAACACATACCCTTTGATGTCACCAAACATCTACTTAGCCACCCAAATACCTTTTGACCTATTCACATATCCTATAGGCTGTCACTTGAACAGAGTCCTCATCTACCCTGAAATGCTAAAGACAGGCTACAGGACAGGACAGTAAGTGTGGTCAGCTCTGCATAAAAAACAAACAAGATCAGGTAAGAGGAATTACGATGGACCTTGTATTCAACCCCAGAAGACCTCGACTTTGCTGATGACCAGGATGTTTTATCACACACACACCAACAAAACTCACCAACAACTACCCTACAAGAAAAACAACTGAGATGCAAGTCAGACTGGTTATTAACTGCAAGACAATGGTCATGCCCATCAACACAGCAACAAAAAAAAAAGAATGAAAATAAACATGACCTGGAGTTACTTGACAAAGTTTTACATACCTAGGGAGCACCATCTGCCATGACAGTGTACCAGCACTTGGATCAACAAAGAACAAACGACTAGTGATGACTATATATCGCATTGACAATATCGCAATATCCTTTAAGCGCTAGTTGGCTGTACCTACACCAAAACAGTATTTTTCCTTCCTAGCTTGTTCTCAATCTTCTTTTAAATAGGGAGCACTTTTATTTCCATGACTGCTCAAAACTTTCTCAAGGCTCTGTCTCGTCCCTCAGCAGCCAACATATGGTGAGCAACATGTTTGGAACATCGAATCGCAATAAAAATCACAGAATCAAATCGCAATACATATCGGCACCTAAGTATCGTGATAATATTGTATTGTCATTGTCGCTGGCAATTCCCAGCCCAACAAACAACACAAAACTCAATATCTACCAGAGCGGTTTACTAACAACACTTCTAGGAGCAGGTCGATAAGGTTATTCTAAGTGCTGAAAATGACCAAAAAATATATACACCTTACACACAACTTGTATCTGAAGAATCATGAACAGCATCTGGACTCCAGAAGGAAGGCCCAAGACAACATGGTGGATTACCATAGAGAATCAGCTACAACAACATCAGCACTAGAGTAAAGGTACAGAGAAGATGGCCAAGACAACCTTTGATAATGCTATATGCGCCAGCTGGAATAACAGGGGTGAGTGAGTGAATGTCATGTGTGCATAATACTGTAAGTAATGAGAGTAATACTGTAATGGGGTTGAGCTGAAGGGAAGTGCAGCCATGAGAAGAATACAAATAATGTTGAAGTGTTGTTATGAGCCGTTGTTGGGGCTTGGCGACGCACGTGAGGTAGAGGTTTGGTGCAGGTGTAATGCAGCCAAAGGTACAGATGTAGGATCATAATTTGAGCCAGTTTGCTACAGCAGGGAAATAATCCTGCAGCAGAAAATGTTAATTATTATTTGGATTATAATTAAATGGACATTTTTGTACATATACATTTTTCATTTGGGAAAATCAAGTCTGAAGCCTCAAATACATTACAACTTTAAAATGTCCTGCATTGAGGAAAGTTATACTACAACAGGGTGATCAAATTAGGATCCTACATCTGTAGCACAAGTGCCTCAGCTTGACTTGTTTGAGAGGTTCCACAAAGACATGCGATACAGGTATGATCAGATATGTCTGTGATACAAATATGATAGGGTGCAGCTATTATCAGGCTGTATTGCCAGCAATCATTCAGTGTGAGCTAGAGATGCTGTGAAATTCCACCAAGTAGACTGGCAAAATGTGTGCAGCTTAATTATATAACTATTTTTTGAACAAGCGTTTATTAGAGGCTAGCGTTTATTTGCAAAAATGTGAAATTATACCCAGCTATTACAAGAAACAGGCACTTGTTGGAGACTCAGCGTTTAATGGAAGTTTTACGGTTTGCTGACTATAATATAGGATATTATTTCCCATTGGCCTTTATGGCATGGTTTCAGCAACTATATGGTCAGTGAGTAACAGGCTAGCTTGATCAGCTAGGCTCAGTGAGTGTGAAAGGAGTAGTATACAGTAGGCTAGCACTCTTCTCACCTTGAGTCTGTATGAGGTGAAGGATCTTGGCAGTGATCTGCCTGGCGATCTCAGGGTCCACCAGCATGGACTCCCTGTTCAGCTTCTCCAGCTGGCCAAACAACATCAGCACCCTGGAGTTACTGGGAACGCTGGGAGGGAGAGAGAGAGGTTTAATACTTGACACATAGCCAGACATGATCAGCCCATGCTCTCATAAAGCAAATATTTTCCGTAGTACGCCCTAATGAACATGACCCTGCTCTATGGTTATATTAAGCTCATAAGGGGCAGTGAGGTCAAAGGTCACTTTGGAATGACAACAGCCATGGGAGAGACAATCACAATGTAGAAATAGACCCAATGTCTCTCATATGACCTTATAAAGACAGAGTGAGAGATAGACAGAGAAAAAAGATAGACAAACAAACTCACAGACCAAAATACAGTGAGAGGGAGATGGAGTAAGATACTGCCCAAACAAATCTACCAAAGCAAAAATACACATGCGCATACATATACCTTCATTCATTACTAACACACTCAGACACATTAGTTAGGCTAAAGAGAACAGACATCCACACTCAGAGTCAAACATTCTGCCAAGGCCTTACAAGAGGGTAAACATTATGACTGTTTTCAGAGTTCATAGCTTATCAAAATGTAGCCTAGAAATTGTGCTTTGCCATTGAAATGTTAGGCCTTCTTACTATAAGGAAAAAAGCTAATGATTACAGGTGGAGAATCAAAAATAGGCTAGCTTCTGTCTCAGTGTCTGGCGACGCAAGACTAAGGCTTGACAATAGGTCAATAGGTGACAATAGGCTAGTTATTACAAGGCCCCAAAAAGTGATTGACCCCAAACAGTAATGTTTGACAGAGGAACCCAACACAATAGCTAGGGTCAAGATGGCATCATGACAGGCCCTAGCAGGTTTAATGATCTGTGGTGTTGCTGTCCTAAGACTGACCTTACATTGTCACAAGACATAGAGCAAACAAGAGTGTAGCATTTGAGGGCAGTGTGTGAGAGAGACTAAGAGAATCTGACAGAAACACTTCTGTTCACACACACACACATATCACACAGAAAGAACCTGGCGCATGTGTTCAAGACTGGTTACTCACCCTTTCTCAGTAATCATTTTGTGCTTATTCATTTTTTCTCAGACGTCAACATTTCACATCAACTGCAAGTAAAGAAACGCAAGGATCAGCAATGCAATTCAGTTGTCATTCCCGGTCCGGACTTGTGTGTTCACCCGTGGACATCACAGTCTATCCTTTCTATTCTCTCTCGCTGTCCTGTGGCAAGATGAGATCAGCAACATAGAGAGATGACCATGAACGAACAACCCATATCGGTATATGCAATGTAACAAAATAGGGCCAGTTTTGCTCTAACCAGCTCAACTTGTTTAACCAAAACAAAAGGGTGTCCAGTAGAGTTAAATGGCTCCAGTGTCAGGAAACAAAACAGCCCTGACTATGTAATTAAGACACTTAATCAGCGCAAAAGCATGACAAGCCAACAGGAGAAATACACTAGTAAAGAGATAGAAGACAAGAGTGTAGACGTGTGAAGATACAGTACTTGACCGGTGTCATTAATGAGTTATTACCATTCATTATGTCATTGATGATTTTAATAAGTGTGTAGCCTATCACATGCACTATTCCTGGATATCAAATTGGAGGCCATCATTTTATTACAAGGTTGTAACTAGTGGGATAACATGTACAGCCGATGCAGTGCATGCTTGTTGTAGTTAGCCCAGCTATCTAGCTAGCTAACTTGACCCAACTGATGTAGCTAGAAGGGCCTAATCAAATTGAACAGCGTAATCTGGCCAGGCTGCCCATCTGTCAAGTGTGTTGCAGATCTTCATTGACAACAACAGAACTAGAGTTAGCACAACGGCGAAATCAGCTAGACAGCTAGTGACTGACTGGTTTACGAGATAACTGGCTGGCGAGCTAAGGACTTCACAGCCCACATTGCACCTGCTTAGTCAGTGTCCATTCAGTTTGCTATCTGACGTTAACGTAGCTAGATAACTTAACATTCCTGCTAATTTGGCTACCTAGCTAGACATACATTTGTAAACAATGACATGTACTAGCCATGCAAAATACTTCAAACAAATACATTTTTCGAACCTATATTGAAAGGAATTGTTGTCCCATTAGGGCGAGCCAATCCATAGACGTATTTGTGTTGCCTTTAAAGCCCCGACGTTATGATACAAACCCCCTACTCAGTTGGAGAATTAGGGTCCGGACCTTGATTTGGGTTGTAGAAACGAGGGATATCAGCCCTTGACGAGAACAGGAAAAATCAAAAATCTAACAGTAATCTGCACCGCACGGTCATGTTGTCAACAAGGCATCATGATGCATTGTTCAGAAACATACATATATTTTCCATAAAATATATGTTCGAATTTTCAAAATAGTTTTAATTGCATCACCGACCAGTGTGAAAACACAGAATCCTTACCAGAGAGAAAGAGGCAAATCGAGAAGTTTTACTCGTTTAAAATCTGTCCACGAAAATAAAAGAACGAAGTGAGGAAATGTTGTATGGAGGTTAATTATAGTGTCGAATTTGGTTGAAAAAAATGGAATTGCTGAGGCTTATTTGATCGAATATTAATTTCTTATTGTTACAATGCACTGATATAATTGGACGCACGTGTCATTTCGGGGGAAAAAAACGACTTTATATCAGGTTGTGCCTGTTGTAGAGATAGAGGATTGATCATGGATATAACCTGATTTAGCATGTACTTAGCCAATTTATTATTATTATTTTAACTTGGGAAGTCAAGTAAGAACTAATTCAAATTCGTATTTACAATACCGCCAAACCCGGACGATGGTGGGCCAATTATGCTGCGCTCTATGGGACTCCCGATCATGGTCGGATGTGATATAGCCTGGATTCGAACTAGGGACTGTAGTGACGCCTCTTGCACTGAAATGCAGTGCCTACGACCGCTGCTGCCACTTGGTAGCCCAATAAGGGCTTCCACCATTTTAAAGTAGTCAACTGTGTGGGGATTCCAATACGTTGGAAACAATTAGACAATGAAGACGAATTGACTACTTTAAATGGATAAAAGTTCAATAAAAATAAAAAAAAACCTAAAGGCACTGCCCATGCTGTCAGACGCATAGCTTATATCTATATCATAGCTGTCTATATCTATGACCTGTTGTTCCACACACATCTGTCCTCTCATTGGCTAAAATGGTCCCACCTGATCTCGCCTCCTTCCATATTTTAGGACATGTATTTCCATCTTTAGAGCGGTCACTTGACAATAAAGTAGACAATATTTGACGCTATTCATCCACAGCCACACGTGCTTAATTAATCTACATCACTTTTGTTTTGAGCCGACTTCGCCGTCGGCTAAAACGGATCACCTGGCTCGAACGCAGTTCCAAAACGAATGCCATCAATGCTAACCCGATTCACCCGGGGCGTTAACATAACTCCCTCAATGTCAAGAAGATCTACCAGGAGGCGTGAACAAGGCGAGAAAGCAAATTTAGTTTTTAGACGCGACACGAAATTATGACTAGCAGCTCTGATGCTGCGTTCATGGGATAGTTGGAACTAGGAAACTCTGACATTTCCAACTTGTATAACTACAACCAAAATGTATGAACATGTTAAATTATTATTTGACGTGAGGTCATATTCAGGCCCTGATTGGTCAATAAGCTTATTTTACACGTCAAATCGTGTTATTTGACGTGTATCTTTTTGACACGCAAAGACCCAGACGGCGTTCCAAAAGGAGCAGCGATTATGCTGAGTTCAAATGCTAGTTGAATTGAATAAACTCTGACATTTCCGACTTGCTGATTCGGTGAACACGGGACTTGTATAACTACAACCAGTTAGCAAGTCGTACATTTCAGAGTTTCCTAATTCCGACTAGCATGTGAACACAGCACGAATGAAAGCAGGTCATAAACGCGGATCAAACATCACATACACCATTAACAAAATAGGGTGCAAAACCCCCGTACGGGCCTGAAATTATCACCCAAAGCGAACCTCCAAGCATAACCGACCAGCTTGTTTACAGTTGTACTAAGGTCGGACAGCATTACTGTGGAGCCGGCTCGAGATATGGCTCGGAAAACATACGTCAATCCAGGGATGAGAAATGCAATGTACACCGAATTGTCCCATTATCCCAACTGTTAAACTGAGAAGATTGAACGACTGCAAGAAATAGTAGTTCAATCTTCTTGGTGTAACAGTTGGGATAATGAGACAATGCATATATGCAATATCTGTCATCTCTGGATTGAGGTATGTTTTTTGGACTATATCTCGAAGCGGCTACGAGGTGTTTTAAAGGTGCAATAAGAAGAAATTGCTCCCCCACTTACTGGTTGCAAAAATTCTAATCTTTTGCCTAATTTCAGTTTGTGACAAACCGCAGTGAAATATCTTTTCAATTACCAAAAGATTGTATTTTCAGCTGAGTCTGGTGTAAAAAAAAAAAAAAAAAAGTAAAATATGCAAAAACTAGGCAATGATGTCCTTTATCTACTTCCCCAGAGTCAGATGAACTAGGGGATAACATTTGTATGTCTCTGTGTCCAGTATGAAGGATGTTAGAGGTAGTTTTGAAAGCCAATGCTAACTAGGGTTGGTGCAATGACTGGAAGTCTATGGGTATCTGGTACACAAAGTCTATAGGTATCTGGTACTTCCATCATTGTGATAACGGCAGTTACCAATTGCGCTAGTGCTAATTATATGTGAATTTCTATGTGAATTTGGTGGGGTCACCAGAAAAGTTACATATAGCAGCTTTAATATTTAGAGGAATGCTGTCTGACGCTGCAGCTGTAAGTGAGCGGGTCGGATCTGCTGGCTATTGCAATAGCTAGCTATGCTGTGGGACTTCATGTCCAAAGGTGCAACGTAATACCATCCTATTTGTGCTTTTTCCCAGGCTCAGATGACTGCTAGGTAAAGGTATTGAACAGGAATATGTGGTGGTGGTGGTGGAGGTGTGGTTGAGAGGAGGGATGCTAGTGGTAGAAAACTATTATAATCCTTGTCAGATATTGGACCTGGAGGTGCTGGAGAGGGTGGAGTGCCAGGATAGAAGTAAGGTAATGTGGTGAGGGGATTTTAATGCCCACAATATGCTCTTGGGATGGATGGTTGGAAATTACCAAGTGATGGAAAACCTGATAGAAATGAAAGATCTGGTGTGCCTGAATGATGGCAGAGGGACCAGGATTGATGTAGCCACAGGAAGAGTCTGCCTTAGACCGCACTCTGGTATCTAGTGTGATGGCAGGAATCTGTATGGGAGGAGTCGACAGTAGGGAGTGATCATTACCCCATAGCATGCACAGTAGGCCAGAGGGAGGGGGAGGTGTCAGTGGATGGCAGGTGGGTGTTGGAAGGGAAAAGTTGGATCAATTTCAGGAACTGAGTGAGCAGGTGATGGCTCGTGTGGATATGAGAGGGGATGTGGATAGTATGAATAACTGGGTGAGAACAGCGTTAGTGGGGGCAGCTACTGAGGCTATACCTAAGAGTTCAGGGAGGAGGAAAGCAGTCCCATAGTGGATGGATGAGTGTGGGGCAATGGTGAGGAGTAGGAACAGGGCATTTAGAGTACTGAAAAGGATGCATAACTTCCAACATCTGATTCAGTATAAATAGGCCCAGGCCAAGGTGAGGAGAACTATCCATTAGGCAAAGAGGTAATGTTAGCGTTGGTTCGGTTTTGAATGCACCACTTACCATGGCAGAGGTGAAAGGGGCAATATGTAATGCTGGATTAACTTCACCTGGGAAAGATGATGTGTACTCAGTTATGTTGGCCCATCTTAGGGATGAGTCACTGGATAAGGTATTGGTGTTGTACAACAGAGTCTGGGAGTAGGGGAAACTACCAGGTAGTTGGAAGGAGGCAGTAGTTGTACCAATCCGGAAGCCAGGAAAAGACCCAACAAGGCCAACAAACTATCAGCCAAAAGCTTTAACATCGCATGTACAGTTGAAGTCGGTGTTTTGCATACACTTAGGTTAGAGTCATTAAAACTTGCTTTTCAACCACTCCACAAATGTCTTGTTAACAAACTATAGTTTTGGCAAGTCAGTTAGGACATCTACTTTGTGCATGTCACCATTCATTTTTCCAACAATTGCTTACAGACAGATAATTTCACTTATAATTTACTGTATTCCAGTGGGTCAGAAATTTACATACACCAAATTGAATGTGCCTTTAAACAGCTAAAACGATGTCATGGCTTTAGAAGCTTCTGATTGACGTAGCTAAGCTAATTGACGTAATTTAAGTCAATTGGAGGTGTACCTGTGGATCGATTTCAAGGCCTACTTTCAAACTCAGTGTCTCTTTGCTTGACATCATGGGAAAATTAGAAGAAATCAGCCAAGACCTCAGAAAACAAATGGAGACCTCCACAAGTCTGGTTCATCCTTGGGAGCAATTTCCAAACGCCTGAAGGTACTACGTTCATCTGTGCAAACAATAGTACGCAAGTATAAACACTATTGGACCACACAGCCGTCATACCGCTCAGGAAGGAGATGCATTCTGTCTCCTAGAGATAAATGTACTTTGGTGTGAAAAGTGCAAATCAATCCCAGAACAAAAGCAAAGGACCTTGTAAAGATGCTGGAGGAAACGGGTACAAAAGTATCTATATCCACAGTAAAACTAGTTCTATATTGACATAACCTGAAAGGTCGCTCAGCAAGGAAGAAGCCACTGCTCCAAAACCGGCATAAAAAGCCAGACTACGGTTTGCAACTGCACACGGGGACAAAGATTGTACTTTTTGGAGAAATGTCCTCTGGTCTGATGAAACAAAAATAGAACTGTTTGGCCATAATGACCATCATTATGTTTGGAGGAAAAAGGGGTGCTTTGCTGCAGGAGGGACAGGTGCACTTCACAAAATAGATGGCACCAACTTATTGTGAGAAGCTTGTGGAAGGCTACCCAAAATGTTTGACCCACGTTAAACAATTTAAAAACTTGGAGTATACCCAGGTTTCTTGAGGTATACCTTGACACTAGACTAACCTGAGCACAACACATTGAGAAAGTGTAAGAAGGTGCTAAATGTGATGGCTGTCTGACAGGGAAGGAGTGGTGGGTTGGGTGTTCCTCATTGATCCAAACTGTAATCGACTATGGCAGTATAGCGTATGGTTCGGCAGCCCGGACCTCATTGGAAAGGCTAGATGTCATACAGGAGCAAGGATTCAGAACATGTAGTGGGGCGTTTCGGACGTCCCCAGTGGCTGCACTACAGGTGGAGATGGGGGATATGCCATTGCAGATTAGGAGACAGTAGCAGGCAATGAATTATTGGTTCAACCCACAAGGACATGGGGTGTCTCATCCTGCGAACGGGATTTTACAGGCACGCTGGGAACATGAGAAAAGACAGAACACAAGCTTTGGGTGGGTGGGTAATACCCAGGCGAAGGGGATGGGACTGTATGGAAGGGAGTTTAGTCCAATGGTAGCTATTCCTGTAAATCCACCATGGCTACTCCTGCCTCCAGTAGTAGATCTAGAAATGTTGGAGAGACTACAGAAAGATAGAGAGGGTGTTGATCCATCTGATTTGTTTAAGATACACAGTATGCAGACGTATCAGGATTTTGTTGCCATTTACACAGATGGTTCAAAAGATCCAAGGACAGGACGTACTGGGTCAGCATTTGTAGTGCAGGAATGTGGGGTGGAAGTCAGGAAATGTATAACTGATCATCTAGCTGTATACATGGCAGAGCTGATGACCATACTGTTGGCCTTGCAGTGGGTGGAGGAAGTCAAGCTGACCAGAGTAGTTATTTGCTCTGATTCATGTGCAGTGTTAGAGTCTCATGTCCAGCTCACATAGCAGACAAGACCTGCTTTATGAGGTGCTACAAACCTATGGCAGGATTAGACAGAATGGTTACAGATAAGATTTAATTGCGTCCCAGCTCATATGGGGGTGGAGGGGAATGAGGCAGTTGATTTACTGGCTAAACAAGCACTTAGTAGTGGGGATGTTGATGTTGTAGTTTCAACGAGCAAGGCAGAGGCAAAAAGCCTGATATGGACAGTGATGGTGTAGAGATGTCAGGAGCAGTGGAATAGAGATACTAAGGGCAGGCATTTATTTCAAGTACAAAGGAAAGTCGGGGAGAGGAGGACGGCAGGAAGAGACAGAAGAGAGGAGGCTATATTTACAAGATTATGGGTGGGACACAGCCAGTTGAAAAATACCTTAAATGTGATAGGAAAGCATCCAACAGGAAAGTGTGATTATTGCCAGGAAACAGAGACTGTGGAGCTGGTATTGCTACAGAGTGGGCAGTATCAGAGGGAAAAAGAGCGACTGAGATCTATGAGGGAGAAGGGGATACAGGAAATTAGTTTAAAGAGTATTTTTAAGAAGAACATCATTAGATATAGTCTCACATATATTGTTCTATTTTTTTTAGAGCAACGGGGCTGGCAGGTAGGATTTAGTTTCTCCCTGTCCCTGGCTCACACTCCAGTACAGTAGATGGCGGTAATGCACCATCACGTTGGATGCCAACCGCCGAAGAAGGAGGAGCCTCCGACGACTATCTAGCAGCGCTAGCAGTTAGCAAGGTATGTAGCTATGTGATTTTACAACGAAAAGATCCCATCAAATGTCCCCAAAATATGCCCAAATGTTTTATGCAATTTGATTCATATGTATGATTAAACATTTGTGTTGATGCAGAGACCAAACTAGTTAACGTTAGCCAGCTCGACTGATTTATTATCCTCCAGCTCGGAGAGAATCGTAGCAAAGATATTTAGCATAACTAGCTATTAACACTGGCTAGCTAGTGCAATGACATTAGACTCCGGTGCCTCATTACAAATTGCGGTTAGCTAGTTATCGTATTGAATGAATCCACAGACCTCACAGTCAACTCTGACTGGCAGAAATGATAGCCTGCTGAGTTCCCCCTGGACCTTCCCCCGGTGACTGAGTTGTACTCCAATCAGAACCCATATAACCTTGTTTTACTCAAATGATGTTTTTGAACAACGTACATGTAAACGAACACTGTAGTCTCAACACATGGGTAAAATTATACATTTTATATCATGGATGGTCAGTCCTTGCATCAATAGCTCTATACATTTGTATCTTATTTGAATTTGACAACCTACTGGTTTTACTTTCAGCTGTAACCATGGTGATGAAGTCATCAGTAGAGGATGACGATGTAGGATGGGGATTGGGTGTCCCAGAGAAGATGAGGAACAATGCAAACTGGGTGGACATTACACATGAATTTAAAGGGGCATGCAAAGGTACAAACTCAGTGTGCGTGTGTTCTGTTACATGTGTTAACACCGTTTTTCAGGATGTGCTGATGATTTGAATTGTGTATCGGGGGTTTATGATACTTGTTCCTCTCATTTGTTTGCTGGACAGTTCTGAAATACCTTCCCTGGTAAATCAGGTTTCTCATCAAAAGATTGGTGTAAATCTGCACAACCAGTAAAAGAATGGCCAATACAGTAAAGTAATTCTTAATGTAGACCCAGTGATTTCAGCTCTGGGAATTTGGTGCCACCAGTCTGAAATGCAAGCTGGATGGCACAGGTTAGCATAGTTCAGATGACTGAGTACTCTTGTATTTGTTTTCTCGTGTTGTATTTACAGAGCTCAACCTTGGGGAGTTGCTCCATGACAAGTTGTGAGTGTTTCTGTTTGTTTCTCACACTGTTCTCTATGCCATTAATTCAAATGTGCTGTGTTAGTGAAATACTGAAGTGCTGCAATATACATGCATCTATTTATCACTAGACAACACACACACACAGCTTTAGGTCTTTTAATGGCAGCGTTTTCAGCAGGTTTGGCCTGTTCGAGGCTATGTCTGCCATTGAGATGATGGATCCCAAGATGGACGCAGGGATGATTGGTAATCAGGTCAACAGGAAAGTCCTCAACTTTGAACAGGCAGTCAAGGTATGACTCTGATTCCTGGAGTTTCAGACTGTGAAATGAAAATGTTGGTTTTATGTTGAACCTTTAGTGAGGTGCATTATAGTCCATTAAGACTCTCCCTCACCTCTCCTTTTCCTCTCTGTCGCTCGCGCTCTCTTCTCCTTTTTTGTCTCTCTCCTCTCTTGCTCTCTCCAGGATGGTGCTATCAGAGTGAGGGACCTCAGTCTTCCTGAGCTGATTGGGATCATGGACACCTGTTTCTGCTGCTTGGTCAGTTGTATTTCTTTATCAATACCAAACTGCATCAACCCACTATGCATAATAATTACCAATCAAAACAAACATAAGTACTTTTAAGTTGTTTGTGTGTGTGTAGATCACCTGGCTGGAGGGTCACTCCCTAGCCCAGACAGTGTTCACCTGCCTCTACGTCCACAACCCCGACCTGATCGAGGACCCTGCCCTCAAGGCCTTCACTCTGGGCATCCTCAAGGTGTGCGACATCGCCCGCGAGAAGGTCAACAAAGCCGCCGTGTTCGAGGAGGCAAGACATTTGGTCTCTTTGGGCTTTTGCACGGAACACATTCTCTCTCTATCACTCACACACTCTGTCATGCCAAATAAATTAGCAAGACACCACCAACAGATCTGGGACCAGGTTAACACAAACTGTCTCTATACCTCCTATAGTCCCGTCTATGGGACACAGTCAAACTACAGTGCATTCGGAAAGTATTCAGACCCCTTGACTTTTTCCACATTTTGTTACGTTACAGCCTTATTCTAAAAGAGATTATTGTTTTTTCCCCCCTAATCAAATTACACACAATTCCCCATAATGACAAAGCAAAAACTGGTTTTTCGAATTTTTTTGGAAATGTGTATATATATATATAAAAAACTGAAATCACATTTACATAAGTATTCAGACCCTTTACACAGTACTTTGTTGAAGCACCTTTGGCAGCAACTACAGCCTCGAGTCTTCTTGGTCTGGTGCTGCAAGCTTGGCACACCTGTATTTGGGGAGTTTCTCCCATTCTTCTCTGTAGATCCTCTCAAGCTCTGTCAGGTTGGATGGGGATTGTCACAGCACAGCTATTTTCAGGTCTCTCCCGAGATGTTCGATCGGGTTCAAGTCCGGGCTCTGGCTGGCCCACTGAAGGACATTCAAAGACTTCTCCCGAAGCCACTCCTGCGTTGTCTTGGCTGTGTGCTTAGGGCCGTTTTCCTGTTGGAAGATGATCCTTCGCTCCAGTCTGAGGTCCTTGGCGCTCTCGAGCAGATTTTCATAAAGGATCTCTCTATACTTTGCTCTGTTCATCTTTTCTTTGACCCTGACTAGTCTCCCAGTCCCTGCTGCTGAAAAACATCCCCACAGCATGATGCTGCCAATTTAAATCTTGGTTTCACCAGACCAGAAAATCTTGTTTCTCATGGTCTGAATCCTTTAGGTGCCTTTTGGCAAACTCCAAGCGGGCTGTCATGTGCCTTTTACTGAGGAGTGGCTTCCGACTGGCCACTCTGCCATAAAGGCCTGATTGGTGGAGTGCTGCTGAGAATGTTGTCCTACTGGAAGGTTCTCCCATCTCCACAGAGGAACTCTGGAGCTATGTCAGAGTGACCATCGTGTTCTTGTTCTCCTCCCTGACCTAGGCCCTTCTGCCCCATTGCTCAGTTTGGCTGTGTGGCCAGCTCTAGGAAGAGTCTTGGTGGTTCCAAACTTGTTCCATTCAAGAATGATGGAGGCTACTGTGTTGCGGACCTTCAATGCTGCAGAAATGTTTTGGTACCCTTCCCCAGGTGTCTCGGACCTCTATGGACAATTCCTTCGACCTCAAGCCTTGGTTTTTGCTCTGACATGCACTGTCAACTGTGGGACCTTATATAGACATGAGTGTGCTTATCCAAATAATGTCAAATCAGTTTAATTTACCACAAGTAGAAACATCTCAAGGATGATCAATGGAAACAGGATGCACTTGAGCTCAATTTCAAGTCTCATAGGAAAGGGTCTGAATAAATGTTTTTTCTGTTTTCTTATTTGTATTACATTTGCAAAAATGTCTAAACCTGTTTTTCTCTTTGTCATTATGGTGTATTGTGTGTAGATCGCTGAGTAAAATGTTTTACTTAATCAATTTGAGAATATGGATGTAACTTAACAAAATGTGGAAAAAGTCAAGGGGTCTGAATACTTTCCGAATGCACTGTATGTCCACTGTTCCTCCTAGGTCTTCTGATCTGAAACAACGCTTAGTTTAGTTCTAGGTATAATATTTAAGATACTGTTCTATGTCCTGTCTCTAGGAAGATTTCCAGGCCATGACGTACGGCTTCAAGATGGCCAACAATGTGACAGACCTGCGGGTTACAGGTGATTTTCATGTGGTGGCTTAAGTTCCATGTTTGGCATTGCATGTATAAAATAATAATGTAGTGATGTGTGTGTGCCAAGTTAACTTTATACATGTCAATGGCACCAACAGGTATGCTAAAGGATGTGGAGGATGAGTTACAGAGGAAAGTTAAGGTACATGCATACTACTGTCTTCACCATCCACTTACACTCTCACAACCGGTGCGAATACAGCTAACCAGACTCTGGCAAAGTGATGAAATAATGTATCTGATACTTAGCTGAGATGGCCGCTAGTGTATACAACTCTTTGTGCCACTAACATAACTCCACAGCTCGTCCGTCACACGTTCTCCTCTTCCTCGCTCTCCTTATCCTCTTTTTTCCCCCTCTATCTTTCATCTCCTGTAGAGCACACGCAGTCGCCAGGGTGAGCAGCGGGACCCGGAGGTGGAGTTGGAGGTAAGACTATCAGTCACTCTGTCTCTGAGTATATCAACCAGTACACCCCATCATCTCTCCCATCCAATAGATGCGGTAAAGCTGTCAATGGAACTCAAACCAAACAATAGAAATGCATGGGGGAAAGATCCTGAATCTCCTAACTGCCCCCCAGTAAAATGTGCCTTCATATCGAAACAATAGCCAATGTGTGTTCCACACTATGTTGAGGTAAACATCTGTATAAAGCTGGTATGGATGTCAACCCCACTACATGTTCATGTCAGCGTCACCAATCAAATGCATTACAGTTAAAAACTACTTTGACTACCACCACCGATTTCTGTATGCTAGCTATGCTACCAGCTTATAAGAACGGGAGTAGGCATTTAGCAATCACTTCTTCTAAACCTGAAAAGGAACAATTTCTAAATGTTATGCAGCGAAAATAGCCAAATATATCAAAATCTGACTTTAGTATCCACTTTGTGGGCCTGTTGCAATACATCAATCATGACATATCTATCCACTTTGTTAGATTTGTTGAATGTTTGCCAATCTGGCATCCCCCTTCTATCCCCCACAGCACAGGTTGACCTCTTTACTGCATCTATGGCCAATCTCAAATCAACCCCTAAACCTTATGCACTTGTGGAGATCTATTGAGGATTTGATAGGTGTTAGCAATATGGTGAGAATCCCTCCTATCCTATCAAGAGGACAACTTACAACCTTATCTCTACATCCAATTCGGTCAGAGTGCATAGGCTGTAGTGTAGGGGTCCATTTGGGATTAGCAATATCTATTACCCCTGCCTTCTGCCCTGGCCAGTCCACCAGAGCGTGGGAATGAGGCAGCCTTTCATTGAGACAAGCCTGGAATATGCAGCTGTAAAAAAAAAAGCACCCATCCCCCAAAATGGAGAGGTCTCTAGATGGTCGGAATCGCCATTTTACGACAGAGCTAAATCTGTGTCCCTACAAAGATACTGAGAGTACAGAAACATTAGGAACACCTTCCTAATATTAACAATTTGTCGGGGCATGGACTCTACGAGGTGTCAAAAGCATTCCACAGGGATGCTGGCCTTGTTGACTCCTATGCTGTCCACAGTTGTCAAGTTAGCTGGATATCCTGAGGGTGGTGGAGCATTCTTGATACACAGGAAAACTTAGTAGCGTTGCAGTTCTTGATAAACTAAAACCGGTGCGCCTGGCACCTACTACCAAAACCCTTTCAAAGGCACTTAAATATCTTGTCTTGCCCATTCACCCTCTGAATGGCACACATACACAATCCATGTCTTATTTTTAAGCCTTGAGACAATTATTTCTTTAACCTGTCTCCACCTAGTCATCTACACTGATTTGAAGTGGATTTAATAGGTGACATCAATAAGGGATCATGGATTCACCTGGTCAGTCTGTCATGGAAAGAGCAGGTGTTTAATGTTTTGTACACTGTATAGTGTGTGAGAGACTTGTTATTAACCTGTTTCTCTGCCTCCTTTCTCAGCATCAGCAGTGTTTGGCACTGTTCAGTCGGATCAAGTTCACACGCCTTCTACTGACAGCGGTGATCGCCTTCACGAAAAAAGAGGTAACACAAATAAAATGTATTCATAAAGCATCAACAGATGTCAAAGTGCTTATACAGAAATCCAGCCTAAACCCCAAAGAGCAAGCAATGCAGATGTAGAAGCACACCACACACGTTTTAGCTTAGCTTTACTAAAAAAGGAACAAATGGTTGATTTATTTGATTGAGCATGTGATGTCATGTTGGCTCTGTCAGACCAGCTCAGTGAGTGAAGCTCAGAAACTCATGCAGCAGGCGGCAGATCTCCTCCCAGCCCTCCGCTCCAGCATCGAACATGGCATTCAGTCCCAGAACGATACTACTAAAGGAGGTAACACACACACACTCCACAATGGCACCTAGGCCCAATGTGTCACTCACTACCATAAAATGAATGCTTCACTCACTTAGAAAAACTCTAACCGCAAGTGAACCATTCACAGTTCTGAACCCTGCGTTCCAGATCACCCGATCATGATGGGGTTTGAACCACTTGTGAACCAGAGACTGCTGCCCCCCACCTTCCCCCGCTATGCCAAGATCATCAAAAGGGAGGAGATGATCAACTACTTCAGCAAGCTCATCGACCGCATTAAGACCGTGTGCGAGGTCATCAACACAACTAACCTTCATGGAATTCTGGTACTACATCTATAATACTATTGTACTTCACCATTACTGTAATATAAAATTCTGACAATACTTGTATAATGGTTTGCCTGTTCAAGCATTTGTTAAAGGTTGTAGTAATGTCGTTTTAATATTCTGCTTTCAGGACTTTTTCTGTGAGTTCAGTGAGCAGTCCCCCTGCGTCCTCTCCAGGTCTCTGCTGCAGGTAAGGAACATTCTCCCTCATCCCTGCATCTGGACAATTCTCGGATCCAGTTCTGATGAATACCCTCCCTGTCTCTAGACAACGTTCCTGATTGATAATAAGAAAGTGTTTGGGACCCAACCAATGCAAGACATGATCAAAGATGCTCTGAGGTACTTTGTCAGCCCACCAGTCCTCTCCTCCAAGTAAGTCATAGAAGATTGGAGTGCTTCTTTCTATGGCCCTACCTTCAAATGCATCCTTCCTTCCTAGAAGTCCTTAGAGATCTGAATTGGTATTTGTATATGGTGGCATTCTTACGTTCAAATATCTCAAGGAAATAAGGATGCATTTCTGAGGTATTCGAGTTCAAGATCTACCTCTGTCTTTGAAATTGACTGATCCATGCACTGCCTCTGCAGGTGCTGCCTGTATAATAACCACCAGGCCAAGGACTACATTGATTCCTTTGTCGCACACTGCTCGAGAGTAAGTCACCTGGCTGCATTCCAATACACCTTCTCTTATATTAATGCCACAATCCTTCATTTGTTTTTTTCCAGCCCAAATGGCATCCCCTCCACTCGGTTAGCATAAGGGGAAATGTAACCACTCAAATGCATAGATGAAGCTGTGGCTCTGACAGTCCTTGATGTAAACATAATATTGTTCCCAAACAATGGAGTAAAACAACCCTGGACTGTTTCCCTGCAGCCCTTTTGCAGTCTCATCCAGATTCACGGACACAACCGCGCTCGGCAGAGAGACAAACTAGGCCACATCCTGGAGGAGTTTGCCACACTGCAGGATGAGGTGTGAGAGAGAGACCGTATGAGTATGCATTGCTGTTTAGCGATGTAAATTACCTAATGGGGGTGTGCTTGACTGTATGTTGCTGTTCTCCTGTGGTTGACTGTGGTGTGGGGGCACCCCCTGCAGGCAGAGAAGGTGGACGCAGCGCTGCACAGCCTGCTGATGAAGCTGGAGCCCCAGAGACAGCATCTGGCCTGCCTGGGCACCTGGATCCTCTACCACAACCTGCGCATCATGATCCAGTACCTGCTCAGCGGCTTCGAGCTGGAACTCTACAGCATGCACGAGTACTACTACATCTACTGGTGAGTGTGTGCCATGTGTACACTTGACCGATTTGTGCCGTAAGAAAATATGTTCGGTGTTCACTTGAGGTATGCTTGACTGAGGTGGTGTGTAGGTATCTGTCAGAGTTCCTGTATGCATGGCTCATGTCCACTCTGAGTCGGGCGGACAGCTCTCAGATGGCTGAGGAGCGCCTCCTGGAGGAGCAGCAGAAAGGACGCAGCAGCAAGAAGACCAAGAAGAAGAAGAAGGGTCAAGGAGGTCAGGGTTACATCACAGTATTTACATTTAATTTAATCCATCTGGTACTACACTGCCGCCACCCAGCCATAACATGCTCCTCAATAAGAATGTGTTTGCCTGCAGCTCGCCCCCTCAGCAGAGAAATCACCATGAGCCAAGCCTACCAAAACATGTGTGCTGGCATGTACAAGGTAAGTGTACACACACACTTGTGTCCTAAACATGTACTCTGTCCTGGCTCAGTTGTAGTCCCATTTTCTATCAAGACTACACACACAAATCAAATCTATTTATATAGCCCTTCGTAGATCAGCTGATATCTCAAAGTGCTGTACAGAAACCTAGCCTAAAACCCCAAACTGCAAGCAATGCAGGTGTTTAAGTACGTTAGCTAGGAAAAACTCCCTAGAAAGAAACCAGGCTATGAGGGGTGGCCAGTCCTCTTCTGGCTGTGCCGGGTGGAGATTATAACAGAACATGGCCAAGATGTTCAAATGTTCATAAATGACCAGCATGGTCAAATAATAGGTCTGGGACAGGTAGCACATCCGGTGAACAGGTCAGGATTCCATAGCCGCAGGCAGAACAGTTGAAACTGGAACATCAGCACAGCCAGGTGGACTGGGGACAGCAAGGAGTCATCATGTCAGGTAGTCCTGAGGCATGGTCCTAGGGCTCAGGTCCTCCGAGAGAGATAGAGAGAGAATTAGAGAGAGCATACTTAAATTCACGCAGGACACTGGATAAGACAGGAGAAGTACTCCAGATATAAACAAACTGACCCTAGCCCCCGACACAAACTACTGCAGCATAAATACTGGAGGCTGAGACTGGAGGGGTCAGGAGACACTGTGGCCCCATCCGATGATACCCCTGGACAGGGCCAAACAGGAAGGATGTAACCCCACCCACTTTGCCAAAGCACAGCCCCCACACCACTAGAGGGATATCTTCAACCACCAACTTGCCATCCTCAGACAAGGCCGAGTATAGCCCACAAAGATCTCCGCCACGGCACAACCCAAGGGGGTGCGCCAACCCAGACAGGAAGATCACATCAGTGACTCAACCCACTCAAGTGACACACCCCTCCTAGGGACGGCATGAAAGAGCACCAGTAAGCCAGTGACTCAGCCCCTGTAATAGGGTTAGAGGCAGAGAATCCCAGTGGAAAGAGGGAAACCGGCCAGGCAGAGACAGCAAGGGCGGTTCGTTGCTCCAGAGCCTTTCCGTTCACACTCCTCCACACTCATGGGCCAGACTACACTCAATCATATGACCCACTGAAGAGATGAGTCTTCAGTAAAGACTTAAATGTTGAGACCGAGTTTGCGTCTCACATGGGTAGGAAGACCATTCCATAAAAATGGAGCTCCATAGGAGGAAGCCCTGCCTCCAGCTGTTTGCTTAGAAATTCTAGGGACAATTAGGAAGCCTGCGTCTTGTGACCGTAGCGTACGTGTAGGTATGTACGGCAGGACCAAATCAGAGAGATAGGTAGGAGCAAGCCCATGAAATGCTTTGTAGGTTAGCAGTAAAACCTTGAAATCAGCCCTTGCAGGGAGGAACTGGAGTAATATGATCAATTTTTTTTGGTTTTAGTCAGGATTCTAGCAGCTGTATTTAGCACTAACTGGAGTTTATTTAGTGCTTTATCCGGGTAGCCGAAAAGTAGAGCATTGCAGTAGTTTAACCTAGAAGTAACAAAAGCATGGATTAATTTTTCTGCGTCATTTTTGGACAGAAGGTTTCTGATTTCTGCAATGTTAGGTAGATGGGGAAAAAGCTGTCCTTGAAACAGTTATGTTCGTCAAACAAGAGATCAGGGTCCAGAGTAACGCCGAGGCCCTTCAGTTTTATTTGAGACGACTGTACAACCATTAAGATTAATTGTCAGATTCAACAGAAGATCTCTTTGCTTCTTGGGACCTAGAACAAGCATTTCTGTTTTGTCCGAGTTTAAAAAGTAGAACGTTTGCAGCCATCCACTTATGTCTGAAACACAGGCTTCTAGCGAGGGCAATTTCTGGGGCTTCACCATGTTTCATTGAAATGTACAGCTGTGTGTCATCCACATAGCAGTGAAAGTTAACATTGTTTTCGAATGACATCCAAGAGGTAATATAGTGAAAACAATAGGTCCTAAAACGGAACCTTGAGGAACACCGAAATGTACAGTTGATTTGTCAGAGGACAAGCCATTCACAGAGACAAACTCATCTTTCCGACAGATAAGATCTAAACCAGGCCAGAACTTGTCTGTGTAGACCAATTTGGGTTTCCTATCTCTCCAAAAGAATGTGGTGATCGATGGTATCAAAAGCAGCACGGGGACAGATGCAGAGCCTCGGTCTGATGCCATTAACAGGTCATTTACCACCTTCACAAGTGTAGTCTCCATGCTATGATGGGGTCTAAAACCAGACTGAAGGATTTCATATTCATTGTTTGTCTTCAGGAAGGCAGTGAGTTATGGAAGATTCGATATAGGCGGATGGGGCGGCAGGGTAGCCTAGTGGTTAGAGCGTTGGACTAGTAACCGAAAGGTTGCAAGTTCATATCCCGAGCTGACAAAGTACAAATCTGTCATTCTGCCTCTGAACAGGCAGTTAACCCACTGTTCCTAGGCAGTCATTGAAAATAAGAATTTGTTCTTAACTGACTTGCCTAGTTAAATAAAGGTAAAATAAAATAGTTTATATTTTCTGGGTCAAGGTTTGGCTTTTTCAAGAGAGGCTTTATTACTGCCACTTTTAGTGAGTTTGGTACACATCCGGTGGATAGAGAGCCGTTTATTATGTTCAACATAGGAGGGCCAAGCACAGGAAGCAGCTCTTTCAGTAGTTTAGTTGGAATAGGGTCCAGTATGCAGCTTGAAGGTTTAGAGGCCATTATTATTTTCATCATTGTGTCAAGAGATATAGTACTAAAACACTTGAGCGTCTCTCTTGATCCTAGGTCCTGGCAGAGAGTTGTGCAGACTCAGGACAACTGAGCTTTGAAGGAATACCTAGATTTAAAGAGGAGTCCGTAATTTGCTTTCTAATAATCATGATCTTTTCCTCAAAGAAGTTCATGAATTTGTTACTGTTGAAGTGAAAGGCATCCTCACTTGGATGGACACACACACACACTGAACTCCTGTCTGTTGGTGCAGACTATGATAGCCCTGGATATGGACGGAAAGGTGCGGAAGCCCCAGTTTGAGTTGGACAGCGAGCAGGTGCGATACGAGCATCGCTTTGCCCCCTTCAACAGTGTGGTCACTCCCCCGCCAGTCCATTACGTCCAGTTCAAGGTACAGTAGTGTTACCAACCATTGCTAGCTCTGATTGTATGCATATGTGGTGCATTCCAGGTTGACTTAAATTGCAGACATGCTGCACAGAATAGCTCAGGAATTACATGTTATAGCGGAGATTAAAAAGATGACCTGTGCCTCTCGGTTTATGTTGGCTGTAGGAGATGTCTGATCTGAAGAAGTACAGTCCTCCTCCTCAGTCAGCTGACCTCTACATGGCAGCCAGTAAACACTTCCAGCAGGCCAAACTGATCCTGGAGAACATCCCCAGCCCTGACCCAGAGGTCAGTAAGCCTTTTAACCCCTAATAGTGAGAGGTTGTGCCTCAAGTTTGTGGGTCTAAAATGTGAGTTTTTTTTTTTTATACATTGCTGGTTGTTGCAGGTGAATCGCATCCTAAAAGTGGCCAAACCCAACATTGTGGTCATGAAACTACTTGCCGGCGGGCACAAGAAGGAGACAAAGGTAACAATGGGAGGAGCAAAACGCACTACAAAATATATTGGGAAATTGAAACATTGATCAAATGGTACTCCCCATTTCTAGGTACTACCGGAGTTTGATTTCTCCACTCACAAGTACTTCCCTGTGGTCAAGATCATCTGAATCAGAGTCCTGCATTATTATGACAACTCGTACCCACCTCCCTGACCCGGTCTCCGTACACCAACTTTTTCCATCTGTGTAACTGTGGTCGGTCGCTATGATAGGACAGAGGGAGACAGTGTCTGAAGTTGGTTGACCAGGACAAGATCATCCTTTACCCAATTGTCTTTTTGGTCCTAACCCACAAAGGACTACAAATACCAGACATCCCAAAGGACAGAAGAACTATATCCTCCACAATACCAAAAACAAACTTGTCCAACTATGGTATTAAAATGATTTATTTTGTCATCCTTCTGTGCTACATTTCCTCAATAAAAAAAAGATTATTTAACAGTTCAGTAAGCAACAAATCCATTGTAACAATCTAAATAGAAAAAAAAAAAATCAAACCTGTGTTCAACCATAATTACCATTTTGAGTGGGCTATAAAAAAAACAATCGTATCTGAAACATTTACAGTAGTGGGTCTGCCTGGTGCACAGAGGCCACTTTTACCAACAAGTTACAAAATAGTTATTCTATGGTGAGCAGGACACATGACCATCAAGCTTATGGTTGAATGATCCCTGCAAACATTTCAAATTATGAAACAAAAACCTTATTCACATTGTCATACAGCAGGACACCTCATTTTCTATTGGTTTATGAAACTACTGTAAGAACTGCTAAGTGTAACTAGTCTTGATAGTGACTTAATGTGCAGTTAGAGTGTGAATCGGAGTACAGTTCTCTATCAGCACGATCTGGGATGTTATCACAAACTATCGTTTCACCCATGGTTATAGCAGTTCTGAAATCCAAAGTCTGTTTTCCCGACAAAATATACATTCACTGCAGAAGACTTGAGTATATTAAGGCGAACCGTGAGATGCTTTCACTGAAAGAGCAGAAGTCTTAGACGGTAGTCTTGACAACAGTTCTGTTGAGGAGCTGTAGTCCCTTCCTGGTTCGGTAGTGGATTGAGGAGGGTCTTAGCTCCCACCTTTCTCCAACCACCTAACAAGACCAAAAATTAGATATTTATATCACTAAAACAGACTGTGTGTGTGTGTGTGTGTGTGTTACCTCAGAACTGAGCGAGCTCTGCCTGTTTGTCAGCCTCAAACTCTCCTTCGTTCTCGTCGTCTCCGTTGTAGTCCGCCAGCTCTTCCTGCATTTCCCGTTCAGCCTCCTTATCTACGAGTGAACACATCAGCATCTTTACTATACATTAGAGCTGGGACTATACCAATCACTTATCACAGGCATTTTGCTGACTTCGTTCATTACGATAAGTGTCCTTTACTAGAGAAATGTGAAGTCTGGTTAGGACCCCCCCACCATACGAGTGTGACGGTAGGACCCCCCATACGAGTGTGACGGTAGGACCCCCCATACGAGTGTGACGGTAGGACCCCCCTTCCCTATACGAGTGTGACCCACCTATGTTCTCAGCCATCTGGTTCCGTTGGTCTGGGTCGACCCCGCCCACAATCGGCTTGTCTGCGTCGTAATCCTCCTCAGGATCCTCCACCTTCTCCTGACCAATAGGAGCCTCTTCTTCCTTCCACTGGCTAAGCTGAATGTCATCAGCACCAGGGTCGGCATCTGGAGGGGAAAAACATTGGCGTCTGTTTCCATTTCTCACATCTTTGACTCTGTAAAGGCGAAAACCTTGGCAATACTAGGTCTCACTATTTCCCATTTTAGATACTTTCACACAAAGTACACTATTTTATAATTATGGCGGGACAAACTGGCTTATCCTCCCTGGACTTGTGGAACGTCTGGTCTGGAGGAGGTTGAACAGTTTGAGATGGTGGGTGCAGAGTTGAGGCTGTGCGAGTCATACCCTCTATCTGAGGCTCTCCTCCATGTGTGTCCATCACCTCCAGCTCCGTGTCCTCGGTTAGGTTATTTTTCCGGGGCTTACTGGCCCCCTCTACAGGCCCCGGTTGGTCCCCCTTAGCATCAGCGGAGGGCAGGGACTCTTTAGGGGATAGCGCAGGAGTGTGGAGAGCTAGACAAAGGACAGCATACACATGTCAGCCTCTCAGAAGCAAAACTACCAATTCAAGACATGTACTTGCTTAAAGGGTAATGGTGAATATGACTGTGGTATAAATGGTGTGTATGTAATGTCATGTCAAAGATGAGTTGATAAGGAAGTGGGAGAGCTGGTGTGAAATTGTCTTATTGGCCCAGATCCTTCCACCCTCAATGAGAGCAGCCATCTTGTCCTGTACCTTTGTCTACTGCGATCTCATTGGTCTCCAGCTCTGAGGTTTTGAGGTCCACTGCAGGACCTTTGGCCGCTGATGGTTCAGGGGCGTGGCCGTGGACAGGAGTAGTCTTAGTGTCATCCAGCCCTGCCTTCCCAGGCCCCTCTTTATCTGGCACGCCCACCTCAGTGGAGCCAATTTTCTGTGTGGGTGCTGCATTTGTCTGCAGGGAAAATACAGTCAAAGTTGTATCCAATTTCATCTTGTGTATTTTTTATTTACCAAACAAAACCACTAATGACAGTGGCAAGAAAATGTATTAAGTCATAAGACAAATTGTGCTTAAACACATCATTGTATTTTTCCTCGTCTATATTGAATGCATTATTTAAACATTCACAGCGTAGGATGGGAAAAGTATGTGAACCCCTAGGCTAATGACTTCTCCAAAAGCAAATTGCTGCACTGTCGGAACTAAAAGCACAAACATTTCGCTACACCCGCAATAACATCTGCTAAACCAATACAATTTGAATCAGGAGTCAGCTAACCATGTCTTGAACAAAAGATCTCAGAACACTTAAGATTAAGAATTGTTGACTTGCATAAAGCTGGAAAGGGTTACAAAAGTATCTCTAAAAGCATTGAAGTTAATCAGTCCACGGTAAGACGAATTGCCTATAAAAAGGTTCAGCACGGTTGCTACTCTCCCTAGGAGTGGCCGTCCTGCAAAGATAAATGTAAGAGCACAGAGCAGAATGCTCAATGAGGTGAAGAATCCTAGAGGGTCAGCTAAAGACTTACAGAAATCTCTGGAAACATGCTAACATCTCGATGAGCCTACGATACATTAAACAAGAATGGTGTTCATGGGAGGACACCACGGAAGAAGCCACCGCTGTCCAAAAACATGGCTGCAAGTCTGAAATGTGCAAAAGAGCACCTGGATGTTCCACAGTGCTACTGGTAAAATATTCTGTGGAACTAAAGTTGTGTTGTTTGGAAGGAACACACATTACTATGTTGAGAAAAGGCAAAGCACCAACATCAAAACCTCATCCCAACTCTAAAGTACAGAGGAGGGAGCATCATGGTTTGGGGCCTGGACAGCTTGCTATCGTTGATGGAAAAATGAATTCCCAAGTTTATCAAGACATTTTGCAGGAGAATGTAAGGCTACCCATCCGCCAATTGAAGCTCAGAAGTTTGGTGATGCAACAGGACAACGACCCAAATCACAGAAGTAAATCAAGAACAGAATGGCTTCAACAGAAGAAAATACGCCTTCTGGAGCGGCCCAGTCAGATTCGACTGTAGCAGGACCTCAAGAGTAGTTCACGCCAGACATCACAAGAATATTGCTGAACAGTTTTGTAAAGAGGAATGGTCCAAAATTCCTCCTGACCGTTGTGCAGGTCTGATCCGCAACTACAGAAAACATTTGGTTGAGGTTATTGCTGCCAAAGGCGCGTCAACCAGTTATTAAATCCAAGGGTTCACATACTTTTTCCACCCTGCACTGTGAATGTGTACACAGTGTGTTACATTTTAATTTATAATTGTTTGTTTTATTAGTTTAAGCAGACTGTGTTGGTCTATCGTGACTTAGATGAAGATCAGATCATGACCAATTCATGCAGAAATCAAGGTAATTCCAAAGGGTCACATACTTTTTCTCACCACTGTGTGCACACACAGGTCAGCCAAGCTATACTGCATGATGTTCAGGGTCTTTTATCAGTGGTGGATAGATACAATGGTGAACTAAACTCAGTACGTCAGATTATGGAAATTGTGTTGGTACTTTTGCCAGGCAGCCACTGTTCAGGGTCATGTCGGGTAATGTTCTGATTGTGAGTCAAATCCCTGGATGTACTTAATGAGTGAGCCAGTTAATGGGAGATAGGTAAGGTCTACGACAGGGTTCCCCAACTGGCGGCCCACGGATCAAATTATTTTCTTTGGCCCCTCAAGTTGAGCAAAACATTTTGTTATAGCACCAAGTGATTTTAATGTTGTTCAATAATTCCCACGCGTAATATAGACATGTGATTGTATACAAATGTAAGCAAGAGGTGAAATACACTGCTCAAAAAAATAAAGGGAACACTTAAACACAATTTAACTCCAAGTCAATCACACTTCTGTGAAATCAAACTGTCCACTTAGGAAGCAACACTGATTGACAATAATTTTCACATGCTGTTGTGCAAATGGAATAGACAACAGGTGGAAATTATAGGCAATTAGCAAGATACCCCCAATAAAGAAGTGGTTCTGCAGGTGGTGACCACAGACCAATTCTCAGTTCCTATGCTTCCTGGCTGATGTTTTGGTCACAATGAATGCTGGCGGTGCTTTCACTCTAGTGGTAGCATGAGACGGAGTCTACAACCCACACAAGTGGCTCAGGTAGTGCAGCTCATCCAGGATGGGACATCAATGCGAGCTGTGGCAAGAAGGTTTGCTGGGTCTGTCAGCGTAGTGTCCAGAGCATGGAGGCGCTACCAGGAGACAGGCCAGTACATCAAGAGACGTGGAGGAGGCCGTAGGAGGGCAACAACCCAGCAGCAGGACTGCTACCTCCGCATTTGTGCAAGGAGGAGCACTGCCAGAGCCCTGCAAAATGACCTCCAGCAGGCCACAAATGTGCATGTGTCTGCTCAAACGGTCAGAAACAGACTCCATGAGGGTGGTATGAGGGCCCGACGTCCACAGGTGGGGGTTGTGCTTACAGCCCAACACCGTGCAAGACGTTTGGCATTTGCCAGAGAACACCAAGATTGGCAAATTCGCCACTGGCGCATTGTGCTCGTCACAAATGAAAGCAGGTTCACACTGAGCACATGTGACAGACGTGACAGTCTGGAGACGCCGTGGAGAACGTTCTGCTGCCTGCAACATCCTCCAGCATGACCGGT
Source organism: Oncorhynchus tshawytscha (assembly GCF_018296145.1). Classification (NCBI taxonomy): domain Eukaryota; kingdom Metazoa; phylum Chordata; class Actinopteri; order Salmoniformes; family Salmonidae; genus Oncorhynchus; species Oncorhynchus tshawytscha. The sequence goes on from NC_056432.1 coordinate 18,479,801, forward strand.
TTGGCGGTGGGTCAGTCATGGAGCCACAGCCCTCCATGTGCCTGACTGCCATCAGACCCCTTGTGAGACCATATGCTGGTGCGGTTGGCCCTGGGTTCCTCCTAATGCAAGACAACGCTAGACCTCATGTGGCTGGAGTGTGTCAGCAGTTCCTGCAAGAGGAAGGCATTGATGCTATGGACTGGCCCACCCGTTCCCCAGACCTGAATCCAATTGAGCACATCTGGGACATCATGTCTCGCTCCATCCACCAACGCTACGTTGCACCACAGACTGTCCAGGAGTTGGCGTATGCTTTAGTCCAGGTCTGGGAGGAGATCCCTCAGGAGACCATCCGCCACCTCATCAGGAGCATGCCCAGGCGTTGTAGGGAGGTCATACAGGCACGTGGAGGCCACACACACTACTGAGCCTCATTTTGACTTGTTTTAAGGACATTACATCTAAGTTGGATCAGCCTGGAGTGTGGTTTTCCACTTTAATTTTGAGGGTCACTCCAAATCCAGACCTCCATGGGTTGATAATTTGTGTGATTTTGTTGTCAGCACATTCAACTATGTAAAGAAAAAAGTATTTAATAAGAATATTTCATTCATTCAGATCTAGGATGTGTTATTTTAGTGTTCCCTTTTATTTTTTTGAGCAGTGTATTTGTCAAATATGATCCGTTCGGGCTTCTTGCGGTCAATTTTCAAGTCTACAAACTATTGTGTCCCCCCGACCATCCGCTCAAGAAAAACCTTGTCACACAGCTAAATCTAGCTGATGATCCCTGGTCTACAATGTGAGCGTTGAACATGGTTACCGGTTTACCTGGGAGGACACTGCTGGGTTCTTCATCTCCAGTTTCTTCTGAACTTCCCGCTTGGCTGCAGCCACCTTTTCAGCACAGTCCTCCCTCTGTGCTAGTATCTGAGTGTTACACTGAGTCCTATACAAACACCACATGTTATTACTTGCACATTAAGATTTGATAAATTACCTCTGACAAGGTCACATAAGACCCTAAAAGTGTGATGCATGATTATCTGTCATACACGTTCCATAGAGGGCCTTACATGTCATAGGTGAGTTTTTTGTTCAGGGTGTTCAGATTGCCTTGGCAACTCTGGAACTCTTTCTGAACTTTACCCAGGTCCTCATTTAGCTCATTTAACTGATCTGCAGAGACAAATTCACAGGTAGTATTAAGTCCTGACTGGGGATAAAAAAAATAATACACTTTGGATTAAGAGAGTGAGATTTCACAACACTAAAGACAGAAAAGAGACAGGTAGGCAGAAAAAAAAAAAAAAAAAAAAAAGCATCTTACTTTTCAGGTCCTGTATTACTTTGGTACTGGAGGATATATTTATCAGTTGGTTTGCCTAAAGGAAAACAGACATGACTCATTTTTTGGGGATCTGTGTGTGTGAACCCAGTAGGTACTCAGATGGTCACAATTCCCTTTCCATGCTGCCATGGTATCACACCTTTACTGGGAATTCACACACAAACACACTCCATAAACAATAGGTACACTGATCTACGGATGAAGGAACCTATCTGAGGGAGGAAAACTCGGGACTGGCTACCAGCAAGGTGGCGTATACAGTACAGTCCTCGATCACAAAAAAACTGATAGCACTAATTTTAGAGGCCACATCTTGGCAGTGTAGATTATTATTTTACATTATCAAGCCAAATTCCTGCAGATTTCTACATGGAGCTGAAAGGAACGTTCTAAACTACAAAGTGAATTTCCTGTAATTCTACACAGTTTGCCATGGAGCTGAGAAACTGTTGCCGTTTTAAAGCAAATGTCCTGCAATTCTACACAGTTTACCATGGAGCTGAGAAACTGTTGCCGTTTTAAAGCAAATGTCCTGCAATTCTACACAGTTTACCATGGAGCTGAGAAACTGTTGCCGTTTTAAAGCAAATGTCCTGCAATTCTACACAGTTTACCATGGAGCTGAGAAACTGTTGCCGTTTTAAAGCAAATGTCCTGCAATTCTACACAGTTTACCATGGAGCTGAGAAACTGTTGCCGTTTTAAAGCAAATGTCCTGCAATTCTACACAGTTTACCATGGAGCTGAGAAACTGTTGCCGTTTTAAAGCAAATGTCCTGCAATTCTACACAGTTTGCCATGGAGCAGAGAAACTGTTGCCGTTTTAAAGCAAATGTCCTGCAATTCTACACAGTTTACCATGGAGCTGAGAAACTGTTGCCGTTTTAAAGCAAATGTCCTGCAATTCTACACAGTTTGCCATGGAGCAGAGAAACTGTTGCCGTTTTAAAGCAAATGTCCTGCAATTCTACACAGTTTACCATGGAGCTGAGAAACTGTTGCCGTTTTAAAGCAAATGTCCTGCAATTCTACACAGTTTACCATGGAGCTGAGAAACTGTTGCCGTTTTAAAGCAAATGTCCTGCAATTCTACACAGTTTACCATGGAGCTGAGAAACTGTTGCCGTTTTAAAGCAAATGTCCTGCAATTCTACACAGTTTACCATGGAGCTGAGAAACTGTTGCCGTTTTAAAGCAAATGTCCTGCAATTCAATGCATTTTACCATGGAGCTGAGAAACTGTTGCCGTTTTAAAGCAAATGTCCTGCAATTCTACACAGTTTGCCATGGAGCAGAGAAACTGTTGCCGTTTTAAAGCAAATGTCCTGCAATTCTACACAGTTTACCATGGAGCTGAGAAACTGTTGCCGTTTTAAAGCAAATGTCCTGCAATTCTACACAGTTTACCATGGAGCTGAGAAACTGTTGCCGTTTTAAAGCAAATGTCCTGCAATTCAATGCATTTTACCATGGAGCTGAGAAACTGTTGCCGTTTTAAAGCAAATGTCCTGCAATTCTACACAGTTTACCATGGAGCTGAGAAACTGTTGCCGTTTTAAAGCAAATGTCCTGCAATTCAATGCATTTTACCATGGAGCTGAGAAACTGTTGCCGTTTTAAAGCAAATGTCCTGCAATTCAATGCATTTTACCATGGCTAATGCGGTGATCCTTTACTGCTAAATTCCTTGTTTTTGGAATTTTCAATTCTTCCAGTCTATCTTTTATTTAAGTGATTGTAAAATCTCAAAGATGATTAAAGAAAAAAATAGGCAAATGATCTTTTCTACATATTTCATCTCTGGTTTTAGTCATTTAAGTTAAGTGTTTTTCCAGTCTGAAAATGTATCCTTTTTTTATTACACGGTTTGGACTTGAGTGGCAGAAAAATCCCTAGCACTGATTCAATGACGTTTAGAATATACAAATGTGTTGATCACACTTTACATGTTGCATTGTCCTGAGGGTTGCGTGTTGATGAGCAACTGTGTGTGTGTGCAAGTTAGAAGTGGTGTTGTGCTCAGGTGTGTATTATGCATCCATCTATGATGCAGTGCTCAGGTGAGTACACTCCAGTACAGTAAACTACCTTTTCCTGGCTGCAGGTGTTGTGGACTCCCTCCAGCCTCTTGTTCAGGCTCTGCATGCGGCTGCTCTCCTCTTTCAGCCGCTGAATCTCTTCCTGGAACTCGTTCTTCTTCACCTCCACTGCCCCACGTTCTGACGCCGCCCGACGCATCTGCGCTTCCAACTCGTACAGCTTTGTCTGCCCGCCACCACAGCACACGCAGGGTGTCACAGGGTCAGAGTAGCATCATTCAAAACAAAGGCTTAGAGAATCTTTAAACACTTAAAGCGGTACAAAATTAGCTTACTCATTCTGCTCTGTGACATGGCCCTTGTTCTAATCACATACTTCAGCTTACCATATTCATTCATCTAAACAGCTTGCCTTTCTCCATACAACTTCTCCAACTGGCTCGGCCTCGTTTCCAATCCACTTCAAAAACACGGACTGTAACCCTGGGATTAGTTTATGCCCTTCTCTAAACCTAAACCCAGCCATTAGTTACACCACCACCCCCCCCACTGTTAACAACACAGATTAACAATCTTGGTTTAGTTATAAATATATTTGATTAAAGATCACACACACCTGTAACTCCAAGTTCCGTGAGTTCGAGACCCAGTAGTTGAAACCCAGGACGAGGACACAAGCGATCAGAGCACCAATCATAAGAGGAGGAGACCGCCCCCCTCGACGACCATTACCCAAACCCCCCATTTCCTCCTGAAGACGAGTGAGAGACATTGGTTAAACACCTACAAAACAGGGCCCTAGTGACCACAAGGCATAAAAATCTATCATGCAGTTCAGTGAAAGGTTAAAAGGGATAAATTAGGATTTCGGCAATGCAGCCCTTTTCTACTTCCCCAGAGTCAAGATATACTCATGTAGGTCTCTGCGTGCAGTTTGAAGGAAGTTGTTATCTAGCGTTAACCCAATGACAGAGTCTATGGTAACTGCTAACATGCTCGTATATACGATGGACTTCCAGTCATTGCGCTAACGCTAGTTAGCATTGACTTGCGAAACTACCTCTAACGCCCTTCACACTGGATGCAGAGACAACATAACAATTGTATCCATAAGTTCATCCGACTCTGGGAAACTAGATAAGGGCTTCATTGCCAAAATCCAGAAATATCCCTTTAAATCTGGGTGTCTACAGTCCTTGGTGGGTGTGCTGTGAAATAGGTTTGGGTAGACCTTTTTTACATTAGTTCTTTGCAGAAGGTTTCGGGTTTCTTGCATGTCATAAACTGTTGTGCTCAGGTCTGTACTGTGTGTCTGCCTCTCAAGTTAGTCAATGCAAATAACTGGTACAGGAACAGTTTTATTAGTATCTGAAATTATAGGGAGCTGATAATGCATGAAACCAACAACTGGAAGAGCATGCAAATCATGAATCACGATTAACATATTACCTACCTCTGTCAAACCATATCTACATAGGTCATGATAGCTATCCGATTAGCTAGCTAACAATACTGCTAATGGGGCTTGCTCAAACCACGGTAATGTCAGGAGAAAGTAGGCACCTCAACATACTGAATATAAACGCAACATGTAAAGTGATGGTTCCATGTTTCATGAGCTGAAATTTTAAAAAATCCAGAAATGTCCCATATGCACAAAAAGTTACTCTCAAACTGTGCACAAATTTGTTTACATCACTGTTAGTGAACATTTCTCATTTACCAATGATAATCCATCCAACTGACAGCTGGGGCATATCAAAAGGCTGATTAAACGGCATACTCATTACACAGGTGCAACTTGTGCTGGGGACAATAAAAGGCCACTAAAATGTGCTGTTGTGTCACAATGCCACAGATGTCTCAAGTTGAGGGAGCGAGCAATTGGCACGCTGACTGAAAATGTCCACCACAGCTGTTGCCAGAGAATTGAATGTTAATTTCTTTACCATAAGCCTCCTGCAATGTAATTTTAGAGAATTTGGCAGTATGTCCAACCGGCCTCACAACTGCAGACCACATGTAACCCCACCAGCCCAGGACCTCCACATCCAGCTTCTTCACCTGCGGGATCGTCTGAGAACAGCCACCCGGACAGCTGATGAAACTGCGGGTTTGACCAACCGAATACATTTTGAAACCGTTTCAGGGAAGTTCATCTGCATGCTCATAGTCCTCACCAGTCTTGACCTGACTGCATTTCGGCGTCGTAACTGACTTCAGTGGGAAAGTGCTCACTGGGACGCTGGAGAAGTGTGCTCTTCACAGATGAATCCTGGTTTCAACTGTACCGGGCAGATAGCACTCTGACATCGTGTTGGCGAGCAGGTTGCTGATTTCAACGTTGTGAACCGAGTGCCCCATAGTGGCGATGGGGTTATGGTATGGGGAGCCATGAGCTATGGATAATGAACACAATTGCATTTTATTGATGGCAATTTGAATGCACAGAGATACTGTGACGAAATCCTGAAGCTCACTGTCGTGCCATTCATCTGCCGACATCACCTCATGTTGTTTCAGCATGATAATGTACAGCCCCATGTCACAAGGATCTGTACACAATTCCTGGAAGCTGAAAATGTCTTCCACTGGCTTCATACTCACCAGACATGTCACCCATTGAGCATGTTTAGGATGCTCTGGATCGACGTGTACGACAGTGTGTTCCAGTTCCTGGCAATATCCAGCCACTTCGCACAGCTATTGAAGATAAGTGGAACAACGTTTCACAGGCCACAATCAACAGCCTGATCGACACTGTGAAGGAGATATGTCGCGCTCCATGAGGCAAATAGTGGTCACAACAGATACTGACTGGTTTTCTGATCCATGACCCTACTTTTAAAAAAGGTATCTGTGACCAACCTATGCAGATCTGTATTCCCAGTCATGTGAAATACGTAGATTAGGGCGTAATGAATTTATTTAAATAGACTGATTTCCTTATGAGGTGTGAAATTGTTGCATGTTGCGTTTCTATTCTTGTTCAGTGTACATACTACAAGGACAGTAAAACAACCAGTTGAGCAAGCTAGCTCTCGAGTAAGAGACTCATAACCTTGTACGAACCATCCTGATCTCGCGAGCTCACATTGTTTCGCGTCAAGGTATCCGCAAAGTCAGAATGGTTCGTACGAGACTAAGCGCTTTTAGCAGTAGCTGATTAAACTCAACGATATGGGTTATTGTGTGGCCTAATATATTGGTCGCTAATTAGGTCAGATTAATCTGATTTGTTTAAAGTAATTAGAAAACACTGATCCGACATGATAAAAAAGCCTATTTTTGAATAGTTGACAGAACAGACAAATTAGTTACCTAGTTATGTGGCTAAAACAGCAAACGTTAGCTAGCGCTTAGCTAAGCATGATGTAGCCAAGTTACGACGTTAGTAGCTAGCTAGAATATAATATCTGGAAATGGTTACAACTTTAGCTTAGCTAACTATGATATTTTGAATCAGTGAAATGTATTCTGAAAAGTGAGGGTAACACAGATCAAATCTCAGGACATCAACATCGGAGTCTGCCTCTGATAAACAACTATGTGCCACTGATTCATGTACAGTAGCCAACCTTTATGCTAGCTAACAACAGTTAAGGCTAGCTAGCGTAGCTAGTTGTTGACAAATCTTACCTGAAGCCGCTTCACTGTTTAAGCAAGGATATGTTTTGACAGTGAATGGTCCGTTCAATTTATAAGCTAGCTACGAGACTCTTTACATAGCTAGTTCAATTAATATTCAGCACTGTTGCAGTCTGATTTCCATTCTCGTTGGGAGGGGGAGGAAGCTGTGATGTTTAGCTGGCTTGCTTGAAAACGCGGAAGTGGAGTCAAGTGATGCCAACACTGCAACAAGGGTTAGTGCTATTCGATTTCCTTGGGATGTCCACAACTTACTTCAATTGGGTAACCTCAGAGGTGGTACGTACCCAATATCCCAGATACCACCGATCCTGCTCAAAGTAGCAGGCAGCCATCTATGGAAGCTGTATCAGCCCTTTTCTGCAAGTAGTAGTCCCATGGAATGTGTATACAAGCACGTTAGAGACAAACAAAACAAGAAAATGGCATGGATGCCAAATTGAAAGGACATAGTTTATCAACTATACCTTTAGTACAATCATTATTATTTTTTTTTTTTTTTAACTTTTCCTCCCACACATTTTGAGGAGAGGACACTTCTGGTTTTCATTATTCCCCTCTAATCAATGACGCCCTTTTCGCGCTACTGCGCTAAACCATAGAAATTGATAGCAGTGGTAGAAAAAGTACCCAATTCTCATACTTGAGTATAGGTAAAGATACCCTAACCCTACTATTATGTTGCGGGTCAATTTGACCCATTTTCACGTTTGAGTTGTCTAAAATACTAGTTAATGTCTCTTTTTCTCCATGGATTTAAATGAGTTTTCCTCATTTTAGGTCATGAACCTCATTTCAAAATGTGGACACGAACTGATGTGTTGTGGAATGTCTGTAGATTTTGTATACAAACATGATGTTGTGGGTCATTTTGACCCGGAGGCTTTCATCTGTATAGATATTTGCTCAGGTCCAAATTACACAAGTACATTTGATGTATTTTGTTTTGACTGGTTCTGGTTGCATTTTTATAATTAGGTTTCGGTGAAAATGAGCTTTCCCAAGCATCTCTTTCTTTGCGCGAGATCAGCAGATCTCTGACAGACACTCAAAAACGAGCTCCAAAAGATTTTCAGTGAATGAAGCCTAATCACAAATTCTGGACTGTGACAGTAAATTAGAAGAGGTTTCAGACAGAGGACATTTCAGAGACAGAGGACAATGATCCAGATTGTGAATTTTTCTTTGGTGAAGAGGATTCAGAGGAGTCTGTCATACCATCCCCTCCATCAGATGAGAGAGCATGCAACAACCATCACCCAGAGAAGAGAGGAGATGGAAGTCTAAAGATGATCATATAGAATGGACACCATCACCACAACAAAGTCAAGGTAGACTGTTAGCTTCCAATTGAATCCAAATTGTTCCTGGGCCTACACGATTTGCTCTGCCCCCCTTGACAAGACAGTAAAACCAGCACCACTTGTGTAGAATGCAATAAATACACCTGCAGAAAGAACACAGGTACATTGTGTTCAACATGTGGAGAGAAAGACTGAAGGGATCATTTTGACCAATAGGGTAATCACACCTAAGTGCTACTGTTACTGGGAAATACAAGAAAAATGTATACTTGGGGAAATAGAAAATGCTTGTTTGTGAGAAGGAAATATTTTTAACCAATATTGAGTTTTTGAAATCAAATGTTGTATTCTTTTTGAAAGGTCTGACAAGACAAAATCAAGTTTGAGCTGTTTTTACTTTATTCTTTGACTGTCATGAGTGTGTTTAAACTGTGCGGATCAATCTGACCCATACCACAATGGACATACTTATTTTTCAGCAAAGCACAAGGGTTAATAAAAAAATGTAAAAGTCTAAAAGTATTTGGTTTTAAATGTTATTAGGTACAGTGGTAGAAAAAGTACTCAATTGTCATATGAGTAGAAGTAAATGCTATTTATAAAATTCCTTATATTAAGCAAACTAGATGGCAAAAAGTTGTAGCAGAGTAGTCAACCCTATGGCAAAAATGTATGTCCTGAAGGATGCCATTGATGGACATCTCAGTCCATCACCATACCTTGGGTACCTTTTAGAGAGCATGGTGTACCAACTCAGTCTTGCACCAGAGGACAATCTTTTTAGGTGGAACTCAACTGAAAATACAGTCAAGTTTTGGAGTGAAGTCAATAACTACACAGACTCTTCTGGGTCAAATCCATTTGAAGAACTGTGCAAAGCTGCACTCACTGCCCTCTCCTTGCCACACTGAAATGCGGAGGTTGAACAGCTGTTCAGCCAAATGAGTGTAGTCAAGTCAAAGTTAAGAAATAGTGTCACTGCACACTCTCAACTCCATACTCCTGGTGCGGTATGGACTGAAGCTGGCTGGTGATACCTGTTACCAGCATAAACTACCAATTCTGCAGCAGTTTGGCACCACAGCAGCGTACAGCTTTAAGGCCACTCCATCCTCTTCTGCTGGTTCCAGCTCTGTGACAATGCAGTTGGACAGTGAAGATGAAGAGGATTTCCTTGCCAATCTATGATTCATCATATTTACAGTACATATGCAAGGAGTGGACTTTCTGAAACTGGTGGAGACACACAGCTGATGGTGGCAGTGTGTACTGCAGTGTCAACGAGAACAGTGGCAATATCTGGAGGAAACCATTGAGCAGCTAGCCAGCCAAGCAGCACAACAACCTGGAGAGAGCTGGAGAGTGATGCCTAGCGCACACATCATTATTTGAGTTAAGTTGCTTGTTCAATAAGATAGCATATATATCTTGTTATTAGCTTGTACCTATAATTGTTGATCAGTTAGGTAGCATGTTAACTACCAATACACTGCATAAAACTATAAATTGTTCAGAATGTGTAGGTTTACTAGTTAAAAAGAAAATAAATCAAATGTAATTGTTCAATAATGTGTAATTGTTCAATAATTCAATGTGTTGTGTTTAAAAATATAAAATATGTTGTGTTTATATTACTTTTACAAATAAAAAAAATATGATAAACAAATCTAAACTAACAAATGTCAAATCATATTTTTCACTGAGATGGCCAATCAATTTGAGTAACGTTATTGTATATTCTACGTAATGACGCAGTTTTGCGTTATTACGTAATGGCGTCATCACACAATGACATCACAACGTCTTTTAGCAACAAAGTGACCTGCCTCTAGCAACTTCCCCTGAAAATTAGTTGGCAACACTGCCCACAATGCATGCAATGGCTGCAGCATTATGTTGGTGAAGAACAACTTCAGAAACTTGCAGTCAAAACGAAATGACCCTTGATCACATGATTTCTGTAAAGTTCATGCAGTCTACATGTAGGCGCAAGTCGGAAATATTTTATCCCCATAATGCAACACTTTGAAAGGCAGTGACCAGCAATGGCCAGACTTGACAAAAGTGATCCGCTCGAATGAGCCCATTGTTTTTGACCCCAGGAATAGCCCTATAGAATGACCAAGAGTGATTTCTCCCATAACTTTTCCTAGTGTAAACAAACAAATACATATGGTTGACAAGTGTAAACAAAGTAGTGCCCTACAATCAATGTATATAAACTTTTTTAAACAAAGTTTATTGTAGAAAATATATACATATATTTACAAACAGTATAAAAATGTCAGTTTAAAAAAAAAAAAACTAAAAAGCCCAAAAAGTATTAATCTAACAAAAGGCTAAAATCACATTTAAGATTAGGCATCATTAGCACAATAACCTTTTAATAGTACTCCAATATGGCACCAATGGCACAAGGTAAACACAGATATAACATGAACATATTTTTAAAAAACACTCAAGGGGCAGAGTTGTGGGTTCAGAACCCATCATCAGACTCACCACCCATGCTCCCTAGAGAGCAGATCTGTTCCAACATCTCAAACTCTGAATAGAGTTTCACCTCTGAGCTCCTGACCCTACCCTGCCTTCTCCAAAAGCCTTTGACCCCAATGACCCAACAGATTCCAAACGCTCACTCATGTCACTCAGACTGGACCTTACAGAGCTGTTACTATGGAAGCTGTTGCTGTGGATGGAGCTGTAGGAGCAGTTGCTGTAATTAAAACTGTAACCATGTGAGCCTTTGCCGTTACTTTGGTGAGAGAAATTTAGACCACGGGAACCTTTGCCATAGGAACCGCTACCCTGAGAGTCATTGCTAAGGGAGCCTTTGGCATACGAGTCATTTCCATGGGAGCCTTTGGCATACGAGTCATTTCCATGGGAGCCATTGCTATGGATACTGTTCTCAGTCCCTGACACCTGTCGCCCCTCCAGTTGTGAGGGCGAGGGATCCTTCTGCTGATTCTCTCCACCAGATTTCGCCACACTGGCTAACTCACTAGCAGGGACGGGGGGCACTTCCTGTGGTTCACCCTCTAACCCTAACCCTCTGAGGGTGGCTGGAGCTCCGGGGATGAATCCATTGGGCTGGCCCTCTGACGGAGCATTGGGGCCGTCGCCTCCCTGGAAAGACAACCCAGAGAATGAGATTGAATAGGACCCAAGCTACTGACAGATATTCACCACCAACACTCAGAATCTACACTGCTTAACACTTGAATATCTACCAAAGAAACACCATCCCTGACGACAATCTTAGTACATACATACTGTACACCACCCATACCGCACTGAGACTATTTACAGAAGGTGCCGCATCAACCTTATCTCCCGTGTCTTGGTCCCCTGCCCCAACAAGAGGCTGTCCAACACTGGAGGACAGCTGGGGTGGGCCAAAATCGGACTGGTCAATCCCTGCCATGGAGGCCAACTGGCCCAGTCTGAGAGACATAGCAGAGCAAAGGGTATGTGTTAGAATACACAAGATAAGCACTGGAGAAGCAGGATAATCATTACACAACAAGTAACGTCCCCTCACATCTAAACCCCCCCAGCCTAGAAGTAAGTCTCAATATTTGTCCCATTGAGGTGAAACTCCACACATTCAAAGAAAAACTGTCCATTTCTTTCTTTACCGAGGAACTTTGTGAACCCACCAATATATATTTTGCCAGTCACAAGGCTTACCCAGCATCCTTGAGCAGGTCCAGGAAGGCGTGGAACTTGCCGAAGGAGCTCTCGATGCTGTCCAGAACCGCATCGTCCTCCAGAATACTGGAGGGGCCAGTAGCAGGAGCATGCAGTGCCTCCGACAGGGAGAAGTTGATATTGCGCAGCCGAGCATTCTCCAACTCATACTGAACAGACAGAGCAGTAGATCGACAATTAAAATACACACACGATAAGAATAAAAAAGGGGCATAGGTTACATACAGTACCAGTCAAAAGTTGGGACACACCTACTCATTCAAGGGTTTCTTTATTTTTGATATTTCTACATTGTAAAATAATAGTGAAGACATCACAACTATGAAATAACACATATGCAATCATGTAGTAACCAAGGCAAAGTAACCACCCTTTGCCTTGAGGACAGCTTTGCACACTCTTGGCATTCTCTCAACCAGCTTCATGAGGAATGCTATTCCAACAGTCTTGAAGGAGTTCCCAAATACACTACTGTTCAAAAGTTTGGGGTCGCTTAGGAATGTCCTTTGTTTTCCATGAAAACATACATGAAATGAGTTGCAAAATTAATAGGAAATATAGTCAAGCCATTGACAAGGTTATAAATAATGCTTTTTAATTGAAATAATAATTGTGTCCTTCAAACTTTGCTTTCGTCAAAGAATTCTCCATTTGCTGCAATTGCAGCCTTGCAGACCTTTGGCATTCTAGTTGTCAATTTGTAGAGGTAATCTGAAAAGAATTCACCCCATGCTTCCTGAAGCACTTCCCACCAGTTGGATTGGCTTGATGGGCACCTCTTACGTGCCACACGGCCAAGCTGCTCCCACAACAGCTCAATAGGGTTGAGATCAGATAACTGTGCTGGCCACTCCATTATAGACAGAATACCAGCTGACTGCTTCTTCCCTAAATAGTTACTGCCTAGTTTGGAGCTATGCTTTGGGTCATTGTACTGTTGTAGGAGGAAATTGGCTCCAATTAAGCGCCGTCCACAGGGTATGGCATGGTGTTGCAAAATGGAGTAATGATCTTGTAGAAGGAAGGATATTTTACCCTGTACAAACCTCCCACTTTACCACCAGCAAAGCACCCCCAGACCATCACATTGCCTCCACCATGCTTGACATGGCGTCAAGCACTCCATCTTTTCATTTTTTCTGCGTCTCACGAATGTTCTTCGTAATCCGAACACCTCAAACTTAGATGTGTCTGTCCAGTGTCTGTGTTCTTTTGCCCATCTTAATCTTTTCTTTTTATTGGCCAGTCTGAGATATGGATTTTCTTTTGCAACTCTGCCTAGAAGGTCAGCATCCCGGAGTCGCCTCTTCACTGTTGACGTTGAGACTGGTGTTTTGCAGGTACTATTTAATGAAGCTGCCAGTTGAGGAATTGTGAGGCGTCCGTTTCTCAAACTAGACACTCTAATGTACTTGTTCTCTTGCTCAGTTGTGCACCGGGGCCTCCCACTCCTCTTTCTATTCTGATAATAGCCAGTTTGTACTTTTTTGTGAAGGGAGTAGTACACAGCGTTGTATGAGATCTTCAGTTTCTTGGCAATTTCTCGCATGGAATAGCCTTCGTTTCTCAGAACATGAATAGACTGACGAGTTTCAGAAAAAAGTTGTTTGTTTCTGGCCATTTTGAGCCTGTAAACGAACCCACAAATGCAGATGCTCCAGATTCTCAACTAGTCTAAAGAAGGCCAGTTTTATTGCTTCTTTAATCAGACAACAGTTTTCAGCTGTGCTAACATAATTGCAAAAGGGTTTTCTAATAGCCTTTTAAAATTATAAACTTGGATTAACTAACACAACGTGCCATTGGAACACAGGAGTGATGGTTGCTGATAATGGGCCTCTGTACGCCTTTGTAGATATTCCATCAAATAAAATAAATCTGCTGTTTCCAGCAACAAGGGTCATTTACAACATTAACAATGTCTACACTGTATTTTGGATCAATTTGATGTTATTTTACTGGACAAAAAAATTGCTTTTCTTTTAAAACAAGAACATTTCTAAGTGCCCCCAAACTTTTGAACGTTAGTGTATGCTGATCACTTGTTGGCTGCTTTTCCTTCACTCTGCAGTCCAACTCATCCAAAACCATCTCAATTGGGTTGAGGTTGGGTGATAGTGTAGGCTAGGTCATCTGATGCAGCACTCCATCACCCTCCTTCTTGGTCAAATAGCCCTTACACAGCATGGAGGTGTGATTTGGGTCATTGTCCTGTTGAAAAACAGATGATAGTCCACGAATCGCTAACCAGATGGGATGGCGTATCGCTGAAAAATGCTGTGGTAGCCATTTCGGTTAAGTATGCCTTGAAATCTAAAGAAATCCCTGACAGTGTCACCAGCAAAGCACCCCTACACAATCACACCTTCTCCTCCATGCTTCACTGTGGGAACCAGACATGCGAAGGTCATCCCGTTCACCTACTCTGCATCTCAAAGAAACGGCGGTTGGAACCAAAAATATCAAATTTGGACTCAGACCAAAAGGACAGATTTCCACCGGTCTAATGTCCATTGCTCGTGTTTCTTGGCCCAAGCAAGTCTCTTCTTCATATTGGTGTCCTTTAGTAGTGGTTTCTTTATAGCAATTCGACCTTGAAGGTCTGATTAATGCAGTCTCCTCTGAACAGTCGATGTTGAGATGGATCGGTTACTTATTTGGGTTGCAATTTCTGAAGCTGGTAACTAATGAACTTATCCTTTGCAGCAGAGGTAACTCTGGGTCTTCCTTTCCTGTGGCGGTCCTCATTAGAGCCAGTTTCAACATAGCGCTTGGTTTTTGCAACTGCACTTGAAGAAACGTTCAGTTCTTGAAATGTTCCGCAATGACTGACCTTCATGTCTGAAAGTAATGATGGACTGTAGTTCCTCTTGTCTTATTTGAGCTGCTCTTGCCATAAATCACGAAAGCTGGAGACTCTTACCTCCCTCACTAACTTTAAGCACCAGCTGTCAGAGCAGCTCACAGATCACTGCGCCTGTACATAGCTCATCTGTAAATAGCCCATCCAATCTACCTCATCCTCCATACTGTATTTATTTATTCGTCTTGCTCCTTTGCACCCCAGTATTTCTACTTGCACATTCATCTTCTGCACATTCTACCATTCCAGTGTTTAATTGCTATACTGTAATTACTTCGCCACCATGGCCTATTTATTGCCTTATACCTCTCTTATCCTACCTCATTTGCACATGTTGTATATAGATTTTTCTACTGTATTATTGATTGTATGTTTGTTTATTCCATGTGTAACTCTGTGTTGTTGTATGTGTCGAACTGCTTTGCTTTATCTTCGCAGTTGCAAATGAGAACTTGTTCTCAACTAGCCTACCTGGTTAAATAAAATGTGAAAAATAAAGACTTAGTCTTTTACCAAATAGGGCTATCTTCTGTAAACCACCCCTACCTTGTCACAACACAACTGATTGGCTCAAACGCATTAAGGAAAGAAATTCAACAAATTTACTTTTAACAAGGCACACCTGTTAATTGAAATGCATTCCAGGTGACTACCTCATAAAGCTGGTTGAGAGAATGCCAAGAGTGTGCAAAGCTGTCATCAAGGCAAAGGGTGGCTACTTTGAAGAATCTCAAATATAAAATCCATTTTGAATGGTTTAACAATTTTGTATTTACTACATGATTCCATATGTTATTTCATAGATTGGATGTCTTCACTATTATTCTACAATGTATAAAATAGTACAAATAAAGAAAAATCCTTGAATGAGTAGTGTCCAAACCTTTGACTGGTACTGTACATGTATGCAAGTCATACCATCTTCTCACAAAAATGGTAGAATATTGTATACTCTGCATTTTAGTCTTACTAGTACAAAAGGTTGGGATGACAGTCCGTACCTCCATGAGACGAGTGTCTGCCTTCACTCTGGCCCTCCTTTCCTCTGCTAGTCTGAGCCGACACTCCTCCAGCTCCACCTGTAGGAAAAACAGGAGAACTGCACTCCATCACTGTCAAATCAAAACACCCGTGTCGGTATGTCTGCCTGCCCGTCAGTCAGTGGGAGAGCAAACATGCCTGGTGTTTGTGGGGCTTGTCAATCAGGATGCACCTCAGTTTGAAGTAATCCCTTTTCAAAATGCCCCACTAAGTACAGTATGTGCACTGTCTGCTACCATATGGACTTTACCTGTACACGTCTGTACTGTCTGACAGTGATCCTCTCATGAAGACTAAGTGGTGACAGACTTTTTGTCTCAACCGCTTCCTCCTCTCCCTCCTCCTCTGACTCAGTCTCCATTGTCACCTTGACAGTGGCAGCCCCCTGAAGAAGACCATATATTAGACATCAACAGAACATATGACCACAACACAGGTCAGGCACATAGGGATTACATGTGGCCAGAAAGTGTCAGAATTAGTCTAACAGTGTGTTAGATAAATGGATTGCTTACCTCAAAGCTCTGCTCTGCCACTGTATTACCTGGAGGAAGTCCTCTGTCAAGGTAGGAGGACATGAAAGGACATGAAAAGAAGAGGATATTCAACCACTCATGGAGGACAATGGAAGTTGATTTTAGTCTTTATTATTGAAATTAAGATAAATAAAGGCATTTCATCTTGTAGGAGGAAGATTCCTGTAGTCATTCTCCTCGACGACTGCCCTTACCTCTGTCGTCCAGCACGTTCTGCAGTGCGCCATGGGATACACCTGCTGGAGCAGGGGTGTGGCTGCTGGGCAACAACTGGACTCCGCCTGCCGGCCAACGACAACCTGCGAGGACCTGGGGCAGAACCATATGGTCAACACCAGCAGGAAATGATATGAGGTCGGCAGTTGAAAATAATGTGATTATTAATAGAACATCACAGGGTTCATTCGTATGGTAACTACATAGGGAAGTTTCATCTCAACACGATATGAAAGTCGATACGTCACACACGTCAAACAAAGCATTACGTACACTGGTAGCAAGCAAAGAGAGAGGATGCTGTAGCGAACTAACTATAAATAAGTGAATTGTTTAATTCCAGAGTTAGTTACATGTATTTACTGTTGGTTAACTACCGCTATTAGACTTTTAGATACCGGGCAACCGTAATGCTACTTCCTAGCTCCAGAAAGGATGTGGTGGCTCTAGTTACATTTACCCATTTAAAACATATCCACTGTTATAGTGTATAGTACCACAGGGTGACTGTGTGTTTGGAGGCTTAGTATTGAGAGGCTGATGGTTAAGGGAGAGTTAACAGTGACCTGGATTGTGTTCATTATGGAATGCAACCGGAAACAGAATAAATGTTTCCTATTGGACAAGTCTAGGTGGGCCCTCTATATTTCAGTCCATTGTTTTCCGTTTGGAGCCTATAATGAACACATCTCTGCATCACTGGGGGGCAAAGGTCAAAGAGAGAATGCCTTGGAAACAAATATCTACTCCCTTGAGAGTAGATGATCAAAAGTACCTATCCTAAATGTTGCTTTTCCTCTAGCTGTATTTCCCAGTATTCTTCTCTTAAGGATTGGAGGTTTCTGTGAGTCTTTGAGGGCTGGGGGCTTGATCCATGAGTACTACAACATAAAACACGGAGCACATACTACTGAGAAACCACCATCATCAACCCCAATACACATCTTCACACATGTACAGTGCCTTGCGAAAGTATTCGGCCCCCTTGAACTTTGCGACCTTTTGCCACATTTCAGGCTTCAAACATAAAGATATAAAACTGTATTTTTTTGTGAAGAATCAACAACAAGTGGGACACAATCATGAAGTGGAACGACATTTATTGGATATTTCAAACTTTTTTAACAAATCAAAAACTGAAAAATTGGGCGTGCAAAATTATTCAGCCCCCTTAAGTTAATACTTTGTAGTGCCACCTTTTGCTGCGATTACAGCTGTAAGTCGCTTGGGATATGTCTATCAGTTTTGCACATCGAGAGACTGAAATTTTTCCCATTCCTCCTTGCAAAACAGCTCGAGCTCAGTGAGGTTGGATGGAGAGCATTTGTGAACAGCAGTTTTCAGTTCTTTCCACAGATTCTCGATTGGATTCAGGTCTGGACTTTGACTTGGCCATTCTAACACCTGGATATGTTTATTTTTGAACCATTCCATTGTAGATTTTGCTTTATGTTTTGGATCATTGTCTTGTTGGAAGACAAATCTCCGTCCCAGTCTCAGGTCTTTTGCAGACTCCATCAGGTTTTCTTCCAGAATGGTCCTGTATTTGGCTCCATCCATCTTCCCATCAATTTTAACCATCTTCCCTGTCCCTGCTGAAGAAAAGCAGGCCCAAACCATGATGCTGCCACCACCATGTTTGACAGTGGGGATGGTGTGTTCAGGTTGATTAGCTGTGTTGCTTTTACGCCAAACATAACGTTTTGCATTGTTGCCAAAAAGTTCAATTTTGGTTTCATCTGACCAGAGCACCTTCTTCCACATGTTTGGTGTCTCTCCCAGGTGGCTTGTGGCAAACTTTAAACAACACTTTTTATGGATATCTTTAAGAAATGGCTTTCTTCTTGCCACTCTTCCATAAAGGCCAGATTTGTGCAATATACGACTGATTGTTGTCCTATGGACAGAGTCTCCCACCTCAGCTGTAGATCTCTGCAGTTCATCCAGAGTGATCATGGGCCTCTTGGCTGCATCTCTGATCAGTCTTCTCCTTGTATGAGCTGAAAGTTTAGAGGGACGGCCAGGTCTTGGTAGATTTGCAGTGGTCTGATACTCCTTCCATTTCAATATTATCGCTTGCACAGTGCTCCTTGGGATGTTTAAAGCTTGGGAAATCTTTTTGTATCCAAATCCGGCTTTAAACTTCTTCACAACAGTATCTCGGACCTGCCTGGTGTGTTCCTTGTTCTTCATGATGCTCTCTGCGCTTTTAACGGACCTCTGAGACTATCACAGTGCAGGTGCATTTATACGGAGACTTGATTACACACAGGTGGATTGTATTTATCATCATTAGTCATTTAGGTCAACATTGGATCATTCAGAGATCCTCACTGAACTTCTGGAGAGAGTTTGCTGCACTGAAAGTAAAGGGGCTGAATAATTTTGCACGCCCAATTTTTCAGTTTTTGATTTGTTAAAAAAGTTTGAAACATCCAATAAATGTCGTTCCACTTCATGATTGTGTCCCACTTGTTGTTGATTCTTCACAAAAAAATACAGTTTTATATCTTTATGTTTGAAGCCTGAAATGTGGCAAAAGGTCGCAAAGTTCAAGGGGGCCGAATACTTTCGCAAGGCACTGTATAATACAGTATGTATGTATGTTTACTTTAATAGCCAGATAGGCCAGGAGAAAATGTATCCCTACCTGAGAGGATTGACCATTAGTGTTCATGAGAACTCTTTCGATCACGGACTTCATCAGGTCGTTGTCTGTGCGAGGAGGAGAGGAGTAAGAACCACTCGTGTTAGGCCTATAACAAACTCTCAAAGGAAAAAACTGCAAAACGAGTCGATATGATCATTCTGAGATGTCTACTTCCAAAATATACCCTTTTGACAGGTGCCATGAGTAAAACAATCCCATCCAATCAGAGCAGTGTCAGTTGGAACTTACCCACCAAGGGGTTCCTCCTGATATCCAGGACACAGAGAGTAGAGTTGGACTTTAGAGCCTCCAGCAGAGACCGTGTCCCATCGTTGGACAAACCACACTTCTGCAGATCCAAGGCTAGGAAAACAATGCAAAAAACTACAGTCAATAGCACTATTAACAAAGAAGTTTTGATATAGTGTTCCTTAATATACACAACCCTGGATTCGAGCCCAAGGAAACGTGACTTGAAAGTCCGTCAATGAGACTGAACATGTCCTCTGACCTTTGACCCAGAGGTCCTCAGCCAGTTCCTGTGCGAGGGCGGCCGCCCCTCTGTCTCCCACCAGGGTGTTGCAGTTGAGAGTGACCCGGCGGAGGCCTCCCATGCCCTCGAATTCAGGCCTCCTATACCTCAGAGATTCGGCCCAGGCTGCACTGTGCCTCCGCATTGCCTGATGCTGCAATGCAGGGGAGAGGTCAGTCAACTGGAGGTCAGACACACAACCCCAAACACCACACAACAAGGATGCACGATTCTGCCCAATTGTTGAATGTGAATGTGTAATGACTTCAATACAGATCTTCTCTGAGTATGTCATACTGACCATCCCCACTAGAGGGACTACAGAGCTCACTGTAATGACAGTCACAGATGGCACACATACTCATTCCATTTATCAATTGTGTGTCAAGGCTTAAAAAAAACTACTTTAACAGATCTCTTCACAGTCATCTACACTGACTGAAGTGGATTTAACAAGTGACATCAATAAGTGATCCTAGCTTTCACCTGGATTTACCTGGTCGGTCATGGGAAAAGCAAGTGTTCTTAATGTTTTGTATACTCAGAGTATATAAACCTTGGATTGCTAGCCATTGTGCGGCTTTGAAGCCACCGGTTGGCCATATTGGTGCTCCCCAGTAGGAGCGGTCCTCCATAGGAATTAATGGAATTCTACAGTATTTCAATTAAAAGTATTCAAATAAAAAAATTACATGTAATACTTTTGTTATAGTGGGGACAGGAACATTAGTTCTCAAAAAAATTATACTTTAAGGAAAATGTGTGTATGTACAGTACCATTCCAAAGTTTGGACACGCCTACTCATTCAAGGGTTTTTCTTTATTTTTACTATTTACTACATTATAGAATAATATTGAAGACATCAAAACTATGAAATAACACATATGGAATCATGTAGTAAGCAAAGTCACCCTTTGCCTTGATGACAGCTTTGCACATTCTAGGCATTCTCTCAACCAGCTTCATGTGGTAGTCACCTGGAATGCATTAAAATTAGCAGGTGTGCCTTGTTAAAAGTACATTTGTGGAATTGCTTTCCTTCTTAATGCATTTGAGGCCATCAGTTGTGTTGTGACAAGGTAGAGATGGCATACAGAAGATGGTCTTTTAGCAAATAGATTAAGGCAGGAACAGCTCAAATAAGCAAAGAAAAATGACAGTCCATCATTACTTTGAGACATCAGTCAATGCGGAACATTTCAAGAACTTTGAATGTTTCTTCAAATGCAGTCGAAAAAGAATAATGGTGCCGGAGATGGCTGCCCTTTTACGTGCTCCTAACCAACTGTGCTATTTTGGTGGCTTTTTCGCATTGTTTGTAACTTTTTTTGTACATAATGTTGCAGCTACCGTCTCTTATGACCGAAAATAACTTCTGGACATCAGAACATCGATTACTCACCTCAACAAAGATTTTTTCTTTAACAAGTCCGACGTGAAGGAAATACTGCTTTCTCTGGAACAGGCCAAAATCCCCGTCATTTGCGTGAAGGAAAGACGGAGAAAAAGGGGGCGGCGGTCAGGCTGCCTTCTGAGAATTCATAGGCGAGTGAGTAAACCCCCACTGCCATCCGTTCTATTGGCCAACGTGCAATAATTGGAAACAAGAGGAAAAAAAACAATAGACCACCTTTACTCCACACACAGAGACTCATACAAAGCTCTCCCTCGCCCTTCATTTGGCAAATCTGACCATAATTCTATCCTCCTGATTCCTTCTTACAAGCAAAAACTAAAGCAGGAAATACTAGTAACTCGCTCAATACGGAAGTGGTCAGATGATGAGGATGCTACGCTACAGGACTGTTTTGCTAGCACAGACTGGAATATGTTCCGGGATTCATCTAAATGGCATTGAGGAGTATACCACATCAGTCACTGGCTTCATCAATTAGTGCATAGACAAAGTCATCCCCACAGTGACCGTACGTACATATCCCAACCAGAAGCCATGGATTACAGGCAACATTCGCATCGAGCTAAAAGGCAAGAGCTTTCAAGAAGAGGGACACTAATCCCGACGCTTATAAGAAATCCCGATACGCCCTCAGACGATCAAACAGGCAAAGCATCAATACAGGATTAAGATCAAATCCTACTACACCAGCTCTGACGCTCGGCGGATGTGGCAGGGCTTGAAAACTATTATGGATTACAAAGGGAAACAAAGCTGCGAGCGTCCCAGTGACGCAAGCCTACCAGACAAGCTAAATGCATTTTATGCTCGCTTCGAGGCAAGCAAAAATGAAGCATGCATGAGAGCATCAGCTGTTACAGACGACTGTGTGATAACGCTCTCGGTAGCAGATGTGAGCAAGACCTTTAAACATGTCAACATACACAAATCAGCGGGGCCAGACTGATTACCAGGACTGGGACTCAAAGCATGCGCTGACCAACTGGAAAGTGTATTCACTGACATTTTCAACCTCTCCCTGATGGAGTCTGTAATACCTACATGTATCAAGCAGACCACCATAGTCCCTGTGCCCAAGGGAGCGAAGGTACCGCCCCGTAGCACTCGCTTCGGTAGCCATGAAGTACTTTGAAAGGCTGGTCATGGCTCACATCAACAGCATCCTCCCAAATACCCTAGACCCACTCCAATTCATATACCGCCAAACAGATCCACAGATGATGTAATCTCTACTGCACTCTACACTGCCCTTTCCCACCTGGACCAAAGACTCACCTATGTGAGAATTCTGTTCGACGACAGCTCAGCATTCAACACCATAGTGCCCACGAAGCTCATCACTAAGCTAAGGACACTAGGACTAAACACCTCCCTCTGCAACTGGATCATGGACTTCCTGATGGGCCGCCCCCAGTTAGTAAAGGTAGGCAACAACATGTCTTCCACGCTGATCCTCAACACTGGGGCCCCTCAGGGATGCGTGCTTAGTTCCCTACTGGACTCCCCCTACTGTACTCCCTGTTTGCTGATGACACAACAGTGGTAGGTCTGATCACAGACAACGATGAGAGAGCCTATAGGGAGGAGGTAAGAGACCTGCCAGTGTAGTGCCAGGACAACAACCTCTCCCTCAATGTGAGCAAAACAAAAGGAGCGGATCAAGGACTACAAGAAAAGGCGGGCCGAACAGGCCCCCATTAACATAGATGGGGCTGTAGTGAGGCGGGTAGAGAGTTCCAAGGTCCTTGATGTCCACATCACCAACAAACTATCATGGTCCAAACACACCAAGATAGTTGTGAAGAGGGCACGACAGGAGACTGAAATGGGTCCTCAGATCCTCAAAAGGTTTTATAGCAGCACCATTGAGAGCATCCTGACCGGTTGCATCACCGCCTGGTATGGCAACTGCTCGGCATCTGACCGTAAGGCGCGATAGAGGGTAGTGCGTACGGCCCAGTACATCACTGGGGCCAAGCTTCCTGCCATCCAAGACCTATATACTAGGCATGGTCAAAGGAAAGCCCCAAAAATTGCCAGACTCCAGTCAGCCAAGTTATAGACTGTTCGCTCTGCTACCGCACGGCAAGCACTACCGGAGCACCAAGTCTCGGACCAAAAGGCTCCTTAACAGTTTCTATCCCCAAGCCATAAGACTGTTGAACAATTAATCAAATGGCCACCCGGACTATTTACATTATCACCCCCCTACATTTGTTTTTTTTACACTGCTGCTACTCGCTGTTTATTATCTATGCATAGTCACTTCACCCCTACCTACATGTACAAATTACCTCGACTAACCTGTACCACCGCAAATTGACTCGTTATTTTATTGTGTTATTTTAGATTATTAGGAAAATATTTTCATACCTCTTTCTTGAACGGCACTGTTGGTTAAGTGCTTATAAGTAAGCATTTCACGGTAAGGAATACACCGATTCTATTCGGCGCATGTGAAAAATAAAGTTTGATTTGAAAAACCATCAAGCACTATGGTGAAACTGACTCATGAGGACCGCCACAGGAAAGGAAGACCCAGAGTTCTCTGCTGCAGAGGATGAGTTCATTAGAGTTACCAGCCTCAGAAAATTTCAGCCCAAATAAATGCTTCAGAGTTCAAGGAACAGACACATCTCAAAATCAACTGTTCAGAGGAGACTGTGTGAATCAGGCCTTCATTGTTGAACTGCTGCAAAGAAACCATTAATAAAAGGAGACCAATAAGAAGAGACTTGCTTGGGCCAAGAAACAAGAGCAATGAACATTGGACCGGTGGAAATTTGTTCTTTGGTCTGATGAGTCCAAATTTGAGATTTTTGGTTCCAACCACCATGTCTTTGTGAGATGCAGAGTAGGTGAACGGATGATCTTTGCAAGTCTGGTTCCCACCGTGAAGCATGGAGGAGATGTGATGGTGCTTTGCTGGTGACTCTGATTTATTTAGAATTCAAGGCACACTTAACCAGCATGGCTACCACAGCATTCTGCAGCGATACGCCATCCCATCTGGTTTGCACTTAGTGGGACTATCATTTGTTTTTCAACAGGATAATGACCCAAAACACTCCTCCAGGCTGTGTAAGGGCTATTTGACCAAGAAGAAGGATGATGGAGTACTACATCAGATGACCTGGTCTCCACAATCACCCGACCTCAACCCAATTGAGATGGTTTGGGATGAGTTGGACCGCAGAGTGAAGGAACAGCAGACAATAAGTGCTCAGCATATGTGGGAACCCTTCAAGACGGTTGGAAAAGCATTCCAAGTGAAGCTGGTTGAGAGAATGCCAAGAGTGTGCAAAGCTGTCATCAAGGCAAAGGGTGGCTATTTGAAGAATTTCAAATACAAAATATATTTAGATTTGTTTAACACTTTTTGGTTATTACAAGATTCCATGTGTTATTTCATAGATTTGATGCCTTCACTTTTATTCAACCATGTAGAAAATAATAAAAAATAAAGAAAAATGTACGTACACTACCGTTCACTTAGAAATGTCCTTGTTGTTGAAAGAAAAGCACATTTTTTGTCCATTAAAATATCAAATTGATCAGAAATACAGTGTAGATAGTCATTTACAACATTAACTATTGTAGCTGGAAACGGCAGATTTTTTAATGGAATTTCTACATAGGCGTACAGAGGCCCATTATCAGCAACCATCACACCTGTGTTCCAATGGCACGTTGTGTTAGCTAATCCAAGTATCATTTCAAAAAGGCTAATTGATCATTAGAAACCCTTTTGCAATTATGTTAGCACAGCTGAAAACTGTTGTGCTCATTAAAGAAGCATTAAATCTGGCCTTCTTTAGACTAGTTGAGTATCTGGAGCATCAGCATTTGTGGGTTCGATTACAGGCTCAAAATGGCCAGAAACAAAGCACTTTCTTCTGAAACTTGAAGGCCATTCCATGCAAGAAATTGCCACTACTCCCTTCACAGAACAGAGCAAACTGGCCCTAACCAGAATAGACAGAGGAGTGGGAGGCAACGGTGCATAACTCAGCAAGAGTAGAAGTACATTAGTGTCTAGTTTGAGAAAGAGATGCCCCGTAAATCCTCAACTGGCAGCTTCATTAAATAGTACCCGCAAAACACCATTCTCAACGTCAACAGTGAAGAGGCAACTCCGGGATGCTGACCTTCTAGGCAAAGTTGCAAAGAAAAAGCCATATCTCAGACTGGCCAATAAAAAGAAAAGATTAAGATGGGCAAAAGAACACAGACACTGGACAGACAAATCTAAGTTTGAGGTGTTCGGATCACAAAGAACATTCGTGAAACGCAGAAAAAATGAAGATGGAGGAGTGCTTGACGCCATCTGTCAAGCATGATGGAGGCAATGTGATGTTCTGGGGGTGCTAAAGTTGGAAATTTGTACAGGGTAAAATAGCCATCCTTCTTCAAGACCCATCACTCCATTTTGCAACACCATGCCATACCCTGTGGACACCGCTTAATTGGAGCCAATTTCCTCCTACAACAGGACAATGACCCAAAGCACAGCTCCAAACTATGCAATAACTACTTAGGGAAGAAGCAGTCAGCTGGTATTCTGTCTATAATGAAGTGGCCAGCACAGTTACCTGATCTCAACCTTATTGAGCTGTTGTGGAAGAAGCTTGACCGTATGGTAAGTAAGAAGTGCCCATCAAGCCAATCCAAATTGTGGGAAGTGCTTCAGGAAGCATGGGGGGAAATTTCTTCAGATTACCTCAACAAATTGACAAATAGATTGCCAAAGGTCTGCAAGGCTGCAATTGCAGCAAATGGACGATTCTTTGACGAAAGCAAAGTTTGAAGGACACAATTATTATTTAAATTAAAAATCATTATTTATAACCTTGTCAACGTCTTGCCTGTATTACCTATTAATTTTGCAACTCATTTCATGTATGTTTTCATGGGAAAGGACATTTGTGACCCCAAACTTTTGAACAGTAGTTTATAACTTCGCAAAAAAAGTAACATCCTCACTGTCAACTGCATTTTTTCCCCAGAAAACTTAACATGTATAAATATTTGAACAAAGGGGGGTCAAAATAAAAAATAACAGTCAGTATCTGGTGTGAGATGTTACCCCACTCTTCCACCAAGGCACCTGCAAGTTCCCAGACATTTCTGTCTTCCCTGTAACGCACAGCGTTGAGATTGCCTGCAATGACAAGCTCAGTCCCACGATGCTGTGACACACCACCCCAGACCATGACAGACCCTCCACCTCCAAATTGATCCCGCTCCAGAGTACAAGTCTCGGTGTAATGCTCATTCCTTAGACGATAAACGCGAATCCGACCATCACCCCTGGTGAGACAAAACCGCAACACGTCAGTGAAGAGCACTTTTTGCCAGTCCTGTCTGGTCCAGTGACGGTGGGTTTGTGCCGTTAGGCAACGTTGTTGCCGGTGATGTCTGGTGAGGACCTGCCTTACAACAGGCCTACAAGCCCAGCCTCTCTCAGCCTATTGCAGACAGTAGGAGCACTGATGGAGGAATTGTGCGTTCCTGGTGTAACTCGGTCAGTTGTTGTTGCCATCCTGTACCTGTCCCGCAGGTGTGATGTTCGGATGTACTGATCCTGTGCAGGTGTTGTTACATGTGGTCTGCCACTGCGAGGACGATCAGCAGTCCGTCCTGTCTCCCTGTAGCGCCGTCTTAGGCGTCTCACAGTACGGACATGGCAATTTATTGCCCTGGCCACAGCTGCAGTCCTCATGCCTCCTTGCAGCATGCCTAACGAACGTTCATGCAGATGAGCAGGGATCCTGGGCATCTATCTTTTGGTGTTTTTCAGAGTCACTAGAAAGGCCTCTTTAGTGTCCTAAGTTTTCATAACTGTGACCTTAATTGCCTGTCTGTAAGCTGTTAGTGTCTTAATGACCATTCCACAGGTGCATGTTCATTAATTGTTTATGGTTCATTGAAAAAGCGTGGGAAACAGTGTTAAGATCTGTGAAGTTATTTGGAGGGTCCTGAAAAAGGGACGTTTCTTTTTTTGCTGAGTTCACACACACACTATAATTTGTATAAGCAGTGCCTTTGGAAAGTATTCAAATCCCTTGACCTTTTCACACATTTTTTGTTAGGTTACAACCTTATTCTAAAATGCATTAAATAGTTTTTTTTACCCTCATCAAATCGACACACAATACTCCATAATGACAATGCAAAAACAGGTTTAGAATTATTTTCTAATTTATATATATTTTTTAAACTGAAATATCACATTGACATAAGTATTCAGACCCTTTACTAAGTACTATGTTGAAGCACCTTTGGCAGTGATTACAGCCTTTTGTCTTCTTGGGCATGACGCTACAAGCTTGGCACACCTGTATTTGGGGAGTTTCTACCATTCTTCTCTGCAGATCCTCTCAAGCTCTGTCAGGTTGGATGGGGTGCGTTGCGTTGCTGCACAGCTATTTTCAGGTCTCTCCAGAGATGTTAGATCGGGCTCTGGCTGGGCCACTCAAGGACATTCAGACACTTGTCCCGAAGCCACTCCTGCATTATCTTGGCTGTGTGCTTAGGGTCGTTGTCCTGTTGGAAGGTGAACCTTCGCCCCAGTCTGAGGTCCTGAGCGCTCTGAAGCAGGTTTTCATCAAGGATCTCTCTGTACTTTGCTCCGCTCATCTTTGCCTCGATCCTGACTAGTCTCCCAGTCCCTGCTGCTGAAAAACATACCCACAGCATGATGCTGCTACCACCATGCTTCACTGTAGGGATGGTGCCAGGTTTCCTCCAATGTGACACTTGGCAATTAAGTCAAGCAGTTCAATCTTGATTTCATCAGACCAGAGAATATTGTTTCTCATGGTCTGAGAATTTTTAGGTGCCTTTTGGCAAACTCCAAGCAGGCTGTCATGTGCCTTTTACTGAGGAGTGGCTTCCGTATGGCCACTCTACCATAAAGCCTGATTAGTGGAGTGCTGCAGAGATGGTTGTCCTTCTGGAAGGTTCTCCCATCTCCACAGAGAAACTCTAGAGCTCTGTCAGAGTGACCATTGGGTTCTTGTTCACCTCCCTGGAAGAGTCTTGGTGGTTCCAAACTTGTTCCATTTAAGAATGATGGAGGACCACTGTGTTCATGGGGACCTTCAATGCTGCAGAAAGGCTTTGGTACCCATCCCCAGATCTGTGCCTCGACACAATCCTGTCTCTGAGCTCTACAAACAATTCCTTTCACCTCATGGTTTGGTTTTTGCTCTGACATGCAGTCAACTGAGGGACCTTATATAAAACTGGTGTGTGCCTTTCGAAATCATGTCCAATCAATTGAATTTACCACAGGTGGATTCCAATCAAAACTGTTTTTTTTCTCGTGATTATGGGGTATTGTGTGTAGATTGCTGAGAATTTGTATTTATTTAATCAATTTTAGAATAAGGCTGTAACGTAACAACATTTTGAAAAAGTCATGTGGTCTGAATACTTTCCGTGTGAGCTACAAAAGTATTGGGACAATGACATTTGTTGTCGTTTTGGCTCTGTACTCCAGCACTTTGAAATTAAAATGATACAATGCCAATGAGGTTCAAGTGCAGGCTGTTAGCTTTAATTTGAGGGTATTTACATCCACAGCGGGTGAAACTTGTCTGTAACTTTCTCACTCATCATTATTCACGATTCATTCAGGACTATCTGTAATCATGGTAGCATCCACATTAACGTAGAAGTGTTTAGAGACATATTCTAAATAAACTTTGACTACTTTAATACACAAGTGAATTTGCCCCAATACTTTTGGTCCCCTAAAATGGGTGGACTATGTAAAAAATAAAGTACTCTAATTTCTAAACAGCTCACCCAATGTGTATGTAAATACCCTTAAATTAAAGCTGACAGTCTGCCATTTAACCTCAGTCATTTTATTATTCCAAAGTGCTGGAGTAGAGCCAAAACAACTAAAAATGTGTCACTGGCACAATAAAGTACAACAATTTCTAAGATTTTACTGAGTTAAGGGTCATATAAGGAAATCAGTCAATTGAAATAAATGAGCCTCTAATCTATGGATTTCACATGACTGGGAATACAGATATGCATCTGTTGGTAACAGATACCTTAAAAAAGAAAAGAAAAGAGAAAGGGCATCAGGATCTTGTCAGCGTATCGCTGTGCATTCAAATTGCCATCGATAAAATGCAATTGTGTTCATTGTCCATAGCTTATGCCCATACCATAACCCCACCACAGGGCACTCTGTTCACAACATTGACATCAACAAACCACTCGCCCACATGACGCCATACATGTGGTCTGCGGTTGTGAGGCAGGTTGGATGTACTGCTAAATTCTCTAAAATGACATTGGAGGCAGCTTATGGTAGGAGAAATGAACATTCAATTCTCTGGCAACATCCCTGCAGTCACCATGCCAATTGCACGGCCCCTCAAAACTTGAGACATCTGTGGCATTGTGTTGTGTGACACATTTTAAAGTGGCCTTATTGTCCCCAGCACAAGGTGCACCTGTGCAATGATCATGTTGTTTAATCAGCTTCTTGATATGCCACACCTGTCAGGTGGATGGATTATCTTGGCAAAGGAGACACACCAGTAGGGATGTAAACAAATGTGCACAAAATTTGAGAGAAATAAGCTTTTGGTGCATATGGAACATTTCTGGGATCTTTTATTTCAGCTCATGAAACATGGGACCAACACTTTACATGTTGCGTTTATATTTTTATTTATATCTCATAATATAATTTAAAAGTATGCAGTACGGTGTCTGTAATAGAATAAACGTGGAAAAACGAATGTATACAGCCAAAATATTTTTTACAAACAGTGGGGAGTGCCAAGATGGAGGCACAGTGGCTTCAACACAGCGCCTCCGATCAGTCATCTAGTGTATATATAAATATTTGAAAAGGAAGGGTTGGTAAGACCAAGCTCATAACAGAGGTCCAGTACCTTGATGATGTTGGCCATATGCTCCGCTCCTCTCCAGGTCAGATTGCAGCCTGTGAAATCCACTGTCTTTATAGATGGAGAGTACTTCACACTCTGGCAGATAGCTGAACATTAGAAAACACCAAATCAGACAAAAAAGATAATGTGGTCATAACTTGCACACAAGAACACATTTTCCCACTACGTCTCACTCACCTTCTAACCCCTCGTCTGCTATAGGACAATGAGCCAAAGAGAGATTTTCCAAAGAGACACTTTTGGCTAAACCCTGGAATAACAACAAAATAGCATTAGTGGGTGCCTTGCAGAACCTTAAGTTGGTTCAGGTGAATCTGCCTCTGCAACTTGCTACCTTGGTAAGAGTGATAAGGTCTCTCTCTCTAAATGGAAGACCATGGAGTTGGAGGGTCTTGAGGTTTGGTGAAGCTGTCAGACACTCCCTGAGTGCTTTACACAGTTTGAACGTCATCTCCTTGGAGCGAATGGCTGGAATCTTCTTCCTATTGCCAGCCCTGTACCTTTCTGAGAAAGGTCATGAGAAGAGACCGTACAAGGAATAAGGATAGGTTATAAAGCAAGGGGCTCCTACTTCAAGTTGTTTAGCCAACTTGATGTTTACCTGTCTCTCCGATGCCGAGACCACTTTGGTAGCAGCTTCTGACTGCAACATGTTGTAGCTGTTTATTGATGGTCAGAGAGTTGAGTATGGGTGTCCAGTCTGTCAGTTTGAGCCGATCCCCGTTAAAGTCAAGCATCCCTTGACTCAGGTTTGCCTTGACTGCTGGCAATGGGACTGAGTCCTGCATAGTGCATGCATAATCATAATATGCCTCGAAATCTTGGGCACCTCTGCGCCGAATTTGGACTGTGTCCAACATTTCCAATCTAGTGGCAGAAAAAAACAGAGTTAACTTAAAGGACGCAATATGGAGGTTTAGGAACTTGTCTGCGTCAAATTGTGGCTTGAATGTTTATTTAATATCATATAAATAATATTAATACATTTTATTTAATGAAAGTAGCTATATAAATCCTTAGTTTTAGGCAAACATAGCTAATACTTTTGCTAATGCCTAGTCTGATTAATCAGGCTTTAATACACAATAAATGGGTATATATAGCCTTATACTAATGCCTGAAAAATATTGTAAGATGTTCTTTATAAGCCCGAATGTTGAGTAAAATTATATTTAAACTTAATCTACCGGTTGTCTGTGCGGTTTGTCCATCAGCTGCTTGAAATTTGAGACAAAATATCCACAGGAAAGTATTGTTTACTCAACTTTTTAGAGAGCTGGTAGGTATATGGTTCAGTTCAGCACAGGGGTAAAGTTAGTTTTATATTGGATATTCGGTTTGCTCCTCAATAGCATTGAATCAACCATACCATGACATAGCCCTTGATCATGACTAGGGTTGCACATTTTGGGGACTATTCAGAGGTGGAAACTTTCTGTGGGAATTAACAGGAATATATATGGGAATTGAAGGAAATATATGCAAATTAAAATTAATACCATTTTAATGTATATTTTTTTGCATTGGATATATTTACCATATATATATATACATATATACATACACACATACATATATACATACACACATACATATATACATACACACATACATCATATGGAGACCGAAACACAAACCTTTTACCTTATTATAAGTAGACATAATTGCAAATTATTAAATCCTTCCAATAATTTTTTTTTTTTTAAACATAATTTAGTTACAAATTGAACTTTAATTAAATGAGTTGACTCTTCACATGGGATGATTTCACTCAACAACAAAAAGGAATATTGAATGATCCATCACATCTCCCAAAAACATTTTCAACATACATCTGTAAAATGAGTCTACAAACTAAAGCTTTGGTTGTCTTCCTCTCAGGCTTCCATGTCTTCTCCTTGGACCTCCTCAATGTCCACCTCTTGAACATCAGACTCTGAGGCCTCATCTTCACTGTCACTTTCCAACCTTGTTGAGGATGGCTCGTTGTCAGGCTCAAAAAGCCTCAAATTTGCCCGGATGGACACCAATTTTTCAACCCTTGTATTGGTCAGCCTGTTGACGTGTGCTTTGGCGTGTGTGTTCCCAAACAAGGACCAGTTGCACTCTGAGGCAACTGATGTTGGTGGGATTTGGAGGATGATTGAGGCAACAGGAAAGAGCCTCAGATCCACAAAGTCCCTTCCACCAGGTGGCTGATGAGATATGTTGGCACGACTGCCATATTGCATCTCCATCTCAAAGCCCTTGCTTGGAAGTGTAGTTCGCCAGACTGCAAAGAACCTTTCCCTCATCCAGGCCAAGGTGGCATGACATGGTAGTGATGACACCATAGGCCTTGTTGATCAGGATGCTCTTGCCAGCATACTTGGGGTCCAACATGTATGGGCTTCAGGCAGAAGTATTCACACTTTTTGATGTATTTCAGAACTGCAGTTTCCTCTGCTTGGAGCAACAGTGAAGTGGGCAGGGCAGTACGTATTTCTCCTCTTACATCTGCAAGCAGAGTCTGAACATCAGACAGGATGGCATTGTCTCCCTCAATCCGTGCAATGGCTACTGCTATAGGTTTCAGGAGTTTCAGGCTGCTTACCACTCTCTCCCAAAATACATCATCCAGGAGTATCCTCTTGATGGGGCTGTACATATCGGCAGACTGTGATATGGCCATTTCTTGGAGACCCCTTCCCCTCCAGGAGACTGTCAAACATGATGACAACACCACCCCAACGGGTGTTGCTGGGCAGCTTCAATGTGGTGCTCTTATTCTTCGCACTTTGCTTGGTGAGGTAGATTGCTGCTATAACTTGATGACCCTTCACATACGTAACCATTTCCTTGGCTCTCCTTGAGGAGCAGATTCAATGCATGTGCAGCACAGCCAATTTTATTTCACCTTTATTTAACCAGGTAGGCTAGTTGAGAACAAGTTCTCATTTGCAACTGCGACCTGGCCAAGATAAAGCATAGCAGTGTGAACAGACAACACAGAGTTACACATGGAGTAAACAATTAACAAGTCAATAACACAGTAGGAAAAAAAGGGGAGTCTATATACATTGTGTGCAAAAGGCATGAGGAGGTAGGTGAATAATTACAATTTTGCAGATTAACACTGGAGTGATAAATGATCAGATGGTCATGTACAGGTAGAGATATTGGTGTGCAAAAGAGCAGAAAAGTAAATAAATAAAAACAGTATGGGGATGAGGTAGGTAAAAACTATGAGAATATACCATTGTCATGGAATGCTTGGTTCAATAGCTATTGATGAGAAAGACCCGAATATCCAATATAAAATCAACTGAACCATATACCAGCTCTCGAAAAAACATTGGGTAAATAATACTTTCCTATGGATATTTTGTATAAAATTTTGAGCAGTTGAAGGTAGAGGTCGACCGATTATGGGCCCAAACTGCTGCATATACCCTGACTCTGTTGCAAGAGAAGTGAAACAATTGACCCAGTTAAAATAAATTTATGTTAGCAGGCAATATTAACTAAATATGCAGGTTTAAAAATATATACTTGTGTATTGATTTTAAGAAATGCATTGATGTTTATGGTTAGGTACACGTTGGAGCAATGACAGTCCTTTAATATCATCAACCATGTGTAGTTAACTAGTGATTATGATTGATTGATTGTTTTTTATAAGATAGAAACATGTCAAACGATGTTTAAACTGTAATGGAACTCTTGACTTTTTGTCTGGATTTTGCACTCGCGCATTGTGCCTTTGGAATAGTGAATTAAACGCGCAAACAAAACGGAGGTATTTGGACATAAATATGGCCGTAATCGAACAAAACAAACATTTATTGTGGAAGTGCATTCCGACGAAGGTCAGCAAAGGTAAGTGAAGATTTATAATGCTATTTATGACTTTTGTTGACTCCATAACTTGGCAGGTAACTGTATGGCTTGCTTTTGTGGCTGAACGCTGTTCTCAGATGATTGAATATTGTGCTTTTGCCGTAAAGCTTTTTTGAAATCTGACACAGCGGTTGCATTAAGAACAGGTTTATCTTTAATTCTATGTAAAACATGTATCTTTCTTCAAAGTTTATGATGAGTATTTAATGTGGCTCTCTGCAATTTCTCGGGATGTTTTGGAGGCATTTCTGAACATGGCGCCAATGTAAACTGAGGTTTTTGGATATAAATATGAACTTGATCGAACTAAACATACATGTATTGTGTAACATTGAGTCCTGGGAGTGTCATCTGATGAAGATCGTCAAAGGTTAGTGATTAATTTTATCTATATTTCTGCTTTTTGCGACACCTCTCTTTGGTTGGAAAATGGCTGAATGCTTTCTGTGACTAGTTGCTGACCTAACATAATGATATGCTCTGCTTTCGACGAAAGGCCTTTTTGAAATCGGACACTGTGGTTGGATTAACGAGAAGTGTATCTTTAAAATGGTGTAAAATACTTGTGTGGTTGAGGAATTTTAATTATGAGATTTCTGTTGTTTTGAATTTGGCACCCTGCACTTTCACTGGCTGTTGGCGAGGTGTGACGCTAGCTTCCCAAACGATCCCAGAGGGGTTAACTGACTTGCCAAGTTAAATAAAGGTGAAAATCGGACAAATCGGTGTCCACATTTGTTTTTTATGTTATGAAAACTTGGAAAATCGGCCCTAATTAAATCGGCCATTCCGATTAATCGGTCGACCTCTAGTTGAAGGACAACCCACACAGAAAACCGGAAGAGTAAGTTTATATTTAATTTTATTCAAAATTCTGGCTTGTAAGGACATTTTCGTAGCACTAAAAACTAAAAGAGAATTGCTACTTTATTTAACAACTTTATAAAGATAAAGAATATTATAAGGTGGAGCACATTAAGAAATGGTTGGTGCCTTTAAGTAAATTAATGTCAAGAACATTAGCCTACTGGTAAAAAATATACAATTAAAATGTTAAAATAATTATTTATTTTTTAGATTGTATATTATTGTTTATTTACCAGTGCTATTGTTCAAGGATACAATTTTGAAATGCAATGTTTAAGAAAAGTCACTGTATTTTTGTTGTGTTGCACAAACAAATTGCACTGTAAAGGAAAAACAATCGATTGTGTATCCATAAAACCAGGGTCCAGTCTACTCACTAGAGTCCGTAGAAAACAAATCAGATGAGTTAGAAAGTGTTGCTAGACTTTTACTGTGGCCAAACAGCTTAAAATGGGGCCTGGACACTATACAGTACAAATATAGCACTGTACAGAAAAAAAACAATTATTTGTGCCGATGTTAAAGTATATGGGGAGTACTTTGTAGGGTTTGTACAATCTATATATGGTGTCCTTTCATGGGGCTCTGATTAATACAGTGTTGCTGGCCTTTTACTACACCCATTGCAATGGCCACAATGTAAATCACTGTATAGGCATTGCATCTCTCAGAGAGAGAAAAATATATAATTTGTGCCAATATAAAAGTGGGGTGGGAAGTAATCAGTAGGGTCTGTAGAATCTGTATATGGTGTCATTTCATGGGGCATCTATAAATGGTTAAACTATATGATATTTCACTGTCTGCTTTTGTATTTAATCTAGATCATGCATTCTATTGTACTAGGTACTAATTCATAGATTTTCAGATGTGTTTTCTTGCTTGATCAAGTGACATATGCAATTATTCTTGAAATAGAAGCCATGTGTGTGCGCCAACGATTTACACGGATGATGGTGAAACGTTTGTGTTTTGTTTTCATTTATGCACTCTTGCACTGTGATTTTTTGGGAACCATGATGTTTTAGTAAACATCTTTATTTTGCATTCAAGCCTCAGTTTTGGATTTATTCCTTTTTTTCTACAGTGTGCAGTCTCCATCTCTTCCAGCATCTATATAGGGTGTCATTTCATGTACACACAATCTATTGTTTTTCCTTCACAGTGCTATATTTGTACAGAATAGTGTTCAGGCACCCTATTTTAAGCTGTTTGACCACAGTAAAAGTCCAGCAACAATCTGTATTATTCAGAACCCCATGAAATTACACCATATATAGATTCTACAGACCCTACTGAGTACTCTCCACCACACTTTTACATCAGCAACCAAAATAGTTTTTGCTCTATAAACCAATAGGTATTCCATATACAGTGATTCGCATTGGGGGAATTTACTTGACCTTTGAAAATGTTTTAAAACCCAAATTTAATGCAAATGTCACTTAAATATGAACAAATATGAATCATTGTTAATGTGTAGACAATTATGTTTCATATATCATGAATACAGGTTATTGGCACCTTTCTACAATTACCTGGGGCCTTGTATTGTGACTTTTTTAATGTTGCTGATGTAGCTATAGCTAATTCACTTGCAAGTGGGGTAACTGGCTAATAATAACTATTTAGCTAGTTAGTAAAAAAAAAATGTAAATACATCAACCTTGGCTAGCAACACATTGTAGAGTACAAAAGTTGGTGGTAGCTGACTACGTTAACGTTAAAACACTGATAGCATTTGGGAATAAGCTTCAGATGGATGAGATGCCATCCAACGTTCCTACTAGTCGCTAGCCATGACAGCTTGCTAATGCTAGCTAACGTTAGTTAGCTGCAGACTACATAGTGAACAGTTAGCCAGCTATGGCCCCAGAAAAACCACAAGCTATCATTAATAAACATACATTCACTTTCAAATGTTGTAATGCCTTATGATTGTAAAGCTAGCTACCAAGATACACAACATGCAACCGCTCACCTGTCAGTTGCTCTAGGAGTTATTGTTTCCTTGGTTTCCTAACCGCGCCAACAGTCAAAACTGTGCAAACCCACCTCTGTTCCGCCAGCAAGAATAACGGCTATGGTACATAAGCAAGACATAGCAAGAAGAAACCCGTGACCTCCGCGATTTCTTTCGAAATAAAAGTCCCGCAAAGAAGATGGTAAAAAATCGAAAATTCGTGAAAAAGTCGAAATTCGGAACATTTTATGTTGAAATGTTAGCAGACTTAGAATGTTGTTTAACAATAGGAAAAAATGAATACAGTTAATCGCTTTTATAGCACAAATTATATTATAACATTGACATTATTGTTAACAGCATTAAAAGTAATGATTATTATCCTGAAAAACATAAACAGAACATGTAAAGTGTTGGTCCCATGTATCATGAGCTGAAATAAAAGATCCCAGAAATCTTCCATAAGCACAAAAAGCTTATTTCTCTCAACTTTTGTGCACAAATTTGTTTACATCCCTGATAGTGAGCATTTCTCCTTTGCTAAGATAATCCATCCACCTGACAAGAGGTGACATATCAAGAAGCTGTTTAAACAGCATAATTATTACACAGGTGCACCTTGTGCTGGGGACAATAAAAGGCCACTCTAAAATGTGCAGTTTTGTCACACAACACAATGCCACAAATGTCTCAAGTTTTGAGTGTGCGCAATTGACATTCTGACTGCAGGAATGCCCAACAGAACTGTTGCCAGGTAATTGCATTTTCATTGTCATGTGAAATCCATATATTAGGGCATAATTTATTTAAATTGACAGATTTTTCTATGAACTGTAACTCAGTCAAATATTTTAAATTGTTGCCTTTTGTGTTGATATTTGTGTAAGGACAGTAATACAAATAACAAAACATTATTTATGCTACTATTAATAATAATAGTAATAACAACATGAATAATAATATTGTACTGATACATGTTAGAAAACACTTTTAAATCCCATTGTTAATTAGCCCACTCGATTGCACGATGTTCAGTACATTTTTCATATTGGACATACTGTACATTGTGTCGCAGTAAAAGGGGGTCTATTCTGCTCAGGAGCACCTCTAGTTTCCAAAGGAGCGTATATACTCTGTACTTCATATGAATTTAAGATGACCTATTAATTTTGAATGACTATAGTCAGCTCGTGATGATACTGGGGGAAAAAACATTTTAGGTACTTTTCCAAGACTAGATGTGAAAGAATAATCATCTGTTGAATGTTATGGTGCATGATTCTCTGAAATGTAATGTTTGTCTTTCAAGAACTGAAAGCCTGGTACCTTTGAAATGTGATGTTCCTCTCCTTGTAAATATATTGTTTAAATTCATAACCATTATTCTACTTAAGACAAGAGCCACAGGGCTTGAATTTGTTTTTACCTTTTTTGAACTTTTATTTAACTAGGCAAGTCAGTTAAGAACAAATTCTTATTTTCAATGACGGCCTAGGAACAGTGTGTTAACGGCCTTGTTCAGGGGCAGAAAAACATGAGCCAAGTTGCATGGCTCAATAATAGGTTTTAGTTCCTTGCTGGAGGCCACTGGACACAGATATTTAGCAATTTAAGAACTAGATTACCCTTGAATAAGTGTAAAATATAATTCAGTTGGTATGTAGTTCAATTAAACAAACAAACAAGTGTATGGCACTTTGTCAAATGTCACAGAACTCCCAACCTCGGAAGGAGCAGGCCTTTTCCTGTTCATAATATAACACAATCTAAAACACAGGGGTTGATGGTATTAATCTGACTTGTGTTCAAGATGGAGGAAATGTGGTAAGAAAGTAAAGAACTATTAACAAAATCTCTGCACATTCTTAAAAGGATGATATCTCAAAGTCTTTGTATTTTCTTGGTAACCATTTTCTTCCTGGTAAAATTTGAAATCTAGGGTTATAATTCTACATGTAAAATGATTTGTTCTGTATGCCTACTATATTTTGGAGCAGACTTGTCATGGAAAATTCCAACCCAGTAACAAACATGACCAAACCAAAGGAAACATCAATGAGGTCATCAATAACTAGTTCCATTAACTTTCACCTAATGTAGCTATTAATATCATGACCATGTCAATTAAACATTATTTCCCGCATGCAGAAATAATTTGTTTTTCAGTGCTGGTACAGCACAGGGCGCATTCCAACCTGTAATATATTTCGGGAATGGGGGCTAGACCAAAAGCATGGACCAGTGAATCTCTTTTAAGATTGAATTCAAACGGTTATAAGCTGCCGTCGCTGCTCATTTAATTACAATTTGCATATTAGAAGTACTCTAGGAAATTAGGGAAGTGCAGTATCCTGTCAATTACCCCAGACAGGAAGCACAGCAACGCCCTATGATTTGAGTAGCTACCATCATGCAAATCTACACTATACAGTGCATTTGGAAAAAGTTCAGACCCCTTGACTTGTTCCACATTTTGTTACGTTACAGCATATTCTAAAATGGATTGTTTTCCCCCCCTCATCAACCTACACACAATATCCCATAATGACAAGGCAAAGACAGGTTGACATTTTAGCAATTTTATTTATTTTTTAATATCACATATACATAATTAGTCAGACCCTTTACTCAGTACTTTTTGAAACACCTTTGGCAGCCCTGTATTAGGAATTAGTCCCATTCTTCTCTGCAGATCCTCTCAAGATCTGTCAGGTTCGATGGGGAGCGTTAATGCACAACTATTTTCAGGTCCCTCCAGAGATGTTCGATCGGGTTCAAGTCCGGGCTGGGCCACTCAAGGACATTCAGACACTTGTCCCGAAGCCACTCCTGTGTTGTCTTGGCTGTGTGCTGAGGGTCATTGTTCTGTTGGAAGGTGAACCTTGGTCCCAGTCTGAGGCCCTGAGCGTTCTGGAGCATGTTTTCATCAAGGATCTCTCTGTACTTTGCTCCGTTCATCTTTGCCTCGAGCCTGACTAGTCTCGCAGTCCCTGCTGCTGAAAAACATCCCCACAGCATGATACTGTCACCACTATGATTCACCATAGGGATGGTGCCAGGTTTCCTCCAGACGTGACACTTGGCATGCAGGCCAAAGAGTTCAATCTTGGTTTCATCAGACCAGAGAATCTGGTTTCTCATGGTCTGAGAGTCCTTTAGGTGCCTTTTGGCGGACTCCAAGCGGGCAGTCATGTGCCTTTTACTGAGGAGTGGCTTCCATCTGGCCACTCTACCATTAAAGCCTGATTGGTAGAGTGTCGTAAAGATGAGAGAACCTTCCAGAAGGACAACCATCTTCACAGAGGAACCCTGGAGTGCTGTCAGTGACCATCAGGATCTTGAGCACCTCCCTGATCAATCAATCAAATGTATTTATAAAGCCCTTCTTACATCAGCTGATGTCACAAAGTGCTGTTCAGAAACCCAGCCTAAAACCCCAAACTGCAAAAAATACAGGTGTAGAAGCACGGTGTCTAGGAAAAACTCCCTAGAAAGGCAAGAACCAAGGAAGAAACCTAGAGAGGAACCAGGCTATGAGGGGTGGCCAGTCCTCTTCTGGCCAAGGCCCTTCTCCCCCAATTGCTCAGTCTGACGGGGCAGCCAGCTCAAGGAAGAGTCTTGGTGATTCCAAACTTCTTCTATTTAAAAATGATGAAAGCCACAGTATACTTGGGACCTTCAATGAGGCAGAAATGTTTTTCTACCGTTCCCCAGATCTGTGCCACGACACAATCCTACCTCGGCGCTCTACAGACAATTCCTTCAACCTCATGGCTTAGTTTTTGCTCTGACATGCACTGTCAACTGTGGGACCTAATAATAGACAGGTGTGTGCTTTCCAAATCATGTCAAATCAAATGAATTTACAACAGGTAGACTCCAATCAAGTTATAGAAACATCTCAAGGATGATCAATGGAAACAGGATGAACCTGAGCTCAATTTCAAGTCTCATAGCAAAGGGTCTGAATACATGCAGTACCAGTCAAAAGTTTGGACACACCTACTCATTCAAGGGTTTTTCTTTATTTTTACAATTTTCTACACTGTAGAAAAATAGTGAAGACATCAAAACTATGAAATAACTCATATGGAATCATGTAGTAACCAAAAACGTCTTCAACAAATATTTTAGATTCTTCAAAGTAGCCATGCTTTGCCTTGATGACACATTTGCACACTCTTTGCATTCTCTCAACCAGCTTCACCTGGAATGCTTTCCCAACAAGTGCTCCCACATATGCTGAGCACTTGCTGGCTGCTTTTCTTTCACTCTGCAGTCCAACTCACCCCAAACCATCTCAATTGGGTTGAGGTCGGGTGATTGTGGCCAGGTCATCTGATGCAGCATCCATCACTCTCCTTCTTGGTCAAATAGCCTTTACACAGCCTGAAGGTGTATTTTTGGGTCATTGAAAAACAAATGATAGTCCCACTAAGCGCAAACCAGATGGAATGGCATATCGCTGCAGAATGCTGCGGTAGCCATGCTGGATAAATGTTCCTTGAATTTTAAATAAATTACAGGCATTGTCACAAGAAAAGCACCCCCACACCATCACACCTCCTCTATGCTTCACAGTGGGAACTACACATGCAGACATAATCTGTTTACATACTTTGCGTCTCACAAAGACACAGTGGTTGGAACCAACAATTTGGACTCATCAGACCAAAGGACAGATTTCCACTAATCTAATGTCCATTGCTCGTGTTTCTTGGCCCTAGCAAGTCTTCTTATTATTGGTGTCCTTTAGTAGTGTTTTTTGTTGTTGCAGCAATCAGACCATGAAGGCCTGATTCAGGCCTGATTCATGCAGTCTCCTCTGAACAGTTGATGTTAAGATGTGTCTGTTACTTGAACTCTGTGAAGCATTTATTTGGGCTGCAATTTCTGAGGGTGGTAAACTCTAATGAACTTATCCTCTGCAGCAGAAGTAACTCTGGGTCTTCCTTTCCTGTGGTGGTCCTCATGAGAGCCAGTTTCATCATAGCGCTTGATGGTTTTTGCGACTGCTCTTGAAGAAATGTTCTAAGTTTTTTAAATGTTCCAGATTGACTGACCGTCATGTCTTAAAGTAATTATGGATTGTTATTTCTCTTTGCTTATTTGAGCTGTTCTTGCCATAATATGACTTGGTATTTTACCAAATAGGGCTATCTTGTATACCACCCTAGCTTGTCACAACATAACTGATGGCTTCAAATGAACTTTTAACAAGGCACACCTACTAATTGAAATGCATTCCAGGTAACTACCTCATGAAGCTGGTTGAGAGAATGCCAAGAGTGTGCAAAGCTGTCATCAAGGCAAAGCGTGGCTACTTTGAAGAATCTCAAATATAAAATATATTTTGAATTGTTTAATACTTTTTTGGTTATTACATAATTATTCTACAATATAGAAAATAGTCAAATAAAGAAAAACCCTTGAATTAGTACGTTGTCCAAACTTTTGACTGGTATTGTATGTAAATAATGTTTTTCTGTGTTTTATTACCAATACATATGCAAAAATTTCAGAAAACCTGTTTTCGCTTTGTCATCATGGATTACTGTGTGTAGATTGACGAGGAAATAACGTTTTTAATCCATTTTAGAATAAGGCTGTAAATTAACAAAATGTGGAAAAAGTCAAGGTGTCTGAATTCTTTCCAAATGCTCTGTATATACAAAGTATGTGGACATCCCTTCAAGTTAGTGGATTCGGCTATTTCAGCCACACCCATTGCTGACAGGTGTATAATATCGAGCACACAGCCATTGAATCTCTATAGACAAACATTGACAGTAGAATGGCCTTATTGAAGAGCTCAGTTACTTTCAATGTGTCAACATCATATGGTGCCACCATTCCAATAAGTCAGTTCGTCAAATTTCTGCCCTGCTAGAGCTACCCCGGTCAACTGTAACTGCTGTTATTGTGAAGTGGAAACATCTAGCAGCAACAACGGCTCAGCCGCGAAGTGTTCAGCACGTTAAAGTTGTCTGTCCTCGGTTGCAACACTCTCTACCAAATTCCAAACTGCCTCTGGAAGCAACGTCAGCACAAGAACTGTTTGTTGGGAGCTTCATGAAATGGGTTTCCATGGCAGAGTAGCTGCACACAAGCTGCTATTGGATTCTGGAGCAGTGGAAACAAGTTCTCTGGAAAGATGAATCACGCTTCAAATCAGCCTTCTTCACCACACTGTCTGTGTGGGTGGACCATTTCAGTTTGTCAGTGAAGTCCCCGATCATCTCCTTTGTTTTGTTGACGTTGAGTGAAAGGTTATTTTCCTGGCACCACACTCACAGAGCCCTCACCTCCTCCCTGTAGGCTGTCTCGTCCTGGTTGGTAATCAAGCCTACTACTGTTGCGTTGTCTGCAAACTTGATGATTGAGTTGGAGGTGTGCATGGCCACACAGTCATGGGTGAACAGGGAGTACAGGAGGGGGCTGAGCATGCACCCTTGTGGGGCCCCTGTGTTGAGGATCAGCAAAGTGGAGGTGTTGTTTCCTACCTTCACCACCTGGGAGCGACCCGTCAGGAAGTCCAGGACCCAGTTGCACAGGGCGGGGTTCAGACTCAGGGCCTCAAGCTTAATGATGAGCTTGGAGGGTACTATGGTGTTGAATGCTGAGTTATCGTCAATGAACAGCATTCTTACATAGATATTCCTCTTGTCTAGATGGGATAGGGCAGTGTGCAGTGCGATCGCGATTGCATCGTCTGTGGATCTATTGGGGCGGTAAGCAAATTTAAGTGGGTCTAGGGTGTCAGGTAAGGTAGTGGTGATATGATCCTTGACTAGTCTCTCAAAGCACTTCAACATGACAGATGTGAGTGCTACTTGGCGATAGTCATTTAGTTCAGTTACCTTTGCTTATTGGGTACAGGAACAATGGTGGACATGTGGTGACAGCAGACTGGGATAGGGAGAGATTGAATATGTCCGTAAACACACCAGCCAGCTGGTCTGCGCATGCTCTGAGGACGAGGCTAGGGATGCCATCTGGCCCGTCAGCCTTGCGAGGGTTAACACACTTAAATGTCTTACTCACGTCGGCTACGGAGAAGGAGAGCCCACAGTCCTTGGTAGCAGGCCTCATCGGTGGCACTGTGTTATCCTCAAGGCGGGCGAAGAAGGTGTTTAGTTTAGTCTGCCACATATGTCTCGTTGAATTGCGACTCCACTTTGTCTCTATACTGACGTTTTGCCTGTTTGATTGCCTTATGGAGGGAATAACTACACTATTTGTATTATGACATATTCCCAGTCACCTCGCCTCGGGTTAAATGCGATGGTTTGGGCTTTCAGTTTTGCACAAATGCTGCCATCTATCCACGGTTTCTGGTGATCGTAGGTTATAACAGTCACAGTGGGTACAACATCTCCTATTCCTGATAAACTCAGTCACCGTATCAGTATATTTGTTAACGTTATTCTCAGAGGCCACATGGAACATATCCTAGCATGATCAAAACAACCTTGAAGCGTGAAATCCAATCCAAACCGGTGTTGAATAGTCCTTAGCGCAGGTACCTCCTGTTTGAGTTTCTGCCTATAGGAAGGGAGGAGCAAAATGGAGTCGTGATCAGATTTACCAAAGGGAGGGCGGGGGAGGGCC
Source organism: Oncorhynchus tshawytscha (assembly GCF_018296145.1). Taxonomy (NCBI): domain Eukaryota; kingdom Metazoa; phylum Chordata; class Actinopteri; order Salmoniformes; family Salmonidae; genus Oncorhynchus; species Oncorhynchus tshawytscha. The sequence continues at coordinate 18,524,357 of NC_056432.1, forward strand.
TTGTAGGCATCCCGGAAGTTGGAGAAGCAGTGGTTGAGTGTTTTAGCAGAGCGAGTACTGCAGTCAATATGGAGAAGGTGGAAAGTTTTAAGTTCCTCAGCATTCACATCACGGACAAACTGAAATGGTCCACCCACATAGACAGTGTGGTGAAGAAGGCGCAACAACGCCTCTTCAACCTCAGAAGACTGAAGAAATTTGGCTTGGCACCTAAAACCCTCACAGACTTTTACAGATGCACAATTGAGAGCATCCTGTCGGGCTGCTAGTTGCTTGTCACAGTTGCTGGTACAGCAACTGCACCACCCACAACTGCAAGGCTCTCCAGAGGATGGTGCGGTCTGCACAACGTATTACCGGAGGCAAACTACCTGCCCTCCAGGACACCTACAACACCCGATGTCACAGGAAGGCCAAAAAGATCATCAAGGACAACAACCACCCGAGCCACTGCCTGTTCACCCCACTACCATACAAAAGGCGAGGTCAGTACAGGTGTTTCATAGCTGGGACCGAGAGACTGAAAAACAGTTCTATCTCAAGGCCATCAGACTGTCAAACAGCCACCACTAACACAGAGGCTGCTGCCTACATACAGACTTGAAATCATTGGCCACTTTAATAAATGGATCACTAGTCACTTTAATAATACCACTTTAATAATGTTTACATATTTGCATTACTCATCTCATATGTATATACTGTATTTTATTCTATCTATTGCATCTTGCCTATGCCGCTCTGTCATTGCTCGTCCATATATGTATATGTATATATTCTTATTCCATTCCTTTACTTAGATTTGTGTGTATTAGGTAGTTGTCATGTGATTGTGAGGTATTCTAGGTTGGGTGAACAAAAGGACTTGATTTCCTGTATGTTATCACAATCACACCATGAGTAGTAACCATGAAACATACACCCCGGCCCTTCTTCTTCCCGGGGAGATATTTATTCCTGTCTGAATTGAGAACCCAACTGGCTGTACTGACTCAAACAGTATATCCTGAGAGAGCCATGTTTCCGTGAAACAGAGTATGTTACAATCCCTGATGTCTCTCTGGAAGGAAATCCTCGCCCTCAGCTCGTCAACTTTATTATCCAGAGACTGACCTTTAGTGAGTAATATACAGTGCCTTGCGAAAGTATTCGGCCCCCTTGAACTTTGCGACCTTTTGCCACATTTCAGGCTTCAAACATAAAGATATAAAACTGTATTTTTTTGTGCAGAATCAACAACAAGTGGGACACAATCATGAAGTGGAACGACATTTATTGGATATTTCAAACTTTTTTAACAAATCAAAAACTGAAAAATTGGGCGTGCAAAATTATTCAGCCCCCTTAAGTTAATACTTTGTAGCGCCACCTTTTGCTGCGATTACAGCTGTAAGTCGCTTGGGGTATGTCTCTATCAGTTTTGCACATCGAGAGACTGAAATGTTTTCCCATTCCTCCTTGCAAAACAGCTTGACCTCAGTGAGGTTGGATGGAGAGCATTTGTGAACAGCAGTTTTCAGTTCTTTCCACAGATTCTCGATTGGATTCAGGTCTGGACTTTGACTTGGCCATTCTAACACCTGGACATGTTTATTTTTGAACAATTCCATTGTAGATTTTGCTTTATGTTTTGGATCATTGTCTTGTTGGAAGACAAATCTCCGTCCCAGTCTCAGGTCTTTTGCAGACTCCATCAGGTTTTCTTCCAGAATGGTCCTGTATTTGGCTCCATCCATCTTCCCATCAATTTTAACCATCTTCCCTGTCCCTGCTGAAGAAAAGCAGGCCCAAACCATGATGCTGCCACCACCATGTTTGACAGTGGGGATGGTGTGTTCAGGGTGATGAGCTGTGTTGCTTTTACGCCAAACATAACGTTTTGCATTGTTGCCAAAAAGTTCAATTTTGGTTTCATCTGACCAGAGCACCTTCTTCCACATGTTTGGTGTGTCTCCCAGGTGGCTTGTGGCAAACTTTAAACAACACTTTTTATGGATATCTTTAAGAAATGGCTTTCTTCTTGCCACTCTTCCATAAAGGCCAGATTTGTGCAATATACGACTGATTGTTGTCCTATGGACAGAGTCTCCCACCTCAGCTGTAGATCTCTGCAGTTCATCCAGAGTGATCATGGGCCTCTTGGCTGCATCTCTGATCAGTCTTCTCCTTGTATGAGCTGAAAGTTTTGAGGGACGGCCAGGTCTTGGTAGATTTGCTGTGGTCTGATACTCCTTCCATTTCAATATTATTGCTTGCACAGTGCTCCTTGGGATGTTTAAAGCTTGGGAAATCTTTTTGTATCCAAATCCGGCTTTAAACTTCTTCACAACAGTATCTCGGACCTGCCTGGTGTGTTCCTTGTTCTTCATGATGCTCTCTGCGCTTTTAACGGACCTCTGAGACTATCACAGTGCAGGTGCATTTATACGGAGACTTGATTACACACAGGTGGATTGTATTTATCATCATTAGTCATTTAGGTCAACATTGGATCATTCAGAGATCCTCACTGAACTTCTGGAGAGAGTTTGCTGCACTGAAAGTAAAGGGGCTGAATAATTTTGCACGCCCAATTTTTCAGTTTTTGATTTGTTAAAAAAGTTTGAAATATCCAATAAATGTCGTTCCACTTCATGATTGTGTCCCACTTGTTGTTGATTCTTCACAAAAAAATACAGTTTTATATCTTTATGTTTGAAGCCTGAAATGTGGCAAAAGGTCGCAAAGTTCAAGGGGGCCGAATACTTTCGCAAGGCACTGTACTCGGAAGCAGTGGGTGGTGTGCGCGCCTCCTGAGTCGGACTAGAAGTCCACTCCTTGTACCTCTTTTAAGCCGGCGATGTTTTGGGTCAGCCTCTGAAATCAGTTAAATTGCCCTGGGGGGTACGAACAAAGGTTCAGAATCGGGAAAGTTGTATTTCTGGTCATAATGCTGGTAATGCCGGCTGTGTGCAATAACAACAAAACAATTCTGCCCTAATAATGTAAGAAATAACACATTAAAAAAACGAAATACTGCAAATTGCCTAGGGGCTAGAAACTCGGCTGCCCTCTCTATCGGCGCCATTTTGCCTTGGGGCTAGAAGCTTGGCTGAGAGACTAATCTATATTTGGCAGATGCCAGGAGACCACTACCTGCCCGAATGCATAGTGCCAACTGTAAAGTTTGGTGGAGGAGGAATAATGGTTTGGGGCTGTTTTTCATTGTTCGGGCTAGGCCCCTTAGTTCCAGTGAAGGGAAATCTTAACGCTATAGCATACAATTACATTCTAGACGATTCTGTGTTTCCAACTTTGTGACAACAGTTTGAGAATGGCCCTTTCCTGTTTCAGCATGACAATTACCCCAGTGCACAAAGCGAGGTCCATAAATTAATGGTTTGTTGAGATCTGTGTGGAAGAACTTGATTGACCTGCACAGAGCCCTGACCTCAACTCCATCGAACACCTTTGGGATGAATTGGAACGCCGACTGCGAGCCAGGCCTAATCGCCCAACATCAGTGTCCAACCTCACTAATGCTCTTGTGGCTGAATGGAAGCAAGTCCCCACAGCAATGTTCTAACATCTAGGGGAAAGCCTTCCCAGAAGAGTGGAGGCTGATATAGCAGCAAAGGGGAGACAAACTCCATATTAATGCCCATGATGTTGGAATGAGATGTTCGACGAGCAGGTGTCCACATACTTTTGGTCATGTAGTGTATGTATCATAAATTTAATAGCTTTTGGGTAATAAGATCAGGTAGCGGTAGCCCACCAACCGCTTGTCTATTCGGTTGGTGGGATACTTTGGAGTCGCTTTTCTTCTGAGGACACTCCCTGCTACCACTGTCCGACGTCACCGGCTAGGAGTGGATGTCTCTGTTATAAAAACACATGGAGAATTAAGGACAGGGGAAGGCTGAACGAAAAACGTATTTTTTTCCAACTTTATTATAAGCAAACGTATAGCAGAATAATTTAAGTTTCCCTGTTTTTGAAAGCACACGGATGACGCGTTTTTCCGTTTTGGGAAGTAGGCTAATGTGAGATTGGTGCGTTTTTTCTTGTGTTTTTCTTTCGTCAGAGAGAAATAACAGTATTCCTGTCTTGCGGATTGGAGTGTAAATCCGCCATATTCGGCTTTACCACGTCCGGGAGTCGAGTAATTGGAAATAAAGCGAACACGTTTATTCATGTATTTCTCATCGAATGGATTATGGGACTATTAGGATACGAAGACATGCTTTAAAAAAAATATGTGAAGAGGATGACTGGGCAAGAATGAGAATGCTTATCACATAGAACATTACGTATGATTGTTTTAAACGGTGCTGATGATCATATTTAGAAGGAAAATCAGACTACCCAATTAGAATTTCTGACATTTAGTTAACTCCCCGAGCCACTGTTTGCTGCCTGACAGTCCGTCAGAAAGCGAAGCGAAACGGGGGGGCAACAATTTCTCAAATAGCCTATACATTTTCCTCTCCCCCCAGGCTATGCCACTTTATAACGCGTCCATGTTTTTTTTGCAGCTGTAATGGCGTGATTTGATATCCGTTAATTGTTTTTTTTAATCGCAACTGGAATCTGCGTAGTGTATAAAGAAGGAGGAAAGGTGATTTTTAAAAGAATGACCCTAGACGCCATAATGGCGTGTTGCCTAAGCGAGGAGGCGAAAGAATCCAGGCGGATCAACGACGAGATCGAAAGACAGCTCCGCCGGGATAAGAGGGATGCTCGCCGGGAATTGAAGCTGTTGCTTCTCGGTAAGCTAGTGGTAATGATGAGTGATGAAAATAGAGGCGAAAATTCATTTTGGGTGGTGCTGCGCAAGCTACTCCTGAAAACCAGACTAACTTTGTAGCCAGCCACACATGCCAAATTGTAGCAGTTCTATCAATCTCAAGTATTCCAAAGCAATTGTATTTGAATATTGCTACCATTTAGAAGACAAAAAAAATCGCACGAACCATCCAACTATTCATTTCATTACGTAGTAACTAGGATGATAGACTTGTGGTGTCTGTCTGTTTACGGACGAGGCCAAAGTCTAGGCGTTTTATTGGTAGCAATTACAGGGTCGAGAAATCCTGCGCTAAACATGCGTTTACCTGCACTACATATAACACATGTAGACGTTCTTGACTGTTTCGAGTCGGAACGTTTGGCCCAACAATCTGTGCACGCGACTCTCCCACTTCTCTGAATGACAGCCTTTTTTAAAGGCACACTCTGGGATACAGCTTTCTGTTCAATGGTAATTTCAATTCCTGACATTTAACCTAACCATTGACTCATGAAGAATATAATTTATGAATGCTTAGCACAGCTGCCTTTTTCTATCACACCCCCAAAATATAAAGGTTTATTCGTGTTTACAAACATGAAGCAAGAAATAGGCTAATACCTTCAAAATATGTTTAAATCTATCATGTAGATGTCATGGATTGTCAGTCCTTGCATCTAGAGCTATGTCTATGAATTTGAGAGGGGTTACATTTCCCCAGCTCCATCCCTCAGCTTCTGTATAGGCCTATATCAGGAAAAGTGGCAGGTTTAATCTTTTACTAAGTTACTATTCAAGTCTGTCTGTTTTGATCCGTTTTGGACATAGGCCTGGCATACTGTATGATGAAAGTTACTTATGTAAAAAGCTGGGTTGTAAATGGACTTGGTTTGAAAGGGGCAGATGTCATCAAATCAACTCCTAGCTGCCTGAACTGAAAGCCAGCTCTGGGTCAGTAAATTGCATTTTCCTCACACTTTCTGCACGGCAGCAGCCGCAACAATTCTTTGAAATGCAGTATTGGTAATTCACAGAAGAAACAGGTCATTGTGAGGGGTCATTACTAACACACTAACAGTGATCGTCCACTTTAGTTTTATGGGTGTATCGAACAAGTCCAACAGTTGTTAAACGACTCTGTCCCCAAATGAGTTTGGGGAGTGCATATACAGTGAACTTTAGCATTGTTGACATTTTTGCATCATTGACGTTCTTTAAGAATAATGTAGCTCAGTTAGCCAGGATAGCAATAGTGTGCAATTGCAGCTCACAATTCAGTGTGTTCCTGCATGTGGGCATTCCTTGCTAGCTAGCGGGAGCGACACCGGTAGACAGTGTCCTTTGCTCCTACCTGCCAAACACCTGCCCTCACCGTCGTTAACAGAATTGCAGGAAAACAGTGCCTGATTGGCGGGAGCGAAGGACACTGACTATCGGTCGCCTCCCACTAGCACAGCAGGGGGAGGCTGGGGTAACACGGTGTGTTAGCTAGCTTGACAGTTAGCGACACCGTGTGCTTGCTAGTTAACTAGCACACGGTGTTGCCCTCGCCTCCCGCTTGCTGTTTGCCAGAGTCCTCCTTAGGACTAGCTGGCTAAGCTAGCACACAGTGTCCTTCACTCCCGCCTGCCGAAAACTTGCCTTCAGTCGATAACAGAACTGCATGAAAACGGTGCCTAACAGCCTTGGGGCAAAGGACACTGGCTACCCATGTACTGCTAGCTAGCTACCTTTGTCGGTTCCGCCCCTTCTTCTGGCATCCAACATTATTGTGCATTAACACCACCTACCGTACTGGAGAGCTTCCGCCTGTCCAAACTTAACATGTACCAATAGAAGTATAAAAAGGGGTTCCTGCAGATGCAGGAATGCCCACATGCAGGAACGCCCTGAATTGCGGAACATAATTGCAGCCTTCTCCAGAATAATAGGTTCCTAAGTCACTTTGGATAAACACTTCTGCTAAATGGCGTAGTTGTATTATTATTATATTGTAACTATACTAGAGCATTGGCCATGTGTCAGTTTCCTTACTTGAATGCAACCCCTCATACACCACTCAGAATACAGGGGGTCTCTAGAACCAGGCAAACCCTATAGAGTTCTGACACTCTACATTGAGTGAAAACCGGTGGGGTCTCAGTCTACTCATTGGATCTTTGTCATCACAGAATAATTTTATTCCATTTGAATTTAAAATTCAGAAATGTAAAAACGTAATTTGTGTTCACTTCCTGAATTGACTGCCTTTAATTGAAATTGAGCCCAAAAAAAGCGTCCACATGCTTCCCAGCCAAAACAGTTCAGAAGAGTTTGTGCATATATTATGAGGACGTTTTGGACTTTAGTGAGGGTTTTTTCGGCTGTACAGGCACACCATTTTTTTTCTAGAGGCCAGCCGAAGTTCGGAGCTGAAGTCTACGCCCATTCGTTGGTGATTGGTCAACCATAGTGATTCTTCAGTAAATTCTTTGTGGTCATTCAACGAGAGACTTTTTATGCACGTTTTCATTGGGAAATACTGCACCAAACATCTTAGTTAGATGAAAAATTGCATGACTAAGATCTCCTCTGCAAAATGATGACAGATTAATGACCGATTCTTAAATTATCTTAGATTAATTCAGACTATTTTGAGGAACTGTATACTGGCTACGGCATCTCAAAATGGACAAACAATACTATTGCAATTTTTCCAGTTCTTCAAGCGAAGGTCTTTTAAGAGAGTATGCCAGCACACTCGTTAGGTTCACCTAGACGACTTTGACTAACCGCCAGCCGAACTGAAGAATGCTGACGCCTTACCTAAAGTATCTTAATGGGACCACCCCTAAAGCAGTCTGTTTGTGAATTCAGGTGGGATCCTGGGTAACATGTATTCTATCACATACCATTGGAATGTCTGGTGCAAGTGTATAGGATACTTCAGATGCATAATATAAGAACATCAATATTATAATAGAAAGCACTATAAATTAAATGTATTATGTTAGGCTACTTCATTATTATTTTATTTATCCTTGACCATCATTTGTGTTGTCTACAGCTACACGTCCTCATAGAAAGTAGATGCACAATTCACAGTAAAAAGAAATGCAAGCAGTCTGTCTATGATGTAATATTTCCAAAGTTGCGTTAGTTCCCTAAAAAATGACTTGTGTCAATGTTATGATGTAATCCGTGTGAGAGAAGCTGGTAGAGTGATGGGGGAAGACTGCTGCCTGGATACAGGCCAGCCTTATTCTGTGTTCGTAACCAAGTGGGAATTTATCACATACGACTAGGAAAAATCCACTTGAACGACCCTCCAACTGGTAATTACTCGTGGGAAACTCGTCGATCATCCCTGAGCTCCGATTTCTCCCACGTGCGGAACTCAAATGTCACCTACTAAGGAAATGACCTCAAACAGCATTTTTGGCAGTTAAATGTAACAAAACAGTATTTATAAAAAGCTAACTATAAATGTGTTTTTTTTTACTCTTTAAATTGCTTACAAGCTTGATAGCTGCACATTTAGGTTATGGTTTACGCATCTTGTTGGCCGTTAGTCAATCAGCATTTATCAACGACTTCAAAGCACGTGAATGCATCCAACTGGTATTTACAACTTCACAACTGGTAAATCCCACCTCCCACTTGTTAACAAATGGAGCATTAGAACACAGTACTGGTCTCTATGGTTTAGGCCTGATTTACCTGCTGCTCTGTTTGTGACAATCACATCAATGCTCTATAGACATTGGTGTAAAGTACTTAAGTAAAAATACTTTAAAGTACTACTTAAGTTGTTTTTTGGGGTATCTGTACTCTACTTTAAATATTTATATTTTTGACAACTTTTACTCCACTACATTCCTAAAGAAAATAATGTACTTATTATTCCATTAATTTTCCCTGACACTGAAAAGTACTCGTTAGTTGAATGCTTAGCAGGACAGGGAAATGGTCCAATTCACACACTTATCAAGAGAACATCCCTGGTCATCCCTACAGATGACCTGGTGGACTCACTAAAAACACATGCTTAGTTTGTTAATTTTGTTTGAGTATTGGAGTGTTCCCCTATTTATCCGTAAATGTAAACAAAAACAACAAGAAAATGGTTCCGTCTGGTTTGCTTAATATAATGAATTTGAAATGATTTCTACTTTTACGTTTGATGCTTAAGTATATTTGAACATTTACTTTTGATACTTAAGTATATTTAAAACCAAATACTTTTACTCAAGTAGTATTTTACTGGGTGACTTTCACTTTTACTTGAGTCATTTTCTATTAAGGTATCTTTACTTTTACTCAAGTATGACTACTGGGTACTTTTTCCACCACTGTATATAGACCAGTGGTTCCCAAACTGTGGGTCGGTACTCACTTGTGGGTCCCGGCAGGGGTCCGGGTGTGTCGTGGGATGCCATTTTTTTTTTTTGTGCATTTCAAAAACAAATATATTTTGTTATTTAAAAAAAATATACATTTAAGTGTGAACTTAAATGACTAAAATCAAAAAAGTATGTAGAAAAGATAAGGGACTTGTATATTTTTGAGAACTTACAATCAACAAAATAAAAGCTAGACAATCAGGCACCGTTGATTTTGTTATAATGTTCGAGCATATGAACACAGCATTAGCTATGTCAAAATGCATAGAATTTGCTTAAAAACTGCAAAATTCTCTCAGCTCCATGCCAACATGTTTAGAATTGCAGGAAATTAGCTTTAAAAATACATGTTCCCTCTGATGCCAGATTTTATATTTTTTACTTATTATTTGGTCTGTGTATGTTTTTTTTCACTGCTCAACCCTTATGGTTGGTTGCGACTCAAAAGACACCTCAATTGGTGGGTTATGAAGCAAAAAAGTTTGGGAAGCTTTCTCTACTTCCTGTGTTGCTGTGTTTGACTCTGGGTTAGAGGGTACCACTTTCTGTAGGACCCTAACCGTATGCCTGGCAACACCCTTAGTCTGCAAAAGATCTACATGTACTTTACAACAGGACCAGCTGTCTATAGTCCACTGGTTTCAGTCCCAGCCAAAGACCAGTTGATGGTTTCATGTCTACTATCTCTAGTTATCAGAGTCATTCACCAGAGATGTGTTCTATCTCTGACCCAGAGTTACAGGCAGTGATGTGTTGCTCCCTTTCTCCCACAGGACACACCTGCTTGCCCTCCCCTCCTCTCCTTATTTGTAAATTAAGAGGTTCTTCTATCTCCTCTCAGAACTGTGTGTGTGTGGGGGGGGGGGGACCTTACAGTGAAATGCTTACTTACAAACCCCTAACCAACAATGCAGTTTAAAAAATACGAATAAGAAATAAAAGGAACAAGTAATTAAAGAACATCAGTAAAATAACAATAGCGAGACTATATACCGGTGCTACCGGTACAGAGTCAATGTGCGGGGGCACCGGTTGGTCGAGGTAATATGTACATGTAAGTAGAGTTATTAAAGTGACTATGCATTGATAATAACATAGAGTAGCAGTGGTGTAAAAGAGGGGGGGAGCAATGCAAATTGTCTGGGTAGCCATTTGATTAGATGTTCAGGAGTCTTATGGCTTGGGGGTTTGGACCTAGACTTGGCGCTCCGGTACCGCTTGCTGTGCGGTAGCAGTGAGAACAGTCTATGACTAGGGTGGTAGAGGTACATTTAGGTTCTGTTGAGGACCCTTGTAAAGGATCTCTCCAGGATCCAGATCTAGAACTCACATCACAATAGTTATTGTATCCATGGAGATGTTGTTCTTGGTCACTGACCAGGCCAAGAAATCTAAGGAGCTGGCAGGAGCAGCCAGGAAAGGAGATTGAGAATGTGTGTGTGTGTCTAAATGTGAATAGGGCTGTAATAGGTGATTATGGTTTGTTTGTCTTGACTCTGGGTCAGATGCTATCCTTGTCTGGATATAGTGCCTCGCACTTCTTCAATTACCCATTCCATTTCCAAGATGGCGTAGCAGTCAGACATCTTTGTCTTCGTCTTGTGTCCTGTGTGTTTATCTTTTATCTGTATGTATATATATATATATATATTGTATTATTGACTGTATGTTTGTTTATTCCATGTGTAACTCTGTCTTGTTGTTTGTGTCTCACTGCTTTGCTTTATCTTGGCCAGGTCACAGTTGTAAATGAGAACTTGTTCTCAACTAGCCTACCTGGTTAAATAAAGGTGAATTAAAAAAAAAAAGTATTCCTTCCTTCCCCATCCTCAACTCACCCCTCTCCCCTTTTACCAGGTACTGGAGAGAGTGGGAAGAGCACCTTCATTAAACAGATGAGAATCATTCATGGCGCCGGCTACTCAGAGGAGGACAAGCGAGGCTTCACCAAGCTGGTGTACCAGAACATCTTTACTGCCATGCAGTCCATGATCCGTGCCACAGAGACCCTAAGGATCCCTTACAAATATGAGCACAACAAGGTAAGGAGGGAAAGAGGGAATGAAGTGTGTGTGTGTGACAGTGAGAATGAGAGATGTGTTACTGAGAGTAATCTCCTCCTTTATGCTATCTTTCATGGAACAGTCATCCACAATCACATCCTGTCTGTTTTGGCACTTCCTGTGTCTTCCTGTCACGCTCATCCAACCCCCTTCCATGTCATCCAGACAAGGGTTTGTGTGTGAGTGAGAGGAAAGTCATCTGGTGGACTAAACCTAATTCTGCCTATTCGTTTGACCAAATAGTGGTGCTATCCCCTTTCGGTTACAAAAAGTTGGGTCTGCAGAAAAGAAAGTTCTCAAGTCACATCTAGAACTGCAGGTAATTCCACATGAAACTGGCCAATAGAGGAACTGAGACCTATCTGTTATCGACTGGCCAGGTCTCATTTGAATCCCTAGGCCTGGTGTGACATCTGACCATGTAGTCTCATGTTGTTATTTGAGGATTGGATGGTTCCCTTATGTATGTTCAGTGGTTTATCTGTTGTTCGTTAGTGTTCATATAGTCTTATTGATTAAATCACAAGTGGCCTGTATTGTATATGAAGCCTGTGGTATTTTCCTGTTGTGCTGGCTTAACGATTGGATACTTTCAACAGGGGGCAGTAGCATGTCATTCCCAGGTTGTCACTAGGAAAAAACAATCACTTCCTTTTTGGGTTTTGGTAACAAGGTACAGTAGAAATAAGTCATGAGGTGAGGCCAGATAAGGAAGTGAAGACAGTCATGTGACAGGGGAATTCATTTTCCTTTTTGTAAGTAACATTAGAATGTGATACTTCTGGAGTTGGGCTATGTGGTAGCTTCATATTAGACCCTAAGAGTCATCTGTGGAACGGCATAGTGAAAGAAAAAGGCTGCGTTTTTAGGTTATTTTTTTGCAGGCTGTGCAGCTCAGAAGATATGATATTATTGGACTTCCTGAGATGTTAATTAAACACCTCTCCTGGAGTCATGGGATCTGATCATCTGTGCACTACAATTGCAAAATAGACCACCTGGAACGCGTCCATACTCATCAACCGTCAAGATTGCAAGCCTCTGCCTGGGTTCTGCTTTAGTCCCATTTCAGACACATAGAACCTTGAATTGATGCCATTTAATTGATATGTTTGTTTCTGTCGACTGAAAGTCTAACCTGGAGGTTAAACCTTAATCAGTTTTTTTCCTCTCTCAGGGCAACGCTAACGTGGTCCGAGAGGTGGATGTGGAGAAAGTCAGCACGTTGGCAAACCCCTACATAGACGCCATCAAGTGTTTATGGAACGATCCAGGCATCCAGGAAGCTTACGATAGGAGACGGGAGTACCAGCTGTCAGACTCTACCAAATAGTGAGTAAATGAGATCTCTAACTCTACTTATGAAGGCCATTCCTGCGAGTTGCTAACTTCAATCCCAGACAGACAACTTCAATGGTCACGATGTTATAAATACTGTGCTTTTATCTATGGTCAAATAGTTAGTAAATACAAGATTTCATGGTCGACTGACTGTTCCCTAGGCTGCCAACTTAAAATGTCCGACCATGTCTTTGGTCATTCTTTTTCTATACTTTCATATATTATCATCACCTGTCAGTGGGCACAATACTTTTTTTGTCTCCGTAGTTACATGAATGCGCTGGACCGGATCGCAGAGGCCTCTTACCTTCCCACCCAGCAGGATGTGCTGAGAGTTAGGGTCCCCACTACGGGCATCATTGAGTACCCCTTTGACCTCCAGAGTGTCATCTTCAGGTAAGCCAACCATCAAGCTCACTGGGCTATTCTATTCTAACAAAGGAACAATGGAATAGAATGACACCCTGAGATGAAGGATTGTCTCAGTTCTCACACTAGCCACTATGTACTATTCCACTTCCATAATGATGTAGTGGGGAAAACAGACCAGTGGGTACAGCTCTATCAATTGATGTTATATTCTTGGGGTATCTACCCTCAGTGGCCAGTTAATTAGGTACACCCATCTAGTACCGGGTTGGACCCTACCTTTTCTTCCAGAACAGCTAGAGTTCTTCAGGGGATGGAAACGTTGCTCAAATGGTATCAAGCGACCTAATGTGTGCCAGGAAAACATTCCCTCCACCATTACACCAGGCAGGATGGGGCTATGGACTCCTGCTGCTTACGCCAAATCCTGACTCTGCCATCAGCATGATGCAACAGGAACCGGGATTCGTCAGAACAGGTGATGTTTCTCCACTCCTCCATTGTCCAGTGTTGGTGATCACATGCCCACTGGAGCCGCTTCTTGTTCCTAGCTAATAGGAGTGGAAGTCGGTGTGGTCATCTGCTGCAATAGCCCATCCGTGACAAGGACTGGCCAGTTGGGCATTCCGAGATGCAGTTCTTGACACCACTGTTGTAGTGTGCTGTTATTTTCACAATTCTCTCCATTCTCCTTCAACCTCTCATTAACGAGATATTTTCGACCACAGGACTGCCGCTGACTGGAAGTTTTTTTTCTTTTTTTCGCAGCATTCTCTGTAAACTCTAGACACTTGTGCATGAAAAGCCCAGACGGCAGAGCGTTTCTGAGATACTGGAACCAGCGTGCCTAGCACTGACGAACATACCACGCTCAGGTCACTCGTTTTGCCCATTCTAATGTTCAATTGAACAGTAAGTGAATGCCTCGATGCCAGTCGGTCTGCTTTTATATAGCATCCCAAGACCACATGAGCACTGTCTGTAGGCATAAACCATTTTGGCAATGGGGTGTTGTACCTAATAAATAGTGTGTAGTACCAGCTTGGAAGTTCACTAAAACAATGATCATGTAGCGAACACGAATAGGACCTACAGTATATTTCCATGCCAACTCGAGTGGTACTCAAGTCATCTGCACCTAACGTTGCTCCTCTGTTCCTATGACAGGATGGTGGACGTGGGGGGTCAGAGGTCAGAGAGGAGGAAGTGGATACACTGCTTTGAGAATGTCACATCCATCATGTTTCTGGTGGCACTAAGCGAGTATGACCAGGTGCTCGTAGAATCTGATAACGAGGTGAGCGTTGTTATTAACAACTGTACTGTATGTCTATTTAACACACACACACACAACAGGGCCGGCGTTATGGGTGGGCCTTAGGGGGTCTGCCCTACCGTACTTCCTTGCTTGTCCAAATAAAATATTTAAATATAATTTTTTACTGAGACGAGCGATGACAAAGACTCAATCTCAGATAAAGCATCAAAGCAAGCTAAACAGTGCCCCTCTGTCTCGGTATGTGTAGCCCATGTATCTGATGCTGTCTGGCTAAAAAGGGTTATGGCATGTCATATTCTTTTTGTCCATAAAGCATCAGGTACATGGGATATTTTATTTAACCTTAATTTAACTAGGCAAGTCAGTTAAGAACAAATTCTTATTCACAGTGATGGCCTACCGGGGAACAGTGGGTTAACTGCCTTGTTCAGGGGCAGAACGACAGAATTTTACCTTGTCAGCTCGGTGATTCGATCTAGCAACCGTTCGGTTACTGGCCCAACGCTCTAACCACTAGGCTACCTGCAGCCCTGGATATATATATAGTAAGACAGAGGGGCGCTCACTCAGATGCTTTCTCTAGTGAGTTTCAGCTACTTGCGAATTAAAGGAATGTTGGCGGGTGCACAGGATGCTGTTCAGATGCTGGAATGATTTTTGGACGAACGTGCGAAAGTAACCTACTTTTTGAAGGGATTTGTTTGACAATCAGATGAAAAAATTGACTGTGTTAATGCCACATTAAAAAGGTAATACATTTTGACAGTTAATTGACATGTCTTTTACTATTAAACCCATAAAAAAAACAGGTGGTTCCGTGAAGAAAAAAATAAAATAAAAAACCTTACCCACCTATTAAATCAAATGCCCGTCCAAATGATTCGTTCTGGCGCTGGCCCTGACACACACACAAAGTTAACAGTAGCACTTTGCATAAAGTTACATCATTTGACAATAGGACTCCCAATAATATCCAAAAAAGCAAGTTAAATACAGGTCTCTGAAACGTTGTACAATTGTCACTCAAATTACATTATTACAATGGACAAAATAATGTGAATATCTGTGGCTATGTTCTTCTCTCTCAACTATGGTGTACAATAGACACGTGTATTAGAGGCACACCTCTGCGCTTTTGAAGGTGAAAGGCTTTTCCTTATTTAAAATAATGAAGATAAGTTATTTTTCCAGCTAGACTTCCCTTCCACTTGGAAAGCAGTTGTAAATGACTCCTGCAGCTGTTTTGAATACAGCCTCGGGGCGACAGAACTTCCTCAAAGGCACACCATCTTTTTGTTCCCAGCAGTTTCCAGCATGCTCTTGGTTTTTTCACTGTCTGTGTCCTTGGGAGAAATAACTGAGACCATTAAAACATCATGGTGACGATACAATAGAAACAGCATAAGACCAGTTGGTTGGCTGTAAAGCTGTGAAATTTGATCGTTTTGTCACCTGTACTTCAGACCTCCATGCAAATCGGAGAATTGTGAGACCTGAAAGATTGCTTGTGGAGCATCGCACACAAATGAGCAGAGATTTGTGACAATACTCTTGTCTATATGGATATGGCATCATAAAATGGACTTTGTGGATCACTTTAGGTGCGGTGTGTATCTAGCAATGAATGTAAAGGTTAAAAGAAAGTACATAGCAGCCCAGTGGTGAAATGAAAAGGCATCTGGAGGCCATCTCTCTCTCTCCCTGATTTAAAGCCTGTACTTAACGGGATAGTGTAGCTAAACTATCCCTTTTTAATGAAAGCAGCTGGACTTAAACTGTGCTCTTCTACTCTCGTTTCTCTCTCAGAACCGAATGGAGGAGAGTAAAGCCTTGTTCAGGACCATCATCACATATCCCTGGTTCCAGAACTCTTCCGTCATCCTCTTCCTCAACAAGAAGGACCTCTTGGAGGAGAAGATCATGTATTCCCACCTGGTCGACTACTTCCCAGAGTTTGACGGTGAGTGGCCTCTGGGGAAAAAATATAGTTCCTTTTTACTTAAAGCCCATGAGTATAATGGTTTATAACTTGTTAAAAGCATTCATGAGCCTTTTTATAATGTGTAATAACAAGGCTTATAATATGATTATGTCTCTAACATAGGTCCCCAGAGAGATGCCCAGGCTGGCCGCGAGTTCATCCTGAAGATGTTTGTGGACCTGAACCCAGACAGCGACAAGATCATCTACTCCCACTTTACCTGCGCCACAGACACGGAGAACATCCGCTTTGTGTTCGCCGCTGTCAAAGACACCATCCTGCAGCTCAACCTGAAGGAGTACAACCTGGTGTGAAACCATAGAGTTCGAATATTAGAAGGGACTTCAGCATTAGCACAGCAAGGCTGAGGCCCAGAGACCTTTCTCTAACTTACTCTGTCAAATCTGTGAAGAAAAAAAGAATGGTTGCATAATATTAATTTATTGCCATTGTTGACCTTTTTTTCTATTTAAAAGAACATGATTGAAGGATTTAGGGGGTTTGAAGGTCACTGTTGGATGTGTAAAGCACAGTTCCTCCAATTATTCTAATTGTTTTTAGCTTTATTTTTTAAGACACTCAATGTGACTGCTGGGTTCTGTCCAATGCCTCTGAACTTGATTCCAAGGTGCTCCCGCCATTTAGTTTTTGATTCGATCTAGTCGGTCCATTCCAGCGCCAGTCTGTGGCCCCACTCTCCTGCTTGTCAACTAAGACCTCTGGAGTTCGAATTCATGAATGAACACATTTTTCTTCCCCTGACAGGGTGAAAAGTGTTGACACTGTGATTTCTTAAAATTATTGTTTTGATTATTGCATCCACTTTAGTACCGTTTGACGTGTACAATCAGCCACACAGTAGGGCAGGAGGTCAGTCATTTAACTGGGCTGTATAGTGAGGGGGCATCATGATGCTCATCGTCCATTGCAGTCCCTAGGGTCAGGAGTCAGTTATTTTGGAATCAAGTTGTGCTGTACCAGGCTTTTTAAGGTCCTATTTATTGCCGATGCCAAAAGGATGTAGCGTTAACTCGAGGCTCCCTTTCACACTGTTAACTAGAAAGAGTGTTGGAGGCAAGACAGGACACAGCCTTTTGAAGGATCCAAGAGTTTACCGTGCGCACGTGTGACCTTTTTAAAGTGTTTCACCACGTTTTTGGTTAGACTTTTCTCCCCCATCTTGTATTAATTGTTGAATGCCAAAAACCACTTCTTTGAGTCAGTAAGTCAAGCCTGACAAAACACTCATTCACTGGAGTTCGTAGGGTCGTTGTTGTTAATGCCAATCGTAGTGGCCATTGTGAGGATATGATAATACTATTGACAGTAGAAGCTGAACTCCGCTAGTGACCGGTTGTGAGTATGTGGACGGTTGTAACCATAAGCCCCTTTTTATTAAAGGCTTGAGTTTGGAAATCCTTACAAAGTATGAAATGGTTATTTTATTTTGCCCAGACAGAGGCAGGGACTGGCGGATGGAGGACCTTGCTCTGCTGATGGGTGACAGTCAGATGTGAGAATCTGCCTTTGAAAGAGGTTATTCTCTTGTAGAGGGGCTGCTAGTCTTCTCTCACTGCCTGGACTGAGCTGGGCCACCGCAAATGCAGCTATGGCAGCCAGTCATAGCTCCGAGGTCTCACGTAGACTGAGCAACCACAATGCAGCTGTGTCCTTTTGTTGTACGATCACAGCACGGCTGTCCGACTGTTTTAGTTTGTTAGCAGTGGAGATGATTAGTTGTTTCCCACGTTAAAGGGGGCGGAGCATTGATTTGTACCTAAGTAATCCCTCACTTCTCAGTGGCTCTGACCCCCAGTTATTTCTCTGAGTATATCTTCTTGTAACAATGCCCTAAGCCTGTAATTGACATTGAGGCATAGTGCAATTATGAATGCTATAATCATTGTACATCTCTCTCATTTATATATACAGTTGAAGTTGGAAGTTTACATACACTTAGATTGGAGTCAATAAAACTCGTTTTTCAACCACTCCACAAACTTCTTGTTAACGAACCTATGGTTTTAGCAAGTCGGTTAGGACATCTACTTTGTGCATGACACAAGAAATTTCTCCAACAATTGCTTACAGATTATTTCACTTATAATTCACTGTATCACAATTCCAGTGTGTCAGAAGTTTACATACACTAAGCTGACTGTGCCTTTAAACAACTTGGAAAATTCCAGAAAATGATGTCATGGCTTTAGAAGCTTCTGATAGGCTAATTGACATCATTTGAGTCAATTGAAGGTGTACCTGTGGATGTATTTCAAGGCCTACCTTAACTCCGTGCCTTTTTGCTTGACATCATGGGAAAATCAAAGGAAATCAGCCAAGACTTCAGAAAAACAATTGTAGACCTCCACAAGTCTGGTTCATCTGTGGGAGCAATTTCTAAACGCCTGAAGGTACCACGTTCATCTGTACAAACAATAGTACACAAGTATAAACACCATGGGACCACGCATCTATCATACCTCTCAGAAAGGATATGCGTTCTGTCTCCTAGAGATGAACATACTTTGGTGTGAAAAGTGCAAATCAATCCCAGAACAACAGCAGAGGACCTTGTGAAGATGCTGGAGGAAACGGGTACAAAAGTATCTATATCCACAGTAAAACAAGTCCTATATCGACATAACCTGAAAGGTCACTCTGCAAGGAAGAAGCCACTGCTCCTGAACTGCCTTAAAAAAGCCAGACTACTGTTTGCAACTGCACATGGGGACCAAGATTGTACTTTTTGGAGAAATGTCCTCTGGTCTGATGAAACAAAAATAGAACTGTTTGGCCATAATGACCATCGTTATGTTTGGAGGAAAATGGGGGAGGCTTGCAGGCCGAAGAACACCATCCCAACCGTGAAGAACAGGGGTGGCAGCATCATGTTGTGGGGGTGCTTTGCTGCAGGAGGTACTGGTGCACTTCACAAAATAGATGACATCATGAGGGAAGAAAATTATGTGGATATATTGAAGCAACATTTCAAGACATCAGTCGGGAAGTTAAAGCTTGGTTGCAAATGGGTCTTCCAAATGGACAATGACCTCAAGCATACTTCCAAAGTGGCAAAATGGCTTAAGGACAACAAAGTCAGGGTATTGGAGTGGCCATCAGAAATCCCTGACCTCAACCCTATAGAACATTTCTGGGCAGAACAGAAAATGCGTGTGCGAGCAAGGAGGCCTATAAACCTGACTCAGTTACACCAGCTCTGTCAGGAGGAATGGGCCAAAATTCACTCATTTTATTGTGGGAAGCTTGTGGAAGGCTATCCAAAACGTTTTACCCAAGTTAAACAATTTAAAAGCAATGCTACCAAATACTAATTGAGTGTATGTAAACTTCTGACCCACTGGGAATGTGATGAAATAAATCATTCTCTATTATTGTGACATTTCACATTCTTAAAATAAAGTGGTGATCCTAACCGACCTAAGACAGGGAATTTTTACTGTGATTAAATGTCAGGAATTGTGAAAAACTGAGTTTAAATGTATTTGGCTAAGGTGGATGTAAACTTCTTACTTCAACTGTATGGCAGCATCCATGTTGGCTTTGTAATCATTACTTTTTTGCCAGATTGAATGTGCAATATTGAAAATGTATGTCTAATATATGGCTAATTAATTTGTGAAAAAACATGTTTTTAAGAGGAGAATGTATATATTTTTTTGCCAGTTAATTTTTCAACAAGAAACCAAGTGCAGTTTTAGATCTGCATAATGAGCAATCAATATGATCTAACGGAACAGTTTGCCAGAAGCTGCAATAGCTTTTGTTCATTCACTTTTGTATGAAAGACTGCAGACTCCAATTACAGGGCTAATTCCATTGGTTTAGACCAAAATACTGGCTTCAGGAAATGAGCACTTGTCCTAAGTATTACTAGATGAGTGTTTTGAAAACACTTAATTTCTTCCTTTCCTCATTGGAGTAGTCACTGATCTAGCATGATTGGATATGTTAAAGCAAGAATCCCACTGGTCACAGATGTGAGTTCAACGCCTAGTTTAGATTTTTCATTTGTTTGAGTTGTCAGCTAATGTGAATTCAATGTGAAATCAACAAAAAACACCATGTCATTGGATTTAGGTTAAAAGTTATGTGAAAAAAAACATTCTCTTACAATGATTTTTCCCCCCCTGAAACCAATCAGTTTTCCAAGTAGATTTTCCAAGTTTGAGTTGAAATGACTAAAACAACATTGATTTAATCTGTTTTTGTCCACTGGGATCCCACTGCCAAATTAGTGATTTCTCCAAGGAAGGGAGGCAGGAAGGATGTATGAAAGTATTCAAACAGGGCTTTGGTTTCCCCTAGTCCTCCCCACACTGGGACTACTGTGTTCCGTTGGGGCTTATTGTTCAGGGGCCATTTATCGTAATGCTGCACCCCCTGAAGGTTCTTATGTTCATGTTTAAGACTGAGCTGTGACCAAGCAACGGTTCCAATGCCCAGTAAGAGTAAGCTGTTAGCCTCTCAAAAATACCTTCCAGTGTCTTTTTGCTGTCGAGGGTCCACGAAAACAACCCTAGATTAGAACCATTCCGAGTTCCAACATGCTTGAACCTATCCTGGACTGTGTTCATTAGGCATGCAACGGCAAATGTTTTCGAAAAATAAAGAGTTTTATTGGACAAGGCCAGGTTTGTCCGTTTTATTCTATTTGGTGCCTAATGAGCACGACCCAGTTCCTTCAGATCTGTAACATTGAAGGAGTAGGGGGCAGGGGCTAGGGAATGGGACGTGGGGGTGTATTTTTACCAGCACTTGATTACCAGAGTGGGTCATGGGTTAGAATGCAGGTAGGGGATCAAATGTGGCACTCTCCATAATGGCACGTGCACCACGCTCACAATATGCTAGGCACACACATTTGTTTGAATAGATTTCAAATCCAGTTGAGGAATGTACATTAACAGAAGCTTTTGCATTTCTTTTGATGGCCAATCATCAGAATGTACATTCTTTCAAATGTATTTATGAACTACATAAAAGTGATAGAAAAAAGTCTGCATGTGCATGTGCCTCCTGCTCTTATTTAATTAAGGAACACTTCGTCATGTTTCCGCTCTCTAAATGAGTATGTATGACACCTGTATGAACATGTTTCAGTATTCACATCGAGACCAGAAGGCTATGTCACGAAGCCAGCCAGAAAGTAACAGGAAAGACAGCTAAATGTATATTTGAAGCGTGCGCACACACACACACACACACACACACACACACACACACACACACACACACACACACACACACACACACACACACACACACACACACACACACACACACACACACACACACACACACACACAGACACAAAGTGAGTGTAGATAGATGCCATAAAGGGTGGCAGATAGCCTAGCGGTTAAGAGTGTAGGGCCAGTAACCAAAAGGTTGCTGGTTCAAATCCCTGAGCTGACTAGGTGAAAAACATTTCCACTTGCCCTTGAGCAAGGAACTTAAGCATAATTACTTCTCAAAGGCACTCTGGATAAGAGTTCAATTAAAATAATGAATTCCTTTCCTAGAGGTGCTTGACAGATATTTACCTTGTGAGGTCACTGGCTTTGGTGCAATAGAGACCATGACAAGGAACAACTTGTGCAACTAGGCTATGGAATTGCGTGACAAAACAGAGTGATGGCCTCTATTAAAAAGAGGAGGATTCCAACAGTTTTCTATAGGCTAGGCCTACTATGTTATTTCTCAACTTTTCCTAATATTAAGCACATTGCTTCTCTTTACAACAGTTCTAAAGCCTATCTGGCTGGCATGAAAATGAACCACGGGAAAAGTGTCCTCCATTTGCTATTTAAGTGCATAGATGAAATGTTGTTTTTGTTAATTCACGGTCAATTACCATGAGACTGGCAGTTATTTGCTTTACAATCACAGGCTGACAAAATTTCATGACCATCACAGCCCTACTCACAACCGCAGACCACGTGTACCCACGCCATCCCAGGATCTCCACATCTGGCTTCTTCATCTGTGAGATCATCTGAGAACGGCCACCTGGACAGCTGATGCAATTGAGGAGTAATTCTGTCATTAATAAAGCCCTTTTGTGGGGAAAAACTGATTCTGATTGGCTGGGCCTGGCTCCCAAGTGGGTGGGCCTATTCCCTCCCAGGCACACCCATGGCCATGCCCTTCCCAGTCGTAAAATCCATTGATTAGGGCCTAATGAATTTATTTCAGTTGACTGATTTCCTCCTGTAACTCAGTAAAATCAATTAAATTGTTGCATGTTGCGTTTATATTTTTTGTTCAGTATTATTAGCCAAAATAGATAATTAAACTAATCTATTTCTAAAGCAGGAAGACTCTAAATTGGAAGTCTTGATTTAGTGTTACTTTTGTCATATGAGCTTAGGTATTATAGAAACATAACAGTGCCTTAGTCTCCTTGTAACTACAGGTAACTGCCAAAATATTGAAAACACCAACATAAAGTGGCTTAATAGGGTGTTGGGCCACCATGAGCCGCCGAAACAGCTTCAATGCGCCTTGGCATAGATTCTACAAGTGTCTGGAACTCTACTGGAGGGATGTGACACCATTCCTCCATGACAAATTCCATATTTTTTAAATATATTTTTAAAATTGTGGTGGAAAACAGTGTCTGAGGCGCAGCTCCAGAATCTGTTAAATTGGGTTAACATCTGGTGACACACACCCACACCCTTTAAACCCCCTATGCTCCTCTGAGATCTCTTCTAGCCATGGTAGCCAAAATAATGGGCAACTGGGCATTTTTATACATGATCCTAAGCATGATGGGATGTTTTAATTGCTTAAATAACTCAGGAACCACACCTGTGTGAAAGCACCTGCTCTCAATTTACTCAACCTGGTCTCAGGGATAGACATAACATACTGTAACGACCCTGGGTTTATAAGCGCGGAAATCGACTCTGCCGCTTGAGAATGCTTTTGCGCGCCGGAACTCGGGATCGAAGGTTCGAGACCTGCTCCCTGCTGTTTCATTACATTGGTGTCAGAAGTTGGATCGGACCTTGCATCCACGACAGTGCGTGTGCTTGGCTGGTGAGCGCGTTCCTGTAAGACGTAGAGTCGCAAGCTAGCGCGAGGACGCGCTCTTTGAAAGGTGGGAGTAGTGTAACGACCCTGGGTTTATAAGCGGAAATCGACTCTGCCGCTTGAGCATGCTTTTGCGACACAGTCGATAGCGCGCCGGACCCTCGCCGAGGGACCTACTCCCTGCTGTTTCATTACAATACTGTAGAAAATGTAAATCCTGGACACTCCATTTAGTATGATATGTTATGTTTCATATGGTATGTATTAATTTGTGGATTTCCATCATACATATCGTATGATATGTTACGAATTACAAATCGTATGTTATGTTCAGAATTGCAATTCATGCAATATGTTATGAATTTTCAGATCACATGATATTTTACAAATTCCAATTTGTTGTGGCTAACATTAGCAAGGCTTGGAGTTAGGGGTAAGGTTAGGGTTAGTAGTTAGGTTAGTAGTTAGGACTCCATCCTAGCTGGAGGGGTGCTCTCATCTTATCTACCAACATAGACAGGGCTCTAACTCCTCTAGCTCCACAATGAAATAGGGTGCAGGCCAGGCAGCAGGCTGTTAGCCAGCCTGCCAGCATAGTGGAGCCTGCCACTAGCACAGTCAGTGTAGTCAGCTCAGCTATCACCATTGAGACCTTGTCTGTGCCTCGACCTAGGTTGGGCAAAACTAAACATGGCGGTGTTCGCCTTAGCAATCTCACTAGGATAAAGACCACCTCCATTCCTGTCATTATTGAAAGAGATCATCATACCTCACATCTCAAAATAGGGCTACTTAATGTTAGATCCCTTACTTCAAAGGCAATTATAGTCAATGAACTAATCACTGATCATAATCTTGATGTGATTGGCCTGACTGAAACATGGCTTAAGCCTGATGAATTTACTGTGTTAAATGAGGCCTCACCTCCTGGCTACACTAGTGACCATATCCCCCGTGCATCCCGCAAAGGCGGAGGTGTTGCTAACATTTACGATAGCAAGTTTCAATTTACAAAAAAAAAAATGACGTTTTCGTCTTTTGAGCTTCTAGTCATGAAATCTATGCAGCTTACTCAATCACTTTTTTAGCTACTGTTTACAGGCCTCCTGGGCCATATACAGCGTTCCTCACTGAGTTCCCTGAATTCCTATCGGACCTTGTAGTCATTGCAGATAATATTCTAATCTTTGGTGACTTTAATATTCACATGGAAAAGTCCACAGACCCACTCCAAAAGGCTTTCGGAGCCATCATCGACTCAGTGGGTTTTGTCCAACATGTCTCTGGACCCACTCACTGTCACAGTCATACGCTGGACCTAGTTTTGTCCCATGGAATAAATGTTGTGGATCTTAATGTTTTTCCTCATAATCCTGGACTATCGGACCACCATTTTATTACGTTTGCCATTGCAACAAATAATCTGCTCAGACCCCAACCAAGGAACATCAAAAGTCGTGCTATAAATTCACAGACAACACAAAGATTCCTTGATGTCCTTCCAGATTCCCTCTGTCTACCCAAGGACACCAGAGGACAAAAATCAGTTAACCACCTAACTGAGGAACTCAATTTAACCTTGCGCAATACCCTAGATGCAGTTGCACCCCTAAAAACTAAAAACATTTCTCATAAGAAACTAGCTCCCTGGTACACAGAAAATACCCGAGCTCTGAAGCAAGCTTCCAGAAAATTGGAACGGAAATGGCGCCACACCAAACTGGAAGTCTTCCGACTAGCTTGGAAAGACAGTACCGTGCAGTACTGAAGAGCCCTTACTGCTGCTCGATCATCCTATTTTTCTAACTTAATTGAGGAAAATAAGAACAATCCGAAATTCCTTTTTTGATACTGTCGCAAAGCTAACTAAAAAGCAGCATTCCCCAAGAGAGGATGAAAAGATTATGATTATTAGAAAGCAAATTATGGACTCCTCTTTAAATCTGCGTATTCCTTCAAAGCTCAGTTGTCCTGAGTCTGCACAACTCTCCCAGGACCTAGGATCAAGAGAGACGCTCAAGTGTTTTGGTACTATATCTCTTGACACAATGATGAAAATAATCATGGCCTCTAAACCTTCAAGCTGCATACTGGACCCTATTCCAACTAAACTACTGAAAGAGCTGCTTCCTGTGCTTGGCCCTCCTATGTTGAACATAATAAACGGCTCTCTATCCACCGGATGTGTACCAAACTCACTAAAAGTGGCAGTAATAAAGCCTCTCTTGAAAAAGCCAAACCTTGACCCAGAAAATATAAAAAACTATCGGCCTATATCGAATCTTCCATTCCTCTCAAAAATGTTAGAAAAGGCTGTTGCGCAGCAACTTACTGCCTTCCTGAAGAGAAACAATGTATACGAAATGCTTCAGTCTGGTTTTAGACCCCATCATAGCACTGAGACGGCACTTGTGAAGGTGGTAAATGACATTTTAATGGCATCGGACCG
Source organism: Oncorhynchus tshawytscha (assembly GCF_018296145.1). Classification (NCBI taxonomy): domain Eukaryota; kingdom Metazoa; phylum Chordata; class Actinopteri; order Salmoniformes; family Salmonidae; genus Oncorhynchus; species Oncorhynchus tshawytscha. The sequence continues at coordinate 18,550,051 of NC_056432.1, forward strand.
AGGCTCTGCATCTGTCCTCGTGCTCCTAGACCTTAGTGCTGCTTTTGATACCATCGATCACCACATTCTTTTGGAGAGATTGGAAAGCCAAATTGGTCTACACGGACAAGTTCTGGCCTGGTTTAGATCTTATCTGTCGGAAAGATATCAGTTTGTATCTGTGAATGGTTTGTCCTCTGACAAATCAACTGTAAATTTCGGTGTTCCTCAAGGTTCCGTTTTAGGACCACTATTGTTTTCACAATATATTTTACCTCTTGGGGATGTTATTCGAAAACATAATGTTAACTTTCACTGCTATGCAGATGACACACAGCTGTACATTTCAATGAAACATGGTGAAGCCCCAAAATTGCCCTTGCTAGCAGCATGTGTTTCAGACATAAGGAAGTGGATGGCTGCAAACTTTCTACTTTTAAACTCAGACAAAACAGAGATGCTTGTTCTAGGTCCCAAGAAACAAAGAGATCTTCTGTTGAATCTGACAATTAATCTTAATGGTTGTACAGTCGTCTCAAATAAAACTGTAAAGGACCTCGGCGTTACTCTGGACCCTGATCTCTCTTTTGAAGAACATATCAAGACCATTTCAAGGACAGCTTTTTTCCATCTACGTAACATTGCAAAAATCAGAAACTTTCTGTCCAAAAATGATGCAGAAAAATTAATCCATGCTTTTGTCACTTCTAGGTTAGACTACTGCAATGCTCTACTTTCCGGCTACCCGGATAAAGTACTAAATAAACTTCAGTTGGTGCAAAATACGGCTGCTAGAATCCTGACTAGAACCAAAACATTTGATCATATTACTCCAGTGCTAGCCTCTCTACACTGGCTTCCTGTCAAAGCAAGGGGTGATTTCAAGGTTTTACTGCTAACCTACAAAGCATTACATGGGCTTGCTCCTACCTATCTCTCTGATTTGGTCCTGCCGTACATACCTACACGTACGCTACGGTCACAAGACACAGGCCTCCTAATTGTCCCTAGAATTTCTAAGCAAACAGCTGGAGGCAGGGCTTTCTCCTATAGAGCTCCATTTTTATGGAACGGTCTGCCTACCCATGTCAGAGACGCAAACTCGGTCTCAACCTTTAAGTCTTTACTGAAGACTCATCTCTTCAGTGGGTCATATGATTGAGTGTAGTCTGGCCCAGGAGTGGGAAGGTGAACGGAAAGGCTCTGGAGCAACGAACCGCCCTTGCTGTCTCTGCCTGGCCGGTTCCCCTCTTTCCACTGGGATTCTCTGCCTCTAACCCTATTACAGGGGCTGAGTCACTGGCTTACTGGGGCTCTCTCATGCCGTCCCTGGAAGGGGTGCGTCTCCTGAGTGGGTTGATTCACTGATGTGGTCATCCTGTCTGGGTTGGCGCCCCCCCTTGGGTTGTGCCGTGGCAGAGATCTTTGTGGGCTATACTCAGCCTTGTCTCAGGATGGTAAGTTGGTGGTTGAAGATATCCCTCTAGTGGTGTGGGGCTGTGCTTTGGCAAAGTGGGTGGGGTTATATCCTTCCTGTTTGGCCCTGTCCGGGGGTGTCCTCGGATGGGGCCACAGTGTTTCCTGACCCCTCCTGTCTCAGCCTCCAGTATTTATGCTGCAGTAGTTTATGTGTTGGGGGGCTAGGGTCAGTTTGTTATATCTGGAGTACCTCTCCTGTCCTATTCGGTGTCCTGTGTGAATCTAAGTGTGCGTTCTCTAATTCTCTCCTTCTCTCTTTCTTTCTCTCTCTCTCTCGGAGGACCTGAGCCCTAGGACCATGCCCCAGGACCATGCCCCAGGACTACCTGACATGATGACTCCTTGCTGTCCCCAGTCCATCTGACCGTGCTGCTGCTCCAGTTTCAACTGTTCTGCCTTATTATTATACGACCATGCTGGTCATTTATGAACATTTGAACATCTTGGCCATGTTCTGTTATAATCTCCACCCGGCACAGCCAGAAGAGGACTGGCCACCCCACATAGCCTGGTTCCTCTCTAGGTTTCTTCCTAGGTTTTGGCCTTTCTAGGGAGTTTTTCCTAGCCACCGTGCTTCTACACCTGCATTGCTTGCTGTTTGGGGTTTTAGGCTGGGTTTCTGTACAGCACTTTGAGATATCAGCTGATGTACAAAGGGCTATATAAATAAATTTGATTTGGTTACTAAGTAGCTGCAAAGTTGCTAATTAGCTAAAATGCTAAAGTTTTCCTTGATGAGATTCGAAAACACAACCTTTGGGTTACTAGATGTTCGCTAGGAGTTAGGGTAATGGGTTAAGGTTAGGGGAAGGGTTAGCTAACATGCTAAGTAGTTACAAAGTTGCTAAGTAGCTCAAATGGTCCATGATAGGATTTGAACATGCAAACTTCAGGTTGCCGGATGTTAGCAGTATACGCCCAACCATCCACCCCACTTTCACTTTTGCCATAAGTAACCTTCTGTCTTATGTAACCATACCAAAAATATCATAACATACTAATTTGAGTGTCCTGGATTTACCTTTACTATATTAGGTCGAGTCTATGAGACCAGGCTGATACTTGAGTAAATGAGGGATACAAAGTGTGTTACCTGTATGTAACCATCCCGCCGGGAATCTACTGTGTGTAAGGCGCGCCCGTCCCCGCCACGCCCCCGTGGAGATGCGTCCTCCTACGACCGTGGAGTTCAGATGTACCAGAGCCCCATGTAATAGTGACTGCTTCAATGATAATCATTGCTCGTTAATTTTACGCCTGCAAAGTTTGGTTAATGATGGCTGGATGTTGTATGTCGGCCGAGGAGAAGGATAATCACAGAATCAATCAGGAGATTGACAGGCAGCTGAGACAGGACAAAAAAGACTCGGGCAGTGAACTCAAACTGCTGCTATTAGGTGAGAGCTGTCACATCTGTCAAGAAGTGCACACTGCTTAGTGCATAGCCTAGGGTCCTAGGCTACTTAGGTAAAGCCTGGACCACACGTGTAAAATCAGGTGAAGAAGGGAGCAGTAGGCTATCAGAGTGTTGTAGACGTACCAATTTAAAGTTAGAATAATAGTAATATATGTAGTAAAATGTCAATACTGTGCAGACATGGGAGCGCATTAGTTTTAATATTATTTTACTTTCATTTGGTGTGTCGTCATAGCGGTCTCTGATTTATGCTCATTAGTTCAGGTGCAACAAATTTGCGCCTTTTTTCAATGTTGAATTGAAAGAAATGGATGGCCTCACTTTCAATGTCGACAAAAACTAACTATCTGGGAAGCTTTTAATTACGAGATTCTGGTGGCTTGCGTTGGGCCTTGGCCACAACGAAGTGTTTGTAGTCGCAGGTAACTGGTGTACCGGAGTTATGCTCATGCAAAGCCATGCAAATACAGCCGCGAGTCTCATATCAGTTTTGCCTGATCAACTCTCCTCGAAAGTGTGCTCTAAACTCAAACACAAAAGGCTAGCATGAAAAAAGAAAGCTTGCAATGCACATGCCCATGATAACTCGTATTAAAATGTCAAACACTGGATATTTTATGTTTCTACTCCCATAAGGGGATTCCTACGTCTTCACCAGGTAAACACAAAACACGTTATAAAGCCATATATTATTGTTAAGAATACATCCGAATTGATCATGTTTATAACTTTGTTTGCCATATAGCCAACAAGCATAGTTATGCTTTAAGTGATTACCTTGTTCTGTGCTCTCCTGTCCTGTGTGTGAAAGTCGGAAATTTGCATACACCTTAGCCAAATATATTTAGTCAGTTAACAATTCCTGACATTTAGTCCTAGTAAAAATTCCCTGTCATAAGTCAGTTAGGATCACTTTATTTAAAGAATGTGAAGTCAGAATAATAGTAGAGAATTATTTATTTCAGCTTCTGCCCACAAATTTTCTATAGGATTGAGGTCAGGGCTTTGTGGTGGTCACTCAAATACCTTGACTTTGTTGTCCTTAAGCCATTTGGCCACAACTTTGGAAGTATGCTTGGGGTCAATGTTCATTTGGAAGACCCATTTGCGACCAAGCTTTAACTTCCTGACAGATGTCTTGAGATGTAGCTTCAATATATCCACATAATTTTCTTTCCTCATGATGCCATCTATTTTGTGAAGTGCACCAGTCCCTCCTGCAGCAAAGCACCGCTACAACGTGATGCTGCCACCCCCGTGCGTCACGGTTGGGATCGTGTTCTTCAGCTTGCAAGCCTCCCCCTTTTTTCTCCAAACATAACAATGGTCATTATGGCCAAACAGTTCTATTTTTGTTTCATCAGACCAGAGGACATTTCTCCAAAAAGTATGATCTTTGTCCCCATGTGCAGTTGCAAACCATAGTCTTGGCTTTTTTTATGGCGGTTCTGGAGCAGTGGCTTCTTCCTTGCTGAGCGGCCTTTCAGTTATGTCTGTATAGGACTCTGTGGATATAGATACTTTTGTACTTGTTTCCTCCAGCATCTTCACAAGGTCCTTTGCTGTTGTTCTGGGATTGAGTTGCACTTTCTGAACCAAAGTACGTTCATCTCTAGGAGACAGAACGCGTCTCCTTCCTGAGCGGTATGACGGCTGCATGGTCCCATGGTGTTTATACTTGCATACTATTGTTTGTACAGATAAACGTGGTACCTTCAGGCATTTGTAAATTGCTCCCAAGGATGAACCAGACTTGTGGAGGTTTCTGAGGTCTTGGTAGATTTCTTTTGATTTTCCCATGATGTCAAGAGGCACTGACTTTGAAGGTAGGCCTTGAAATACATCCACAGGTACAAATCTAATTGACTGATGATGTCAATTAGCCTATCAGAAGCTTCTAAAGCCATGACATAATTTTCTGGAATTTTCCAAGCTGTTTAAAGGCACAGTCAACTTAGTGTATGTAAACGTCTGACCCACTGGAATTGTGATACAGTGAATTATAAGTGAAATAATCTGTCTGTAAACAATTGTTGGAAAAATTACTTGTGTCATGAACAAAGTAGATGTCCTCACCGACTTGCCAAAACCATAGTTTGTTAACAAAAAATTTGTGGAGTGGTTGATAAACGAGTTTTAATGACTCCAACCTAAGTGTATGTAAACTTCCGATTTCAACTGTACATGTCCCTAAAGGTATCATTAGACCCGTGACTGGCCACAGTAAAACTCTTGGGAGACATTCAGCACATATTGAAAAGGGTTTCTGGTCCAGATCTACATATGATCACCATGTGTATTGTAACACTTTCATATTGCACAGTCAAGGGGCTATTCTACAGTAACAGAATTAAGCTTTGACTCAGTTATTTCACTTTGAAATGTATGCCAAACAAAAACCATTGATTTCAAAGTGTAACAAACCATACAACTCTATGCACAAGGACAGTGTTTTACAATTTCCACTGAAAAATGTACAAAAACTAATTTATTGGAAGAACTGCGCAGATGCAAACTTTCGTAAAGAAATCACGGTAAAATCTCCATCAGGTTTTTATACAACCACCTTTTCCAATACCTGCTCCGAATTAAGGGTCAAAGATGTCTGCAGAAAGAATGTGGTGTCAGCTATGACATGTCACCTTGTACAGTAGAGTAGAGTATAGTTCAGCACAATACACTACATTCTATTCACTGTACTACTGTATCATATTGGACTGTACTCTTCTGTGCTCTACTTACGGTACAATACTGTGGTGTACTTGTACTTTACTGTGCCCTACTTACTGTACTATCTAAACTTGATTGGTTCAGATTTAGTCCTGTCCAGTCTGTCTCTGTCCAGTCTGTCACAATTTTTCAACCCTTGTATTGGTCAGCCTGTTGCGTGCTTTTGTGTGTGTTCCCAAACAAGAACCAGTTGTGCTCTGAGGCGACAACAGACACACCGGTCTGATGTTGGTGGGATTTGGAGGATGATGGAGGCAACAGAGGAAAGAGCCTCAGATCCACAAAGTTCCTTCCACCAGATGGCTGATGAGATACGATGGCACAACTGCCATATTGCATCTCCATCCCAAAGCCCTTGCTTGGAAGTGTACTTCGCCAGACCTCTTTGGGATGCTGCGAATTTTCGCAGCTTTTTGTTAAAAATCGCGCAACATTTCAGCGCCCTGCTACTCATTCCAGGAATATAGTATATGCATATGATTAGTATGTGTGGATAGAAAACACTCAGACGTTTCTAAAACTGTTTAAATCACGGCTGTGACTATAACAGAACGTCTGTTTCATCGAAAAGCGCAGGAAAATCTGATCACTGGAGATGGAAAAAAATATCCATGCGCCACTTCCATGAATTGTTAAAGGTGAACCGTAATATATGGGGCCGAGCTTGCAGTACCTACAGCTTCCACAGGATGTATAGAGTCTTCTCATTTGAATCTGAATTGATTCTTGGTAGATCCGACCAAAGGGAACCGATTCTCTCCGACCACCAACCCGAGGCATTGTCTGTCTTTTTTTCCGGACATTTTTCCACACGGCAGGCTATCGAATTTACATCGCCCACTGATGATTTTTATAGCTTATTGACGTGTAGTAATACCTAAAGTTGCATTAGAAAGGTATTTCGAAGTGTTTTGTGAAGTTTATCGTCGACTTTTTAACTTTTAAAAAATGACGTTACGTTATGAAACGCTATTTTTTTCCGTTTATCACACAGTCTTCATAGATCGATATCTAGGCTATATATGGACCGATTTAATCCAAAAAAGACCCAGTATTGATTATGGGACATCAAGGAGTGCCAAGAAAGAAGATGGTCAAAGGTAATGAATGTTTTATATTTTATTGTGCGGTTTGTGTAGCGCCGACTACGCTAATTATTTTTGTTTACATCCTCTACGGGTCTTTTGGGGTGTTACATGCTATCAGATAATAGCTTCTCATGCTTTCGCCGAAAAGCATTTTACAAATCTGACTCGGTGGCTAGATTCACAACGAGTGTAGCTTTAATTCAATACCTTGCTTGTGTGTTTTAATGAAAGTTTGAATTTTAACGAAAAACGATCAGTGACGCTCTAAAATATCCGCTGACTACCCGCTGATTTGATCCCCCCGAGGGAACATCCTCCCTAACAAGAACCTTGCCCTCATCCAGGCCAAGGTGGCGAGACACGGTAGTGATGACACCATACGCCTTGTTGATCTCTGCATCAGACAGGATGCTCTTGCCAGCATACTTGGGGTCAAACATGTACGCTGCGGCGTGTATGGGCTTCAAGCAGAAGTCTTCACGCTTTTTGATGTATTTCAGAACTGCAGTTTCCTCTGCTTGGAGCAACAGTGAAGTGGGCAGGGCAGTACAGATTTGTCTTACATTTGCAAGCAGAGTCTGAACATCAGACAGGATGGCATTGTCTCCCTCAATCTGTGCAACGGCTACTGCTATAGGTTTCAGGCTGCTTACCACTTTCTCCCAAAATATATCATCCAGGAGGATCCCCTTGATGGGGCTGTCCATATTGGCAGACTGTGATAAGGCCATTTCTTGGAGACTCCTTCCCCTCCAGGAGACTGTCAAACATGATGACAACACCACCCTAACAGGTGTTGCTGGGCAGCTTCATTGTGGTGCTCTTATTCTTCTCACTTTGCTTGGTGAGGTAGATTGCTGCTATAACTTGATGACCCTTCACATACTTAACTATTTCCTTGGCTCTCTTGTGGAGTGTGTCCTTGAGGAGCAGATTCAATGCATGAGCAGCACAGCCAATGGGTGTGATGTGAAGGTAGGACTCCTCCACTTTAGACCAAGCAGCCTTCATGTTCGCAGCATTGTCTGTCACCAGTGCAAATACCTTCTGTGGTCCAAGGTCATTGATGACTGCCTTCAGCTCATCTGCAATGTAGAGACCGGTGTGTCTGTTGTCCCTTGTGTCTGTGCTCTTGTAGAATACTGTTGAGGGGTGGAGATTATGTGGTTAATTATTCCTTGCCCACTAACATTCGACCACCCATCAGAGATGATTGCAATACAGTCTGCTTTCTCTATGATTTGCTTGACCACCTGAACTCTGCATCCAGCAAATGAGTAGATAAAGCATGTCTGGTTGGAGGGGTGTATGCTGGGTGAAGAACATTAAGAAATCTCTTCCAATACACATTGCCTGTGAGCATCAGAGGTGAACCAGTTGCATACACAGCTCGAGCAAGACATCAGTATTTCTCTGACTACGTTCCTCCATTGAGTCAAACAAACTTCGGATTCCAGGAGGACAATGAGCTCTTGCTATCAATAAGGTGTCTGATTCATAATTTTCACCTCGAATAGAACTAGAGGGACTTTTGTCAGACGTTGCTTGTTGTGAGCGCTGACGGAACTTTATCCACTTGGCCAGATGATTTTGCATCTTTGTTGCATTCTTCACATATGATTTGGCACAGTACTTGCAAATGTACACAACTTTTCCTTCTACGTTAGCTGCAGTGAAATGTCTCCACACATCAGATAGTGCCCGTGGCATTATCCTGTAAAGGTTAGAAAAAAATGTTTAAAAAAACAACAACATACAATTGCATATACAGATAAATAGTGAAGCAGATAGATTAACTCCTTTGTAAGATACATTTTTAAAATGCAATGTATGGAAACAGGTGAATTAACACTCCTAAGTTAGCAGACTCAAGCAAACTAAAACCCAAATGGTAGCAAAAACTAAGTAGCAGAAATTGTTAACAAGTTAGAAATGATTTAAACACACTTTGCTGTAGGCTACTATTTACTAGTTAACAAAAAAATGATGTCATATAAAATATATTCACCCCACCCAGTATTGTAATCAAAATGTATCAGAAAGCATGTAGTCCTTGGCTCAGACAGTGTAGTAGTGTGGACTCAATAGCATCTCATTAGTGTGTAAGATCTTGAAAATCAGCTGTACATGTGATGGAAGAACACACTGGGTTGCAATTCCATTGAATTGTGACATATTTTGGTTAAACTATCCCCAAGACCTAGCATTGCCTTATGTGTATCCCACAAAAAAGGTTCACTGTTATAAGCTAACTTTTTTTGATGAATTTAAGCACAATTCCTAAAACCATGGAAAATGTCCGGAAATTTACCGTAACGTTTCCGATCCTTTGCAATCCTAGGTGTCCACATACTTTTGTATATATAGTATATCTTAAAGATGTGTGGGTTTCTGGTAATGGAAATACAAGGCACAAGGTAATATTTCTTAAACTTACAGAAGGTAAAGATTTTCTCCAAAACAAAATATATGTGTTGATATTAGTTGGCAGGGGTCTTTACGTCAACATTATTGTGTATTTCTGATCCATTTAAGACTATTTCTGGTATGATGTTTTCTAAGAGCCCTTTTCTATCTGTTTTATCTAGAAATCAAAACCTTTACTTTTTGGGAAAATTGTTGGAAAATGTGTCTATGCCTTCACTTCCCAAAAATATAGAGACTTGGCTGTCATTTGACACCAAATGTAATATTTTCCTATGAACTTGTTGGTGCTCGATGGAAATTCCCCAAGGTAAGTGAACCACCACTGTTTTACACCAACATCAGCTACAGCCTCCTCATACTTCGGTGAGAGACTATACAGACTCTGTCGAAGGGCTTTGTGTAGGCTACTGTCCTCACACCTCCTAAGAAAGAGGAAGTGTAGGTGTGTGTGTCTGTTCCTGTGGTCAATGTGGCAGGCTGGGTGGTTATGGTAATGTCTAATGCCTACAGCAAAATACTCCTCTGAGTGGGAGAGAGGCCAGCTGGGCAGACAGTCAGAGAGACAGACAGAGAAACTGACTGGTGGTGGTAACCACATGGGTAATGGTATGGTAAATCAAATCAAATTATATTATATTGGTCACATACACATGTTTAGCAGATGTTATTGTGGGTGTAGTGAAATGCTTGTGTTTCTAGCTCCTACAGTGCAGTAATATCTAACAATTTCACATACCCCAACCAGAAGCCATGGATTACAGGCAACATTTCTGTCACATAATGGCGCCGGAGAAGAAGGCAGATGTTTTATGTGTCCCCAACAAATTGTGTTTTTTTGTTCGTATATTTGTGTTTTTTTATTTATTTTTACATATTATGTTTACTTATTTTGTACATAATGTTGCCGTTACCCTCTCTTCTGACCGAAAATAACTTCTGGACATCAGGACTGTGATTACTCACCACGGACTGGCAGAATCTTTTTTTTCATTTAGTATATTGAGCCCGACGCGAACGATATACTGCTTTCTCGGGAACAGGCCCAGATCCCCGTGATTTGCGTGAAGAGGAGGTGGATAAAAAGGGGCCAAAGGGCGGGCTGAGAATTTGTAGGTGATCTAATAAACCCCCACTTCCTTCCATTTTGCGAGCAAACGTGCAATCTTTAGAGAATAAAATAGATGACCTACGAGCAAGATTAAACTACCAACAGGACATTCAACACTGTAATATCTTATGCTTCACCGAATCGTGGCTGAACAGCTGGCTGGTTATACGCTGTACCGGCAGGATAGAACAGCAGCGTCTGGTAAGACAAAGGGTGGGTGGGCTATGTATTTTTGTAAATAACTGCTGGTGCATGACATCTAAGGAAGTCTCGAGCTATTGCTCGCCTTAGGTAGAGTATCTCATGATAAGCTGTAGACCACACTATCTACCTATAGAGTTTTCATCTGTATTTCTTTTTCGTAGCTGTTTACATACCACCACAGTTAGAGGCTGGCACTAAGACAGCATTGATAGTATAGCTGTATTCCGCCATAAGCAAACAAGAAAATGCTCACCCAGAGGCGGCTATCCAAGTAGCCGGGGAGTGTTCAGTGAAACTTAAATCCGTTTTACCAAATTTCTATCAGCATGTTAAATGTGCAACCAGAGGAAAAAATACTCTGGACCACCTTTACTCCACACAGACACGCTTACAAAGTTCTCCCTCGCCCTCCATTTGGTAAATCTGACCATAATTCTATCCTCCTGATTCCTGCTTACAAGCATAAATTAAAGCAGGAAACACCAGTAAAGTGATCAATAAAAAAGTGCTCAGATGAAGCAGATACTAAGGACTGTTTTTCTATCACAGACTGGAGTATGTTCTGGGATTCTTCCGATGGCATTGAGGAGTACACCACATCAGTCATTGGCTTCATCAATAAGTGCATCGATGACGTGGTCCCCACAGCAAAGTGTCAATACAGGACTAAGATTGAATCATACTACACCGGCTCTGGCGCTCGTCGGATGTGGCAGGACTTGCAAACCATTACAGACTACAAAGGGAAGCACAACCGAGAGCTGCCCATTGACACGAGCCTACCAGATGAGCTAAACTACTTCTATGCTCGTTTTGAGGCAAAAGGACCATGAAACCTGCATGAGAGCATCAGCTGTTCCTGAAGACTGTGTGATCACGCTCTCCGCAGCCGATGTGAGTAAGGCCTTTAAACAGGTCCATTCACAAGGCCGCATCGCCAGACGGATTACTGACATTTTCAACCTCTCCCTGTCCAAGTCTGTAATACCAACATGTTTTAATGCCTGTGCCTAAGATCAGGCCTTGATAATGGAGTTGGAGCCGTGCGTGACTACGCAGTCATGGGTGAACAGGGAGTACAGGAGGGGGCTGAGCATGCATCCTTGTGGGGCCCCAGTGTTGAGGATCAGCGAAGTGGATGTGCTGTTTCCTACCTACACCACCTGGGTGCGGCCCGTCAGGAAGTCCAGGACTCAGTTGCACAGGGCAGGGTTCAGACCCAGGGCCTCGAGCTTGATGATGAGCTTGGAGGGTACTATGGTGTTGAATGCTGAGCTATAGTCAATGAACAGCATTCTTACACAGTTATTCCTCTTGTGAAGCCCATTTTTAAGGCATTTGTGACCATCATATTCATATCTGTATTCCCAGTCGTGAAATCTACAGATTAGGGCCTAATTAATTAATTTAAATTGACTGATTTCCTTATATGAACTGCAACTCAGTAAAATATTTGAAATTGTTGCATGTTGTGTTTATACTTTTTGTTCAGTGTGTGTGTGTGTGAGTGTATATAAATAGGTAATTCATATTATCTTTCAGGTGTGAAGGTCCTAATGAATGGATTTAAGTTTGTATATTACAAAAAATGTATAGAACTCATTGTATTTATTTGGAAAACTACATGCACATTCTAATCTCAATTGCAAATGGATGGATCAACCCATCTTCAGTAAAGCGTTTAAAACACAATATAAATGTTCTATTTATTTATATCTCTATGGCTTATTAGGTCATGAGAGTAAGTGCAAACTCCAGGTCCCTCTCTGACTGCTTTGGTCAGTTATACATGCTAACTGTCTCTTCGATTGGTCAACTTAATATTCACAAGTGCCTATGGCCTCTGATCGGTCATTGTCAGGCACAAGTCCCTGCCCATTATGTCTTCTGGATGGATCTGTGTGGGGTGGTGGCTATTTGAGTACACACTTTCATGTTGTTCTCATTAGAATATTGACTGGCTAGTTTTTGAAAGTAACATTCATTCAATATGTTTTAAAGCCTATGTACATATGTCTGCAAATACAGTTTCCTTAGCAACAACTCATTTATTTGGTTTTAGTCTCTTGGAAACCCCCTAGAGCTCAACACATACAGACATACTGTCCAATTAACTTGAAGAAGCATTTTCGAAGTCCACTTCCATTGTCTTCCAAGGGTAGCTGAAAATGAATGGCTGGAAGGAGGGTGTGTGTTTCAGTGAGGTGCATTCGGGTTTAAGTGTTCATTGCAGACTAAAGACAGAGGAGACCCAGCAACAGAGAAACTGTGTTCTGTACCTGTTGGGGTCTGGTGTTTGTTGGCAACAATTATCCATGCTGACATGTTTAAATCCTGAGTGGCTCCAGGAATTGTGAATAAATTGGTGGCCAGGAATGAGCCTGTCTGTCTTCCTCTCAGAAACAACGCAAAAAAGATTGCTGACCAACCTGGTCTCAGAGCATTTCGTATCATGTACGTAAATCCGAGACAGTCCATTTAGTTTGATATGTTACTATATTACGTGTAGTATATGAGACCAGGCTGAGCTGACCCCCTCTTTAAAACAGCAAACTTCTTAGGAACAGCCTCACTCTTCATCTATTTTTCACCTCGCCTATCCCGGTGATTTCCTCTGAACTAACAATCTGGTGGGTCATTTGATTTTTTAAATGTATTTAACCTTTATTTAACTATGCAAGTCAGTTAATAAATTCTTATTTACAATGACGGCCTACCCCGGCCAAACCCTCCCCTAACGACTCTGTGCCAATAGTGCGCTGCCCTATGCTGCCCTACCAAGCAAAAAGGCAGTGACTGCTCATAGCGTGGAACTGAGAAAAATGGCTTTTATTTACCTTGGTTTCACAGTAACTTTATGCAGTTACTGCTAACATGACCCCCATTTTCTCCAAAACACAATAAGAGGCAGGATACTTGTCCACATAATTAAGCATGTATTTAATGTATAAAAAAATGCCATTAACTCATTTTCAACCAAATTAGCAGTTACTGCCTTTTTGCTTGGTAGGGCAGTATGGGACTCCCGATCACGGCCGGTTGAGATACAGCCCGGGACTGACAGCTCTAGCACTGAGATGCAGTGCCTTAGACCGCTGCGCCCCGCAGGTGGGTCGTTCCACCTCAAAAAGCACAAGAAACAGGATTGACACCCACCATCTCAAATTGTGCTGAAATTGTTTCTGTAGTTATAAACAAATGAGATTATCATTCCTGAAACATTATTTTGTTGAAATGTAATTTGATCTCTGAGAAATTTGGCAAATTAATTGCACCCAAATTGGCCATTTTAATTAATAGGATTCATATAATCTTCAATAAATATAGTACCCAACATCCGATTTAGACCATAATTCTTCCTAACAATGAGTAAGACGAGGAATCTAATAAAATGATCAAAAGCCACCCATGTACCCCCCCCACTACATGCTGCTGTTCCTGCTACTGCCACACCTTTTTATCCAATCCATTGTGATGGTCTCTTGTGTTTATTAAAGGAATCACAATATTTCCTTTGCAACTTTGGGTAGAAAACCAATAGCTTTTGCTCATGATAAAATAAATAGTGTGGTCACACAATTCAAGCCAGTCCTCCATGAAAGCAATTCAGTTTGTCCACTTAGGCTTAATATGTGTCCAGGAAAAAGCTCCCGCTCAGCCCAGTCCAAGTTCTTCTCTGTCCTGGGACCCCAATGGTGGAACCAGCTTCCCCCTGAAGCTAGGTCAGCAGAGTCCCTGCCCATCTTCCTAAAATATCTGTAACCCGGGGCCTCCCGGGTGGCGCAGTGGTTAAGGGGGCTGTACCGCAACGCCAGCTGTGCTGCCAGTGACTCTGGGTTTGCACCCAGGCTCTGCCGTGACCGGGAAGTCCGTGGGGCGACGCACAATTGGCCTAGCGTCGTCCGGGTTAGGGAGGGCCTTACCGGTAGGGATATCCTTGTCTCATTGCGCACCAGCGACTCCTGTGGCGGGCGCGCTAACCAAGGTTGCCAGGTGCACGGTGTTTCCTCCGACACATTGGTGCGGCTGGCTTCCGGGTTGGATGCGTGCTGTGTTAAGAAGCAGCGCGGCTTGGTTGGGTTGTGTATCGGAGAACGCATGACTTTCAACCTTCGTCTCTCCCGAGCCCGTACGGGAGTTGCGATGAGACAAGATAGTAGCTGGATTGGATACCACGAAAAAGGGGGTAATTTTTATTTATTTTGAAACCCTTCATACAGTATCTTAAATAATACACTCCCCCCATAAAAACCTTTTTGTGATCTCACACTTTCTTTCCACATTTGCTGATTGTGACTATTTTGAGTAAAAATGTACACTGTGATATGTGGTTGTCCCACTTAGCTGTAAATCGCTCTGGCTAAGAACGTCTGCTAAATGACAAATGAAAAATATATTAAAAAAATCCCAAACACACACTGTATAGTGTTTTCTAATAGTATTGGGTTGGGTTTTAATGGTAAATGTCTCTAATCATGTTATTGAAAAACATGATCATCAAATACTTTATTATGGTTGTCACACCATTTTAGGCATAGCCTATTTCTCCCAATTTTTTGGCTTGTAGGAAAATGAGAATTGCACCATAGAGCTGCCAGTTGTTGGCCTATTCAAAGAGTTGGGTTGACGTATTAGGCTTCTAAGAGAAGGACAAATGTAATTGCTTTCATGGAGGACTGGCTTGACAACACAATTTATTTTCATCATGAGCAAAAGCTATTGGTTTTGTACCCAAAGCTGCAAAGAAAATGTGATCAATGTAATAAATGCTAGCGACCAGAAAAATGTATGAAAGGGTGTGGCAGTAGCAGGAACAGTGGCATCTAGTGGACAAAACCTAGTATTTCCACACTAATTTATGCTAAATAATGCTAACCGCTTCAATTGCAAATTTTTCTCAACAGGGGAAAAAAACATGACCAAATTCACAGATAATACATTACAAAGGATGAAGAAGCAAAACTCCAAACCACACCTCCATACTACTTGTCAGACATAGAGAACTGATACTGGTTGTTGGGTGGGATGTGGGGGGTACGTGGGTGGCTTTTAACTAATTTATTGGATTCCTCATGTCTTACTCAATGGAACGAAGACGTTTGGTCCAAATCAGATGTTGGGTCCTATATTTGCTTATATTTGGCTCCCGAGTGGCGCAGCAGTCTAAGGCACTGCATCTCAGTGCTAGGGGTGTCACTACAGACCCCCTGGTTTGAATCCAGGCTGTATCACAACCAGCAGTGATTGGGAGTCCCATAGGACGGAGCACAATTGGCCCAGTGTCGTCCGGGTTTGGCCGGTGTAGGCCGTCATTGTAAATAAGAATTTGTTCTTAACTGACTTGTCTAGTTAAAAAAAATATAGATATATTCTGGTAGTCACTCCCTGTTTCTGTTGAGGAACCTTGTCAAGGATCTCTCCAGGATCATTATCTAGAGCGCACATCACAATAGTTATTGTATCCATAGAGATGTTGTTCTTGGTCACTGACCAGGCCAAGAAATCTAAGGAGCTGGTAGGAGTAGCTGGGAAAGGAGATTGAGAATGTGCGTGTGTCTAAATGTGAATAGGGCTGTAATAGGTGATTATGGATTTTGGTTTGTTTGTCCAGATGCTATCCTTGTCTGGATATAGTGCCTCACACTTCTTCAATTACCCATGTATTCCTTCCTTTCCCATCCTCAACTCACCCCTCTCCCCTTTTACCAGGTACTGGAGAGAGTGGGAAGAGCACCTTCATTAAACAGATGAGAATCATTCATGGCGCCGGCTACTCAGAGGAGGACAAGCGAGGCTTCACCAAGCTGGTGTACCACAACATCTTTACTGCCATGCAGTCCATGATTCACGCCATGGAGACCCTCAACATCCCCTTCTTGGAGGCCCAGAATAAGGCAAGAATCCCAGCCACATCACACCTCAGGTCTGCTTCCGCACCAGCTGATCACGGAGCCAAGGACTTTTCCAAAAATAAACTCAATTTTAGTTTTAATTTGTGAAGAGTTTTAAAGCATTTTGCTTTGCGTGACCTAATGAACACCCCAACCATCTTGTTGTTTGCTCCCTCCCTCCCAGGGCTATGCCAGCATGTTGAGTGAGGTGGAGGTGGACATGGTGAATGATCTGGAGAGAGGCCATGTGGACGCCATCAGGAGCCTGTGGAGGGACGGTGGAGTACAGGAGTGTTATGCCCGCCGCAGGGAGTACCAGCTATCTGACGCCGCCAAATAGTGAGTAGAAATAAGTCATAGGGCAGGAGTTGCTCTTAACCTGATAATGATCAGGAAAAAAACACAGGCCCTGGTTATGGGCTATAACTAGGGCCTGGAGTTTTCCTGGTCAGGTAACAAAGACCACATCTCTATTGACAAAAGTAATTACACTATAACGTAAGACTGCAAAGCCATTCAAACCTTAATTAAAGATTAAATCTGTGCTGCTGCAATTGTTTCCCCCTGCATGTCCTGGTAGAGAACTAAATCAATCTTCACACTGGAATGTAAATTTGCTGCCAGCATGCTGTTATTACATGGACAATGTTAAGACTCTAGCTGAGTCTTTCAAAGGACACTCTTTTGGGGGCATATACTGTACCAGTCTGAAGTTTTTAATTCATTGTTTGTAGTATTGTTGTTCTTTTTTTTTTCTTTTGGTGATCACACAATTCCCATAAACATACTCTTTATGCTGTGTTGTTCAGTTATCTGAGTGACCTGGACCGGATCGCAAAGGCCTCCTACCTTCCCACTGAGCAGGACATCCTGAGGGTCCGAGTGCCGACCACGGGAATCATTGAGTACCACTTTGACATGGAAGAAGTAATCTTCAGGTGAGGGGAAACTTTGGTTCTGTTAATGATGCTCCTTCTCCAATCTCAACTGAGCACATGTTTTGAGGAAACACTATTACCAACAAGCAACGCTCCTAACATTGGCTTGATGTGACAGGATGGTGGATGTGGGGGGTCAGAGATCAGAGAGGAGGAAGTGGATCCACTGCTTTGAGAACATCACGTCCATCATCTTCTTGGCCGCGCTCAGTGAATACGACCAGGTGCTGGCTGAATGTGACCAGGTGAGCTCCCCGTCAGTCAGAGCACAGTGTTCAGGCACTGGACATATTTTACTGATACACCTGTGGGCCGCATCCATGGGCAAACATGCTGTTGTGTAAAATTGGTAAGTAAAAGTCAATTGTATCTCACACATTATGTGAGATTATAAACTGGGTGGTTTGAGTCTTGAGTTCTGATTGGCTGAAAGCCATGGTATATCAGACCGAATACCACAGGAATGACAAAACATGTAGTCATACTGCTCTAATTACATTGGTAAACAGTTTAAAATAGCAATAAGGGGGAGGGGGGGAATCACGTGACCCTTGGACGAGATGGCCGCATGAACTAAGAGCTCCGCACAAGTAGTTTCCAATTCCTAATCTTAACTCCACTCCAAGTTCAAACTCATTTAGCTTTAGTAAGAAAAAGTCATGGCGGCTACAAAAGGCGACACTACAGGTGACATTTTTACCCGGACTCGAGTATTAGCGACGGAAAAAGCCTCCAAGAAGAAGCTAGCGCCATTAGCCAGGAGCAAGAGAACCCGCTCCCCCACGAGGCACAATGAATGCCAACCTCGCACTCTGTCGAAGACATCCTTTCTGAGTTGAGATCCCAACGTACAGAACTAAACACTAAATTAGATGCCATTAACTCTCAGCTCCGTGCGATAGGGGGCAAGGTGACAATCCTGGAAAACGCTTTGCCTGACATCAACAACAAGAACCATAAACGCGGGGCGCCTGGACGAGCCAGAGGGGCGAATCCTATCCATGGAAAACTTATTGACAGATGCCATGGAAACAATAGCATATGCTAAAAAGAAAATCGAGCATCTGGAAGAGAAAACAGAGGACCTGGAAAACAGGGGGCGAAGGAATAATTGTGTTCTATTCAATCTGGGCGAAAAAGAAGAGGGAAACATGCCACTGATCTGCTACCTGCAAGACAAACTTCCCGAGTGGCTCCACATGTCCACCGACAGGCCCATAGAACTCGAGAGAGCTCACCGAGCACTGAGGCCCCCACCAGCAGCCAGACAACCACCGCGCCCAATCACCATACGTTTTCTGAGATTCACCGACAAGGAACGAGTCCTACAGGCGGCGAAAAACAACACCATCACAGTGGGAAACGCCAAACTCGCTTTGCACCAGGACCTGTCAGCTGGAATACGCCGAAAGCGCCGAGAATTTGACGAAGTGAAGAAATACTCCATTGACCGAGGCATCTTCAGGGGATACAAATACCCAAACGAGCTCAGGATTCTTCACCAAGGAGCCTTGCGACACTTCAAAACTCCCGAAGAGGCAAAACGTTTTTTTTTGAAAGACAATCCTGGTCAATGAGAAACAGACCAATGACTAAATGCGATTAATGCCATTACTAAAGGAGGTAAGACGACATATAGCCGATATCCAGAGACCTACCCCCTAAATGTCATTATAGCCGTCCAATTTATATTTATTTTCCTTTAACTGAGAGGGATGGGCTGTATAGCCTAACCTAGGCCTACTAATGTTTCAGCCTACTGTTTTTTGTTGTTGTTGTTGCTATTATTACTTGGGGTTCCCTATGTCCCCTGGGGGAGGTATATGTAGGCTGGGCTATTGATTTGATTTTTCTCCCCTCTTTTACTGTGGTCTGGACGAGGGCAACTGTGTTATTTACTCAATGCGGGGTGGAGAGGATAAGGCATTTCTTTGGTGGGGAGAGGGAGACGTTGTGCGTTGCTAAATGTTCCCGTTTTTTGTTTTATTCGGAACACAGAATTGAGACTGAGCGGGGGGGTAATAGATCCAACGGGATGTGTCGAGTTGTGTGGGAACTCGGCTGGGGTGTTCAGAGATTATTATTTTATGTACACCATTTATTTTCCTTTTATGTGAACGCAGCTGTAACTACTATCCACTTTTACCCAGAGATGACTTGCACTAAAGTTCGATTACTGCTCGATGACGATGACTAGTACCTTAAATCTGGAAAAATGGAAATGGAACTGCCATGGTCTAGGGCAGGGTTGTCAAACTCAAATACCCAGTGGGCCAAAATGTAAAACCTGAACAAAGTCACGGGCCAACATTGAACAAATTAACCTTTTAATATGGACCCAAACAAGTTTTGCTTTAACATTGAATATGGAACAAGCATCGCTTATTACCATACAATATATAATTTAATAGTGGAGACATGCAAAATCGAATTTCAAATGAAAAAACACATCAATGGCATTCATTTATTAAATAAATAAAATTTAAATAAATTTTTTATATCTTTTCTATTTACAGCCTTCTGATTTAAATACCAAAATAAACTTTTTCCACTGGCTAATAATTTTACAAATAAAATGATAATAAATCAATCAACCATTCAAGCCCATGCCTTGTAGCAAGAAAAAGTGCATAAAGAAAACGTTAATTATTGCACACTGGTCTAATCTGATGTGCCCAAGCCAGATACCTGGCATCTCTTCTTGGATGCTAGTTCATCAATGTCTGGGCTCAAGCTCTGAGCTGAAGAAATCCTCAGTATCGAGCGAAGATGTTCATCAGTCAGACGTCTCCTGTGAGTTGTTTTGGTCATCTTCATCGAGGAGAAAAGTTGCTCGCATAGATAAGTGCTGCCGAACATGGAGAGCATCTGAGCAGCTTGGAGCTGAGGCATTGTGTCAGGGATGAACCATGGAAACTGTGCGGCGCCCACAGCATCATACTTTGACTTCAGCGTGTCGTTGCACTGGAGTTCAATCAGCTCCATTTGGATGTTGGTTGGTGCATTTTCCACATCAACTGCGAAGGGATTACTAAGCAGTTCAAACTTGCATTTCTGGGCATCGAAGTCGGCAAAGCGCCGGCTAAACTCAGCGGCGAGAACACTGAGTTTTTCAGCAAACTGTGCGCATGGGAACACGGCGGTAGAGATCTGCGCTTTTATGGATTGGCAGCAGGGAAAATGGCAAGGGTTTCCTTGCAGCATCTGATTCTCCCACAAGCACAGTTTAGTTTTGAAGGCCCTCACTGCAGCGTACATGTCTGTGATGATGCGCCCCCGCCCCTGAAGCTGCAGGTTCAGCGCATCGAGATGGCTCAAGATGTCACAGAGAAAGGCCAGCTCACACAGGAACTTTTGCTCCCGGAGCTCTGCTGTATCCTTCCCTTTGGTTTCCAGGAATTGACATATTTCCTCACGCAGCTCGAAACATCTGTTCAGTACTTTTCCTCTGCTTAGCCATCTCACCTCTGTGTGATACGGCACGTCTGCGTATTCGAACCACACTCCTCCAGAAAAGATTTAAACTGGCGGTGATTTAGACCTTTGGCTCTTATAAAGTTAACTACCTGTGTTACTGTGGTCATAACATGTTCCATCTTTAGGGCTTTGGCACACAGTGCTTCCTGATGTATGATGCAGTGGTAAACAGTTAGCTCACCTGCACAGTTCTCTTCCCGCATCTTCTCCCGAACCATGCCCACCAGTCACTCTTTTTACCGCACATCGCTGGCGCACCATCTGTCGTTAATCCAACGAGTTTATCCCACGGCAGCTTTATTTCAGTTACACATTTGGAAACCTCCTCAAAGATTTCCTTTCCTGTGGTTGTGCCATGCATTGATTTGAATCCTAATAGCTCCTCCGTAACACACAGATTTGAGTCCACTCCACGGATGAAGACTGACAGCTGAGCAGTATCAGATGCGTCGCAGCTCTCATCCACAGCGAGGGAGAACGCAACAAAATCTTTTCCCTTTTCCATCAGCTGGTCATACAGATTGGTGGCAAGATCACATGTGCGATCAGCTACTGTGTTCCTGCTCAGGCTCACGTTTGAAAATGCTTGTTTTTTCTCTGGGCATACGAGGTCACAAACCTTCATCATGCACTTTTTCATGAACTCTCCCTCATTAAAGGGCCGGGCTGATTTTGCGATCTCTGCTGCCACTATATAACTAGCCTTTACAGCAGCCTCGCTTTGTGATGTGGCTTTTTAAACATATTCTGTTGTGAAACCAAACTTCTTTTCATCTCCTCTACTTTCTGGCTCCTTTGAGTCATGTCCAGGTCCTTGTATTTGTCATGGTGTTTCGTTTCATAGTGTCGTCTAATGTTGTACTCCTTACTTACAGCCACGTTGACTCCACAAACAAGACAAACAGGTTTGTCTTTTACATATGTAAACAGATATTCTGCCTCCCACTTGTCCAGAAAGCTCCTGTTTTCTGCCTTTCTTTTTGCCATTTTTGGGAAGGGTTAGCTCGCTGACAGTTGTAGCGTCTATGTTGCTATGACTACTGTCACAGAGGAGAGAGCGTTTCTGGGTCCTGTCCTGATTGGCGCGCGAAAACAGCAGAGCATTATGGGATTCGTAGTATTAGTGGTGAATGCGCTGTATAATACCGGCGGGCCAGCTCTAGTAGTAATTTGGTATTGTCTCGCGGGCCAAATATAATTACCCCGCGGGCCAAATTTGGCCCACGGGCCAGAGTTTGACACCCATGGTCTAGGGCATGCAATAAAACGAAAAAAGATACTATGTGCTCTAAAAAAGGAAAAAGCAGATATTGCGCTATTACAAGAGACACACCTCTGTGATGCTGAACATGCCAGACTTCGCAGAGCTTGAGTGGGACAGGTGTATTTCTCATCTTTCAAATCAAACAGTAGAGGCACAGCCATACTTATCCATAAAAATGTTCCATTCATAATTGACAAAAACATATCTGATCCGGAGGGGAGATTTATTTTGATAACTGGGTCACTATATGGTCAACCAATTACTATAGTAAACATATACGCCCCTAACAAAGATACTCCTGCCTTCATGTCAAAAATTATAACCCTGTTCAATGAGCATTGTGTCTCCTTTGGCGTGGTGGCCAGAGATTTTAATTGTACCCTTAACCCAACCCTAGACAAATCATCTCAAGTCCCCACCACAAATCCTAGATCTGCAAAGATGTTGAACTCTCTTACTAAAGAGATGGGACTGATAGATATCTGGAGAGAGACTAATAGCTCATCTATGGACTATACATACTACTCTAATGTCCATAACACCTACTCCCGTATAGATTACATTTTTATCCCAAAGAGTTTCATAAATTCAGCCACTTGTACACTTGTACAATTGGACCCATAGCACTTTCAGATCGCGCCTTTGTCCACCTCCGCTTTGACCTCTGCAAAAACATCCCGAGATCAAAGAGCTGGAAATTCAACACCTCCATGCTATCAAACGAAGCGTTCCATACATTGGTAACTACATGGATAGACAACTACACACAAGACAATAAAGATTCTCCTGTTTCTCCGGCCACAATGTGGGACGCTGCTAAAGCCACACTAAGAGGTCATCTAATTGCATATGCTTCCTCTAAGAAAAAAGCAATGGAAGCACACAGGCTAGATCTTGAGAGGGAGCTGGAATGCTGTGAAAAAATACATAAACAATCCCTAGACAGCACCTCCTGGAGTCATCTTAAAGCAGCCAAAGCCAAACTGAATTTGGACTACACTCTGGAGATAAAAAAAAAATTCAATCATGGCTATCCGAACAGCAGAGGACGAGGTCACATATGACCCAAAAAAGATCAATTGAACTTTTCATGATTTTTACTGCAAACTATATACCTCTGAGAGAAAACACACAGAGGCAGAACTCCACTCTTTCCTAGAGGGAATCTCGCTACCTAAACTATCAAAGACCGACCAAGAAGATCTCAACTCCCCCTTCACTCCTGAGGAGATCCTGGAGGCAGTTACCTCCATGCCACCTAATAAGTCCCCAGGCCCAGATGGATTCCCCAGAGAGTTCTACAAAACTTTTTGGCCCCAGCTCAGCCCTATCTTCATGCCAATGCTGGAGGATTTTTGCAAAAACTGAGTTCTCCCAGACTCAATGCACACAGCTCGCATTACAGTGTTGCTAAAAAAGGACAAGGACCCCCTATCCTGCTCGTCCTTCCGGCCCATAAGCTTGTTGGATTTCGACTATAAAATAATTACCAAATTGCTCGCCAAAAGACTAAACACTCTTCTTCCCAAAATAATAAAAGCGGACCAAACTGGATTTATTAGAGACAGATACTCTTCTGATAACATTTGCCGTCTTTTTGATATTATTGATCAAGTAAACACACAGAAGACCCCTGTCCTGCTGGCTTCACTGGATGCTGAGAAGGCGTTTGACAGGATGGAGTGGAGCTTTCTGTTTTCAGTCTTAGAAAAGTTCAATATGGGCCCAAATTTTATTAAATGGATCAAATCACTATACTCTCATCCAAATGCCATGGTGACTACTAATGGACTGAGCTCTGACAGATTCCCTCTGGAACGGGGCACAAGACAAGGGTGCTCACTGTCCCCCCTGCTCTACTTGTTGGGGGCGGAGCCTCTGGCAGAGCTGATAAGGAGCAATCCAAGTATTATGGGTGTTTCTGCAGGCGGCCTGCAGCACAAGATTTCGCTTTTACGCGGATGATGTCTTGCTCTACATATCCAACCCTGAGAAATCCCTCCCTCTCATTTTAGACACAATTGCTCAGTATGGCAAGTTTTCAGGTTATAAGATCAATTTTAACAAATCCACTGTCTGCCCTCTCAATATTACACTCACCAGCTCTATGAAGAGACTTTGTCCTTTCCAATGGAAAACACAGGGGTTTCAATACCTCGGGATCTTCATAACACCAGATCCGAATAGCCTTTTTAAGGAAAATTATCTTCCACTCCTCGATCGAATCAAGAACGTTCTCCAAACCTGGATCTCCCTCCCAATTAATTAGCTTAGTAGGAAGAATTAATGTAATCCGTATGAACGTCCTCCCTAGACTGAACTACTTATTTCAGATGCTCCCATGCTATCTCCCAGTTTCCTTCTTCAAAACAACTAACCAAAGCATCACCAAATTTATATGGGGCAATAAAAAACCTAGGATCAAGTTTTCCACTCTATCGAAACCTGAATCTAAGGGTGGTCTTGCCCTTCCCTCCCTTCAATTGTACTACTGGTCTGCCCAAATCCGCAACATGCTAACATGGATCACAAACAGACAAGAGTCAACGTGGATTCAGATAGAAGCTCAATCCTGTGGTTCATTGCCCTTAAGCTCAATTATATTAATTAATAACTTTAGTGAAGTGGGTAACATAGCCAAAACCTTTGTGATTTACAGCACCCTACTTGCGTGGAGGGACTGTAAGAAATACCTGGGCATTTCCTCCCAAATATGTTCTCACTCGCCTATAGTAGGCAACCCAGACTTGCCAAAAGCCCTGAGGGATGCCAACTTTAATCTTTGGCATACTCTAGGAATCAGGACCTTTTCAGACCTATTTCATCAGAAAACCACTACACTGAAATCCTTTCAAGAGCTCTGCAGTGAATTCGATGTGCCAAGATCCCATTTTTTTTAAAAATATCTTCAAATTAGACATGTAATTTCCTCATTTACCTCCAAGAGGAGGTTTAGAACTCAGTTGAATCCCTTCTTGTCACAGCACAATCCATTAAAGGCAAAATATCTTACATCTATAGACTCCTTTCTGAGAAAGGAAGCTCCTCCTTTACTCCTTTGAAAATAGTCTGGGAAAAGGACCTTGGTCTGACTATCAGTGATGAGTTATGGGCGGAGGTTTGCAACAGGGTATACTGCTCCTCTACCAGTGTAAAAATGAAAGAATCTAATTACAAATTTTTGTACAAATTTTATTATACTCCTTTGAGACTCCATAGAATGAAAACAGATATGTCTCCTAACTGTAAAAGATGTACCTCTGAAAGTGGAACCTATATGCATGTATTTTGGAGCTGTAGAGAGATTGCCAGATTCTGGCAATCTGTACATACTGCTGCACAGAAAATACTAGAGGTACAGTTTGATATGACCCCGTGTATCTTTCTTCTTAATGCCCAGCAGGACTTTGTTCTTGATCCTGACAGAGAAAATTTGCTTATGACTATTACATACTTTGCTAAGAAATGTATTCTTCTATTGTGGGCCTCTAATACCCCTCCTACATTTAAAATGTGGATTGACCAGATTGTTGACTTTCTTGCTCTTGAAAAGCTCACTTATGACTTCCACAAGAGACAGCCCAAGTTTGATAGACTCTGGTCTCCACTATTCAACTATATTTAAAACTGGACAGAGTGAACGGGGTGACTAGGGAAATGCGCAGATACTTGTTGTGTAAGGTACTGTAAAACCTAAAAACAAATTATTGGCCCGTCGTCTCAGCGAATGCTTGAAATAGCTGATAAGAACCTTGATAGTGCTGCTGCGAGTGTTATATGTTTTTTTTGTGTGTTTTTATTTTAATTTAGTTTTTGAGTATGTGTGCGTATGTGTGTGTATATATGTATGTATATGTGTGTATGTATGTCTATATGTATGTATATTTATATGCACCAAGGAAAATAAATAGATTAAGAAAAATAAATGCTTTTATTTGACTATCATTCATTTTAATTGTTTTTTATTTTTTTATTTTTTCAAATGTATTATTATCATTTTTTGACTTTTTCTTTTTTTAAAGCCTGTCACATCTGTGAATGTGGAATGTGTTTTGTTGGTTGATTGAAAAACAAGAACTCAATAAAACTTTAAATTGAAAAAAATAAAAATAGCAATAAGGCTCCTTGGGGGTTTGATATACACCATGGCTGAGGGTATATTGGCCATATACCACGCCTCCTCTGGCCTTATGGCTTTCAAGTTTGGGCTTTCATATCCGCTTACTATACATGCATTGTCTGTCCCCTAGAACTGTATGGAGGAGAGCAAAGCACTCTTTAAGACCATCATCACATACCCCTGGTTCCAGCAATGTTCTGTCATCCTATTCCTTAACAAGACCGACATCCTAGAGGAGAAGATCATGCGCTCCCACCTTGTCAACTACTTCCCAGAATACACTGGTAAGCTCTAGTAGTGTTTGTGTGACCGCTATTCTTATCAGTATAGTAAGAGAACCCATTAGTTAACACACACGACCAACCAGGTATCAAACCCAGATGGCCACATGACTCAATGCCATGTTAGCCCACTGAGCTAAAGCCTAGGCATTCGTTGTGGGAGCTAACACAGGTTTTCAGGTCTCAAGCAAGGTTACTCATCACAAGAGGGCAGTTCACCAAAAAACCTCCGCTACGCATGCACACGCCATAACTAAAGCTGTTGTTTCCAGGGCCGCAGAATGACCCTAAAGCAGCCAGGGAGTTCATCCTGAAGATGTACCAGGAGCAGAACCTAGACAGACAGACTGTTTACTCCCACTTCACCTGTGCCACTGATACAGAGAACATCCGCTTTGTCTTTGCTGCTATCAGAGAGACCATCATCAAAAATCACCTCAAGGACTTCGCCATTATTTAGAGGAGAGCCAAGGCTCCTGTGAGGTTAAGAGACATCTAGCCTGGTCCCAGATCTGTAGCATGTGCTCTAGACAACTCCTCTAACTGCCATTGACATGAGTTGGTTAAAGCACATACAGATCTAGGATCAGGCTAAGAGACTTGAGAGTATATGTATAAGGTTGGAACGTTAGATTGATGCGGTAGAAGAAAATGCTTTGACTGCAAGATTTGTAGCATGGGTTGGAACCGGTTCAGGGAACAGAACCGAAACCGGACAATAACATTTTTCAAGGAACAGAAACAGAACTGGGAATGAAAGTGATCCATACTGTTCCGGAACAGAACCGTTATTTGAAAAGCATGGGAATCAGTTAATAACGTTATTTTACGTTCCAGGCATTTTTGTTCTAGTCTCACAAAACACAACAATGCGCCTATGCAAAGCCCTCACTCTGTCACTCAGAAACGTTTTCCAGTGTTTGCCTGCAAGCTGAGAATCTTTGCCAGTGTGGGTGCGTGCTTAGGCTACCTGCCCCTCCCCCATCAGAAGCATAGGATTCTGTACTGATGTTACAAACATGATTCAGAAGATGGGGAGAGACATTTTTAATTAGCTAGAGAAGAATGGATGAACTTTTTATATGCTAGTTAAGGATGCTATGTGCATTGTAACGTTTCACGTAGGATTTATTAACTATAAAAAGTGTTTCATTCTGCACTCTCAAGCTTGTTCGCTAGCTCAAAAGACATTCAAAGTTCCTCCATAGAAGCCGCTCCTCCTAGGTATAATTCTGTGGACCTAATTCAGATAATGCATGTCATAACAAGATGCCCAGTGCTTCAAACCTCCTCCTCAACACTCTCTCTTCCCAGAGACCCTCAGTTGCATCTTGGTCCATAGGCTACACTTATCTGTCAATCACGCATGTAAACAACTAGCTTGCCTGCTCTATCTGCACTGTTTGTTGAAGTAATTTAATTAGACTTGTACATACAAAACTGTTGATTTCACAGATTTAAAAATGGAACAGAAAGGAATGATATAAACCGGTACTTTTTTGGGATTCAAACTGGTTCAGAACTTTATTTTGCTGTTCGGAACAGTAGAATGGAACAAAAAAAGAGTGCTGTTCTGTTCAGAACGAAACGATTGGAAAATAATTTTGGTTCCAACATGATTTGTAATGCTGTTTTTCTGTCCAGAGTGCTTTTGTTAGGTTGAGCATCTATACCATTTGGAAATAGTATCTGAATAAAAACCATCAGATCACTAAAGAGAATCTCCTGTACATATATTTTTGAAAGAAAGAAAAGTCTACTCACTGTGACAAGGATGCCAAAGTATTTTTTTAACGTAAAATATATTTTTCTTGTATCGTCTTTGTCGTTCTTTGAAATGGATGACTTGAATTGATTTATCTTGTATAGAGGAAGGAGTTAAATATAGCACCTTTTCATTTACAAAAAAAAATAACAGAAACTATGATCTATCTACAGGTTTGGGGAGTAACTGATTACAATTTTGGACAGGTACTACAAAAACGAACTGTAACAGCTTAAAATAATGTAATCAGATTAGATACTTTTGAAAAACTAAAAGACTACTTCTTGGATTACCTAAAAATTTAAGAGGTGCAAGATGAAGTTTGTTCCACCTGAGCGAGCCTGACCAGAAGTCAGAGACCACTATGACACACCAAATGCATTTGATGGATACTTTTTGTCTTCTTCTAATGACTTTTAAGGGGACAATAATTCAAAAGTATCTGAAAGTAATCAGATTATGTTACTGAGTTTGGGTAGTCCATAACTTAAAAAACTGATTACAATTTTGGACAGGTAACTAATAACTGGATAACATTTAGAAAGCAACCTACCTAACCCTGTCTAACACTCCTCAGTGAGCACTAGTGTGATGAGAGTGCAAGTGGAATTGTGAATTCATTATTTGGCCAAGTCTTTTACTTGTTTAAATGTGAGAAAAGCAACACTTGGCTGAAAAAAATGCAATTTGTTTTGGTTTTCATACAGATACTGTATTTATATATTATTTCAATACATCACCATATATCTAAACAGTGAAGCAAGCGTGCATGTTTTAGCCAAGTAATCTGTCCAAAGTGCCTTGCGAGAGGAATAACATAGGGACATTTACCTGAGACTTTAATTCATTTAGGAGCAAATCCTTCCACTTAATTTAAAATTTCAGCAGTGAGGATTCACCCCTAAGTGTATATGTATTCTAACAATAACAGATTTTTGGTCATGAAAGAATTCTGTTCATAAATTGTTGTGACTATGTTCTTATTCATTATGTGCATCTGTTATTTTCTACATTGTTTCTTTCAAAAATAAATTCAAGATACATTTGTTACGTTTCAATAAATTGTTACAGTAGTTAAATGTAGACTTTTATTGATTAATGTACTGCATTGTTGAGGGAGCTAGCACATAAACATTTCATACCTGCCTTAAACTGTGCCAAATAACATTTTATTTGATGTAAAATCTTTATTGGTGCGTGTCAGTAAAAAAAATGTCAAGCAGAACTGGAGGATAGATACAGTGCCTTGCGAAAGTATTCGGCCCCCTTGAACTTTGCGACCTTTTGCCACATTTCAGGCTTCAAACATAAAGATATAAAACTGTATTTTTTTGTGAAGAATCAACAACAAGTGGGACACAATCATGAAGTGGAACGACATTTATTGGATATTTCAAACTTTTTTAACAAATCAAAAACTGAAAAATTGGGCGTGCAAAATTATTCAGCCCCTTTACTTTCAGTGCAGCAAACTCTCTCCAGAAGTTCAGTGAGGATCTCTGAATGATCCAATGTTGACCTAAATGACTAATGATGATAAATACAATCCACCTGGGTGT
Source organism: Oncorhynchus tshawytscha (assembly GCF_018296145.1). Classification (NCBI taxonomy): domain Eukaryota; kingdom Metazoa; phylum Chordata; class Actinopteri; order Salmoniformes; family Salmonidae; genus Oncorhynchus; species Oncorhynchus tshawytscha. The sequence continues at coordinate 18,579,778 of NC_056432.1, forward strand.
AATCAAGTCTCCGTATAAATGCACCTGCACAGTGATAGTCTCAGAGGTCCGTTAAAAGTTTTATATCTTTATGTTTGAAGCCTGAAATGTGGCAAAAGGTCGCAAAGTTCAAGGGGGCCGAATACTTTCGCAAGGCACTGTATATACAGTGCCTATAGATCTATACCACCTTGAACATGTTTTTCACATTTTGTTGAGTTGAAGTGTGACAGATATAGATTTAATTGTAAAAAAAGTAATTAATCTACACACAATACCCCATAATGAAAAACCCCCACAAAAAACATGTTTTTACAAATGTTTGTAAAAAAAGAAAAAACAGATACCATATTTACATAACTATTCAGACCCTTTGCTATGAGACTCAAAATTGAGCTCCGGTGCATCCTGTTTCCATTGATCATCCTTGGAATGTTTCTACAACAAGCAAAGCTGTCATCAAGGCAAGGATTGGCTACTTTGAAGAATATGAAATATAAAATATATTTTGATTTGTTTAACAATTTAGTGTTTACTACATGATTCCGTATGTATTATTTCATAGTTTTGATGTCTCCACTATTATTCTACAATGTAGAAAATAGTAAAAAAAAGTTTGGTGTCCAAACTTTTGACTGGTACTGTATATATATATTAAAATCTCTCTGTCGTTAATGGCACTGCATACCTGCTGCATAAAAACATGAAAATTGCCAATGAGGAGACACAAGCCCACCCATAGATTTTAAAGGACCTGGCTGCGAATCCAGAGTTTCTGCCCCCACCCCTCTGGAAACCTATTTCTCAAAAGCTACAGATCACATTCTGTGCATGTGTTATTTTATGCACACATGTTTTCTACGTAGCTGCTGCTCACACTCCACCTCCCTCACTTTACACACCGTCTTCTGAACCATGATGTAGCCGGATATTCCTGAACAGCTGCAACTAAAACCCTTCAGCGATTTGAACCAACATTCAAGGCCATTATGAAGGCTACAAGCTTCTCCATCTGTTGTAATGGATAATGCAGTCACACAAGCAGGACGCAGTGCCATCTCCTCATTGGTTATACCCACGTGGGTGATTGAAAGACTAAATGTTTTTCCGGTTGTCATGGTAATACTATGAAAGTGTAGATGCCAATCACCATATAAGTTCAAAGATGAAAAAGCCTGGAAGGAGGAGAGATGACTAGAAACGATTCGGTTAGCCGGTTTACGTGTGGATTAATTGTCGGAGTAGAGGACCTTGTGCATTTCAGGTAAAATAACAACTCAATGTTTATATCCCAGGACAAATTAGCTAGCAACACCAAGCTAGCTAAATAGGACAAATTAGCTAGCAAGTGCAAGCTAACTAGCTAAATTGCCATACATGTTTAATGCTTTTCGACCTGTCCCCAAATGAATGTCATTGGTTCAGAGTTTGTTTTGATATTTTAACCTGTGTCATGATCGCGTTTGGTGTAGGGGGACAAAATACAATTATGCACGATAGGGCACGATGGCGCACACGCGCAGCCGGTTTGGGCTCCGTGTAAGGCCCTGCATCGCAGTGCTAGAGGCGTCACTACAGATTTGGGTTTGATCCCGGGCTGTGTCGCAGCCGACCGGGAGAACCATGAGGCGGCACACAATTGTCAGGGTTAGGGAAGGGTCTGGCCGGCTGGGATGTCCTTGTCCCATCGCGCTCTAGCAACTCCTGTGGCGGGCCGGGTGCCTGCACGCTGACATGGTTGCCACTTGGCCGTGTTTACTCCGACACATTGGTGCGGCTGGCTTCCGGGTTAAGCGAGCAGTGTGGCTTGGCAGGGTCGTGTTTCGGAGGACACATGGCTCTCGACCTTCGCCTCTCCCGAGTCCGTAGGGGAGTTGCAGCGATGGGACAAGACTAACTACCGATTGGGGAGAAAAGGGGGTGAAAAGTAAAGAAAAAATAGAAAACAACTTTGTATGACCATGTTTATCATGTCTTTTGTGTAGGCTATAACATGTAAATAGCTACATGTAGCCTAACCCCCCTCCTGATAAAATAACATAATCATGCTTAATAGCCTACTGAGGGATGGAATGCAGTAGTTGGAACATGCAGAGTGGACAGCAGCTACATAAAAAATTCCAACATGCGCAGAAAAATTCATCAGCACTTGCACTTGACCCCCCCCCCCAGCTCTGACTCTACTGATAGCTACATTATTGAGGACAAATGTACTTTCTATGCCTGCAATGTGGTTGTCCCAGCTAGCTATCTTGAATGCACTAACTGTAATTCGCTCAGGATAAGAGTGCCTGCTAAATGACTAACATGTAAATTTCTATCTGTAGCCACGGCAAAACAGGTTTCCAGAAAACCCAACACTGCTGCCACTCCATTACGCACCCTCCCCTCAATTGCCTCAATTCGTTAGTGCATAGACTCTACAAGGTGTTAAAAGCGTTCTGCAGGGATGCTGGCTCATGTTGAAACCAATGCTTGCCAAAGTTGTCTCAAATTGGTTGGATGTCCTTTGGGTGGTGGACCACTCTTGAAACACACAGGAAACGGTTGAGTGTAAAACACTCAACAGCATTGCAGTTCTTGTCGTAAACCGGTGCGCCTGGCACCGACTACCATACCCTGTTCAAAGGCACTTAAATCTTTTGTCACGCCATTTCACCCTCTGAATGGCACTCACACACAATCCATGTCTCAAGGCTTAAAAATCCTTATTTAATCTGTCTCCTCCCCTTCTTCTACACTGATTGAAGTGGATTTAACAAGTTACATCAATAAGGGATCATACATTTCACCTGGATTCACCTGGTCAGTCTATGTCATGGAAAGAGCAGGTGTTCTTAATGTTTTGTACACTCAGTATACACACCCACACACTCCACTGAAATTAATGTAGAGCAGATTAACATATAAAAAATGCATGCAGAATTGTGTAGAAAAACAACAGTTAGTGATTTAGGAAGAGATGGAATGGAATAGGGTGAGTCTTGGAACAGAATCATTAGCATCTTGGACTGGACTCTGCTAACAAGCTGATTTTACAAAAAGTTTAAATGCTTTTCCCCCTCCTATATTAACAGTAAAATAATTGTTTAACATAGACACATAAAGGCAGTTAAAAACAGTGCTCTGAGTCCCACAATGATTTGGCCACAATATCTTTACAAGCACGTCATTCAGTAACTGTCAAACAAATTGTAGTGTGATGACAGAGCTCCGTTAGGAAAGTCCCTCAGGCACCTACTTCTTCAAAGAAAATATAAAAAACAAACATGTATATTTAGGAAAGGGAGACATTTCTGGCACATAATTGTATACAATCATAGCAGTGACATTGACACACATACAAATTGTTTTACAGACACACGGACTGCAACCTGACATGACTTGCCTTCTGATAGAGAAACGCACACAGAATGACCCTAAAGCAACCAGGGAGTTCATCCTGAATATGTACCAGGAGCAGAACCTAGACAGAGAGACTGTTTACTCCCACTTCACCTGTGCCAACGACACAGAGAACATCAGCGAGTAGTTTACTGCCTTCGAATACTCCCACCCGCGGCCTCTTCTACAACCGCTGGCAGACCAAACTGGCTTAAGGAAGTGCAAGGAGATATTTCTGCCACATGGCTGTGTACAACCGGAGCAGTGATAGTGTTAGCTAGTGCAGCCTGTGTGTCTGCAAGATGTCCAGACAGTCCGTGTGTGTGTGTCTGTGTCTGTGTATGAGTGCCTGTGTGAATGAAAGAGCAAGTCTAACCTGGGGGTGAGTAGGTAGTATACTGACAGAGGCACACCCTACCCTTGCGCGCACACACACACACACTATCAGTCAATGTTGTACTTTTGCCATGTCTCAGTGCTGGTTGGTGGCCCTATTGGAGTGACCAGTCAGTACTTGTGTAGATTCTCCCTGGCGTCCTCCAGCTTGGTAAGAACCCACTGTAGATAAACAAAACCACACATTTCAATACTAAACCATAGAATTACAGTTTGGTGTCATTTGCTGACAAATATTGTTTGGTGTGTGTAACGACAGCAAAAAATGGCAGCGGTTTATGTTATGCTAACCCACCTTGGCTATTTCTGGACTTTTGAAGTTTATAATCTTCCCAAACTCTTTGGCATGAAACACAGACTTTACTCTCTCCTGAAAGACATACAGGAAAGTTTTTTTTTTTTTATTAGTTTTTTTTTTAGACAACACATGATTTCTGAGAAATAGGGGGCCGAACTATGATACAATGTAGAGGAACAAACTGTTTGGATGCAAATGAGTGAAGGGGTATTCCATACGCAGGTATTTCCAGCTAAAGGGAGATACTCCTTTGCAAATGGGGAGCGGTTTATTCAGATGGTTATAATAAGCAGTTTGGTTAAGATGAGTTTCATTCACGTAGTATCGGGTATTACTTTGTGTGTGTGTATCACTACAATGGGCAGATGAGGATACCTTTGCCTCTATCCGAAGCCTCCTCCCCTCCACGATCATGGGCTTCTTGGTGAACTCGTCAAACAGATACTGCCACTCACAGGTAAGCTGCCCAAATGTGCCTTTGGTCACGAAAAAGATTCCACTAGCAAGACAAGAGATAGATAGAGCCTCAGAACATTCACAGACAGCCATTACAGTCTACATTTAATACTACAAACTTTAGCCAGCCTCTTACCTTTTGGTGATCATCAAGAAATCTGACTCGTTTACTTTGGCGTGAGCAAAGTATCTGTACTTGGCGAACTGTCCATTCTCAATTTTCTAAAAGAGAGGAATTTGCTTATCAGATTATTTCAACACAATTCTAGAAAATAGGCACATGTCTTTATCAAATTGGACATTTAAACATAGGATATGCTAAACTAAATGCTAACTCTACTGCTGATATGATAAGAGAAATTTGGTACCCTTTTCACACTTCGATTAAAATGGCTTTGGGATGTTCACCATTCACACGGGCTCTGGCAGGAGATCTGATGAGTACTGTTACTGATCTACATACTTCCCCTACGGATCTGACAATGGCTTGCATGCAGGACACATCCTAGGCTCTGTTTGAATACTTGATGGATGCATCCTTCCTTTCTCCATTTCTTGAAGAAATCCCTGATCTGACATGGCTGGATTGGAGAAAGTTGTGCTACAACAGTTGCTTACACACATAAATGTGTGTTAGATCAGTGATAACTTCAAGGGAAGAAGGAAGGAAGACGGGTGTATTTTTGAAGTATTCAAACAGGGCCATCATCTTTCCACTTGACTTGTGGACCATCTGTCATGTGACCATCTAAATACTCCCCTGTGGTACACTGATACTTCTTTATTGAGTCTAACGCATACCTGTTATAAACCGTTTAAACCTTTCATAATTGCATGGTAATGAATGTTGATGAAGTGATAAGAAAAGGTTTGGATGAGAAGACGATGAAATAGATGTTTTAAAATGCACTTTATTTAGTAGGAAGAGCAGCAGTGATGGATATGAGTGAAAGACTGAGTGCATAACAATGATTCTGAAAGAGGGAGGGCCAAAATGCCATGACGGAGGACTGCTGACTGACCATTACATCACTCCAGACCAATACAATATACAGTGGGCTCAAATTACTGCCATCCCTGACTGGCAATGCATAAACAATATAATTATAGAGAAACTCAAAATACCAACATATAAGAAATACTGTACTTTATTAATGTTTCATTGGAAGACACCCAAATAATTTATTGATTTAATTCAAAACCAATGTCCTCCAAATCCAGGTTTCACAATTAATGGCATCCTTAAAGATGATTGGAAATAATATCTACCAAAATTAAACCAGGAATTACATTCCACTTATTTAAGTTTATCTAAGTCTTAAGAAACTATATTGAGCCATTACATCCCTTTCTGTTTCACTAGGGTATAAAAATGAGGAAACACGCATGCAATATACCTTTGTCATCCAACACCATGAAGAAAACAAAAGAACTGGCAGTTTAAAAGAGACCGATGGTGGTAAACCTTCATTAATCTGGTAATGGCTACAAGAAGATCCACAAACGATTGAATATACTACTACTGAGCACTGTCAGGGCAATTATAATAAAATTCTAAATATATGGAACAGTTGAAACCTCACAGGTAGAGGACACAAATGCATTTTGCCCCCCAGGATTGGGAGGAGGACGGTGAGAGAAGCAACAAAATCCCCAAGAATCACTGTGAATGAATTGCAGGACTTGGTAGTGTCTTGGGGTCACCAGGTTTCAAAAAGCACCATCACACGCCACCTCCACAGGCTCTTTGGAAGGGTTGCCAGAAGAAAGCCCTTTCTGACCCAAGACACAGACGCAAGCGCTTGGAGTTTGCCAAACGCCATTTAAATTATGACTGGAAGAAGGTGCTCTGGTCAGATGAGATCAAAATGGAACGTTTTGGTCAGATACAGCATCGGCATATTTGGCGTCAAAACAGAGATGCATACAAGGAGAGTCACCTCATACACATGGTGAAATATGGTGGTGGGTCAGTAATGTTTTGGGGCTGTTTTAATTCCAGAGGTCCAGGGGCACCTCATACCCACGGTGAAATATGGTGGTGGGTCAGTAATGTTTTGGGGCTGTTTTAATTCCAGAGGTCCAGGGGCACCTCATACACATGGTGAAATATGGTGGTGGGTCAGTAATGTTTTGGGGCTGTTTTAATTCCAGAGGTCCAGGGGCACCTCATACCCACGGTGAAATATGGTGGTGGGTCAGTGATGTTTTGGGGCTGTTTTAATTCCAGAGGTCCAGGGGCACTGGTTAAGGTTGATGGCATAATGAATTCCACCAAGTATCATGCAATTTTGAGGGCAGTTGATAAACGCAAACCCAAGATTGTGAAGGATCTTGAAAGGATCTGCATAGAGGAATGGTCCAAAATCCCTCCAAATGTGTTCCTTAACCTTGTCAAACATTACAGAAAAAGACTCCATGCTGTTATCCTTACCAGAGGTAGTTGCACTAAGTACTAAATGAGGAGTGGCAATAATTATGGAACCTTGATTTTGGTTACATTTATTTTGTATTATATAATTGTATGATTTTGGTTGGTTCCATTGAAACTAAACTAATTAATAAAGTACAGTATTTCTCACGTTGGTATTTTTGAGTTTCTCTATAATTATATGGTTTTAAGTATTGTTTGTGCATTGCCAGTCAGGGGTGCCAGTAATTTTGGAACCCACTGTATTTCATATTAACTTAAAATGAATAATATCTACTTTCCCCCCCCAAAATCCTGGCTCTACGACAGCATAACATTCATATTTGTTTTAATCAATTAAATTATTATGATTAAAGATTTCTGACTCCGCCCCCTTACATGATAGGGCAGAAGGTTGGATGACAGATGAAGGGTAAAATAAATAAAATGATGCTTTTACATGACAAAATGCAAGGGGGTCCTGCCCTTGCAATGCTGGGCACAGAGTTAACAAAAAATAAAAAACAGACGAGAATGACAAACAGCCTGGCAGCTGGTTATTCAGGAGGCCTAGTGTTAAAATGTCCTGCTGGAGCAGGCTACACCCCAGTGACCGACACAAAAAAACATACAGTACACATTAAAAGCTATGGAAGACCAAAGCGTTAACTAGGACTTAGCAATTACACTCTAGTGATCATCATCATCACTGCCAGTCCTACTCCAATCAGTGAAGGCCACCCTTTTCTGTAGACATGACAAGAGAGCAGACCAAGCCAATGTCAGGGCAGACAGACAAGCCCGTCGCTAATAATATCGAGCTCTACAAAAACATTTTGTTTCCATTGAAGCAAATTATCACATAATTTCATCACTCAAAACATCAGTACAGCGCAGCTTCAAGAACAACTATGAAAGACCAAAGCATTACCTGTCACACCCTGATCTGTTTCACCTGTCTTTGTACTCGTCTCCACCCCCTCCAGGTGTCGCCCATCTTCTTCATTATCCCCGGTGTATTTATACCTATGTTCTCTGTTTGTCTGTTGCCAGTTCGTCTTGTCAGATCTTACCAGCGTGTTTTCCTGTCTTCCTGCTTTCTCAAGTTCTGTTTCCTAGTCTCCCCGGTTCTGACCTTTCGGCCTGTCCTGACCCCAAGCCTGCCTGCTATTCTGTACCTTATTGACTCTGCCCTGGATTACAGACCTCTGCCTGCCTTTGACCTGTCTTTGCCTGCCCACTTTTTGGGTCCATAAACATCAAAACAACACAACATTATGACAAAACAACACAACATTATTATCTCAATGCCTTAGCTCACGACATCTACAGTTCATGACGGTCCCATTCCATTCCAGCCCTGCAGGCCAAATTTAATTGATTGAATTGAAATCAACCCAAACTCTGGCCATCTACATTGCTGACACATGCCAGATGTTACAAAGCCTGGATAGGCATTTAACATACCAGGTAACCAAAATCACAAGTTATACCAATCTGATGCCTGTCGATGACGTGGAATGAAACAATTGGTTGATGCAATGCAACACCTGCGTATCTAGCCAGGCAGGAGGAACTCGAGCTCTGCCATGCTTTGTTCTTACTGCAGGCCTTAATACTGAAATTAGTTTTGGAATACTGACTGTCCAAACAGCAAGTTACTTGTGAACAAATCAGACTGGCGGGAGTGGTGTAGGCTGACTGGCGGTGGTGGTGTAGGCTGACTGGCGGTGGTGGTGGTGTAGGCCTACTGGCGGTGGTGTTGTAGGCTGACTGGCGGGAGTGGTGTAGGCTGACTGGCGGGAGTGGTGTAGGCTGACTGGCGGGAGTGGTGTAGGCTGACTGGCGGGAGTGGTGTAGGCTGACTGGCGGTGGTGGTGCAGGCTGACTGGCGGTGGTGGCGCAGGCTGACTGGCGGTGGTGGCGCAGGCTGACTGGCGGTGGTGGCGCAGGCTGACTGGCGGTGGTGGCGCAGGCTGACTGGCGGTGGTGGCACAGGCTGACTGGCGGTGGTGGCGCAGGCTGACTGGCGGTGGTGGCACAGGCTGACTGGCGGTGGTGGCGCAGGCTGACTGGCGGTGGTGGCGCAGGCTGACTGGCGGTGGTGGCGCAGGCTGACTGGCGGTGGTGGCGCAGGCTGACTGGCGGTGGTGGCGCAGGCTGACTGGCGGTGGTGGCGCAGGCTGACTGGCGGTGGTGGCGTAGGCTGGCTGGCGGTGGTGGCGCAGGCTGACTGGCGGTGGTGGTGCAGGCTGACTGGTGTTGGTGGTGCAGGCTGACTGGTGGTGGTGGTGCAGGCTGACTGGTGGTGGTGGTGCAGGCTGACTGGTGTTGGTGGTGCAGGCTGACTGGCGGTGGTGGTGCAGGCTGACTGGTGTTGGTGGTGCAGGCTGACTGGTGGTGGTGGTGCAGGCTGACTGGTGGTGGTGCTCGTGCTTCCTCTCACGCACACAAGTTTTTGTGTAGCAAGTTAAGGTGCCAACATCGCCTGTCTTGGAAGTTTCCCAATTGCTTTGAATTTTCTAAAATTCAACCGTCAACAAGATATTTAGCTTGTTAGCGCACTCACTAATTTGTTTGTAAACAATTAACAAGCTAACAAGCTACACCATGTTTTTGTCAAACTGTCAACAGAGTATCTAGCAAGCAACAAGATATGCCAAATAACAGTCAAAAAATACTTGAGGGCAAATAAATCTGAACTGAACATTCAGACAAGTCACATGGCCAGGAATCAGATTTGTATCTGATTTCAAACCACCTATGAATGTGGTTTGAATCTGATTCCATGTGCTTTTTGTCTGTTCAGACTGCAGGAAAAGATTCGATTAGAATAGGATAGTCCAAAAAATAAGATTTGAGTCACTTCAAACTGCCAGTGAGAACAAGGCCTAACATCATTAAGGCTGGTTTTACACAGGTAGCCCATTCAGATCTTTTGCCAATTATTTCCATATCTGATATTTTCCCTAATATGTACACAACAACAAAAACACATGGAATATGATCTTCTGACTTCCGATTTACATCACTTCTTTATGTGGATCTCAATGCTGATATAATTCTGATGCTCCATATGTGACTCTCAAATCAGATATTGTTTTGCTCTGAGATGTTTTTTTTTTGCACATGACCTACCAAAATTGAAAGGAACAGTGAAATGAAAAGAGCATTGCATCTGTGCGCTGCTTCAGAGGCTACATCAGTGTGAATGCGCAAATCAGATATGGGTCACAACTTGCTTGTTGACAGATGGAAAAAAAGATTGTATATAAAAAAAAAATGTTTTATTGGGTTCTTCGGGTGTAAACACAGCCTATGTCGAACTCCACACACAGAGAGCTACAACAGCCATGCTCTATAGGAGAACTATAGACCAGGTGGGTTAACGCACATAAATCTGAGATTTAGGATGAAAGAGACAATGAAGATGAAAATCTATCTGGACTTTAAGATGCAATAAGGGGCTGAGAAGTGGAGTGAGAGAGGGAGAGAAAGGGGATGTTTTTATGCGAGGCCACACATTAACATGAACCCTGACACCTGACCTTGTGGCATCGTGTTCATTAGGACACGAATGGAAAAACAATTTGGAACATGAAGGAAGATTAGCGTCTCTTATTGGAGTTCACATAATCCCCCAATTTTAGTTAGTGTTCTTCTATTTGGTGGCTAATATCAGAGAAGTCCTCTGTTTACAGAGGATATAAGGGTTAGTTGATGTTTTAAAGATAATTCCTGTTACCTGTAGCATCTGGCTGCCAATGCCTTCTCTCTCCTTATATGGTCGGATGACCCCGTCCTCGTGAATGAAGCGAGGCGGACGCAGACTCTCCACATCCTGGGACGTCTCAGCCGCCCTCTTGATGCCCTGGAAAGTGCTGCTGGCCATGTCGATGATACCTCCTGTGGGTCTGGCCACAGCCCCCACCAGCCCCTTCCCGACACCCTTAAAGAAGCCTGCCGCACCCTCCTTCTGAGCACCTCTAATGGGCATGGTGACAATCCCTGTGATCCCACTGACGAAGCCCTGAGATGGAGAATGGGAGTGTTACAGACAGGGAAAACAGGTCTGAGAGACTGTTTCTACTGCTCAGCTATACTGGTAAGACTCACAGACAGCTGGATTGTGTTCTGTAGGCACCCGATGGGTGAAGACTGTTGAAATGGAGACTATCTGAACTTGGTCATTAGGAAAAACCTAGGCTGTGCTTACACAGGCATACCAATTCTGATATTTTGCCCAATTATTGGCAACAGTTTTGGGGACATATCCGCAAAGCATATCAAGTTAGAAAATTGTTTGTAAGTTCTGAGAATGGGGCCATTTTAGTCCTACTCTTATAGTTAAAAATAAAAACTATTCATAAACCTTCTTTAAAAATATTTATACAATAATATGTCTCTTAGGCTGTGTTTACAAAGGCAGCACAATTCTAATATTTTGCCCAATTATTGGCAAAAGAGCTGATCTGATTGGTCAAAATAACATTTAGTGGAAAAAGATCAGAATTAGGCTACCTGTGTAAAAGCAACCTTATCTTCAACTTCCCCTATAACGTAGTAGGTTACGTTGTACTACTGCACACATCCCGGTTCTGTTGTGATGATGTTTCTGGGTTTGATTATCAGACACCAGTTAGGCCGTACTGGTGTTAGTGTTCTATAGTGGGTCAGACTCACAGAAACCAGTCCTTTGCCTCCACGAGTCAGGCCCTCTCTCAGGCCGCTGGGCTGCTTGTTCATAGCCTCTCGTCTCTTCTGCTGGTATTCCTCATCCATCGTCATGGCAGCCACACCCTTCGCCATGGCGCCTGTTATCCTGGAGGCAGCGCCCGCAATGCCCCCTGGGAGAAGGGAAGAGAAGAGAGAAGAGGGGAGTTAGAAGACAAGGGAGAGAAAAGACAGGGGGGAGAGAAGACAAGGGAGAGAGAAGACAGGGGGAGAGAAGACAGGGGGAGAGAAGACAGGGGAGAGAGAAGACAGGGGAGAGAGAAGACAGGGGAGAGAGAAGACAGGGGAGAGAGAAGACAGGGGAGAGAGAAGACAAGGGGGAGAGAAGACAGGGGGAGAGAAGACAGGGGAGAGAGAAGACAGGGGAGAGAAGACAGGGGGAGAGAAGACAGGGGAGAGAGAAGACAGGGGAGAGAGAAGACAGGGGAGAGAGAAGACAGGGGGAGAGAAGACAGGGGATAGAGAAGACAGGGGAGAGAGAAGACAGGGGAGAGAGAAGACAAGGGGGAGAGAAGACAGGGGAGAGAGAAGACAGGGGAGAGAGAAGACAGGGGAGAGAGAAGACAAGGGGAGAGAGAAGACAAGGGGGAGAGAGAAGACAAGGGGAGAGAAGACAGGGGAGAGAGAAAACAGGAGGGAGAGAAGACAAGGGAGAGAGAAAGAGATACCCATAAGAGAAGGACAAAGAAGAGAGAATGGAAGAGAGAGAGAGCGCGAGAGAGAAATGTCAGGGGGTAAATATAGTTAAGTAAGTCTGAAGTGGAAGGATGGCAATGAGGGAATTAAGGAGAATCAAGGTGAGCAGAAAAGAGATGAACAAGAACAGCACTTACCCACTGCTCCTCCAACCAGTGCCTTCACCCCCAGTGCCATACCCTCCACAAACTCCTCTGGTCCCTGGATAGCTCCCTTGAGAACCCCAAAACAGAGTTACTCGGATACATACCATCTATACAGATAACTACCGCACTGTGTCAAGTATTACACATTTATAGTGTTTGGCACTATAAGTGATTTAGTTTATGCGTAGTTTGACCTGGCGTGGTTCATACTGGTTGCACTGGGGTCTTACCTGATAGGGCTCATAGAAGAAAGCCTCCACTCCCTCAGACAGACCTCGGATCAGTCCAAAGGGGTTTCCCAGCACGTCCAAGCCCAATACCAGCACATACATCTGCTTTATCGCCTGAGACATGGATGGGTACATGGCTCAGTTGTCTTGTGTATCATAGTAATTACATTACTTGTTGGGGGGGGGGATCCTAACTAGAGGAACTAAAAGTTTTCACATAAACCATTAGTTGAAGTGAATGAGTGACTTGCTAGGATTTGGCCATTAGTTCCCAATTGGAGTAGAGTGTGTGTGAGATGTTACCTGCTTCGAGTAGTGTCTGATGACCTCCCATTGTAGTTGCTGGCGAGTGCGAAACTGGAATGTCAGCTCGAAATAGGCCAATCTAGGGAAGTTACAGAAAATGACAGTGGGTCAGACGCTAGTGTAAATGTTTACAAAAAGGGGACATGGTAAAATAAAGCTTTGCCAAAAGCAAATAAATGGAATGAAGTGCTTTTGTAGAGTCTCTGTTTGTGTGTGTGTGTGTGTGTGTGTGTGTGTGTGTGTGTGTGTGTGTGTGTATATATATATAATATATATATACAGTGGGGCAAAAAGTATTTAGTCAGCCACCGATTGTGCAAGTTCTCCCACTTAAAACCTCTTAAGTCGACTCTCTACTTTTTCGAACATTCTGTTAAAAATCGCGCAACATTTTGGCGTCCTGCTACTCATGCCAGGAATATAGTATATGCATATGATTAGTATGTGTGGATAGAAAACACTCTCACGTTTCAAAAACTGGTTAAATCACGGCTGTGACTATAACAGAGCGTCTGTTTCATCGAAAAGCGCAGGAAAATCTGATCACTGAAAATGGAAAAAAATATCCATGCGCCACTTCCAGGAATTGTTAAAGGTGAACCGTATTAAATGAGGCCGAGGTTGCAGTACCTACAGCTTCCACAGGATGTCTAGAGTCTTCTCATTTGCTTCGGATTTGATTCTTGGTCGAACCGACCCAAGGGAACCGATTCCCTCCGGCCTCCAACAGGATGTATTGGTTGAGTTTTTTCCGGACATTTTTTCCAGACGACCACCTATAGAATTTACATCGCCTCCTGATGAATTTTATCGCTTATTAACGTGTACTAATACCTAAAGTTGCATTACAAAAGTATTTCGAAGTGTTTTGTGAAAGTTTATCGTCGACTTTTTTACTTTTAAAAAATGACGTTACGTTATGAAACGCTATTTTTTTCCGTTTATCACACAGTCTTCATAGATCGATATCTAGGCTATATATGGACCGATTTAATCGAAAAAAAGACCCAATATTGATTATGGGACATCAAGGAGTGCCAACAAAGAAGATGGTCAAAGGTAATGAATGTTTTATATTTTATTGTGCGGTTTGTGTAGCGCCGACTATGCTAATTATTTTGTTTACATCCCCTGCGGGTCTTTTGGGGTGTTACATGCTATCAGATAATAGCTTCTCATGCTTTCGCCGAAAAGCATTTTAAAAATCTGACTTGTTGCCTGGATTCACAACGAGTGTAGCTTTAATTCAATACCCTGCATGTGTATTTTAATGAACGTTTGCGTTTTAACTAATACTATTAGCGTTTAGCGTAGCGCATTTGCATTTCCAGAGCTCTAGATGGGACGTCTGCGTCTCAAGTAGGAGCAAGAGGTTAAAAAGATGAGAGAGGCCTGTAATTTTTTATCATAGGTACACTTCAACTATGACAGACAAAATGAGAAAAAAAATCCAGATGCCATCTATGTTGTGAAGTGCATCAGTCCCTCCTGCAGCAAAGCACCCCGCAACATGATGCTGCCACCCCCGTGCTTCACGGTTGGGATGGTGTTCTTCAGCTTGCAAGCCTCCACCTTTTTCCTCCAAACATAATGATGGTCATTATGGCCAAACGGTTCTATTTTTGTTTCATTAGACCAGAGGACATTTCTCCAAAAAGTACGATCTTTGTCCCCGTATGCAGTTGCAAACTGTAGTCTGGCTTTTTTATGGCGGTTCTGGAGCAGTGGCTTCTTCCTTGCTGAGCGGCCTTTCAGGTTATGTCAAAATAGGACTCATTTTACTGTGGATATAGATACTTTTGTACCTGTTTCCTCCAGCCTCTTCTCAAGGTCTTTTGCTGTTGTTCTGGGATTGATTTGCACTTTTCGCACCAAAGTACGTTCATATCTAGGAGACAAAACGCATCTCCTTCCTGAGCGGTATGACGGCTGCATGGTCCCATGGTGTTTCTACTTGCGTACTATTGTTTGTAAAGATGAACGTGGTACCTTCAGGTGTTTGGAAATTGCTCCCAAGGATGAACCAGACTTGTGGAGGTGATTTCTTTTGATTTTACCATGATGTCAAGCAAAGAGGCACTGAGTTTGAAGGTAGACCTTGAAATACATCCACAGGTACACCTCCAATTGAATCAAATGATGTCAATTTGCCAATCAGAAGCTTCTAAAGCCATGACATAATTTTCTGGAATTTTCCAAGCTGTTTTAAGACACAGTGAATTTAGTTTATGCAAATTTCTGACCCACTGGAATTGTGATATAGTGAATTATAAGTGAAATAATCTGTCTGTAAGCAATTGTTGGAAAAATTACTTGTGTCATGCACAAAGTAGATGTCCTAACCGACTTGCCAAAACTATAGTTTGTTAACAAGAAATTTGTTGAGTGGTTGAAAAACAAGTTTTAACTAGCCTTAGGTTGGAGTAATTAAGTGTGCCACTTAGGTTGGAGTCATTAAAATGTGTTTTTCAACCACTCAACAAATTTCTTGTAAACTTCCGACTTCAACTGATATATATATTAGTACCAGTTAAAAGTTTGGACACACCTACTCATTCAAGGGTTTTTCTTTATTTCTACTACTTTCTACATTGTAGAATAATAGATGATGACATCAAAACTATGAATAACACATATGGAATCATGTAGTAACCAAAAAACTGTTAAACAAATCAAAATATATTTGAGATTTTTCAAAGTAGCCCCCCTTGCCTTGATGACAGCTTTGCACACTCTTGGCATTTCATCAACCAGCTTCACCTGGAATGCTTTTCCAACAGTCTTGAAGGAGTTCCCACACAGCAGAATGCATTGGTAGCTATGCTGGTTAAGTGTGCCTTGAATTCTAAATAAATCACAGACAGTGTCAACAGCAAAGCACCCCCACACCATCACACCTCCTCCTACGTGCTTCCCAGTGGGAACCACACATGCTGAGATCATCCGTTCACCTTCTCTGTGTCTCACAAAGACAAGGCAGTTGGAACCAAAAATCTCACATTTTGACTCATCAGACCAAAGGACAGATTTCCACCGGTCTAATGCCCATTGCATGTGTTTCTTGGCCCAAGCAAGTCTCTTCTTCTTATTGGTGTCCTTTAGTAGTGGTTTCTTTGCAGCAATTCGACCATGAAGGACTGATTCACACCGTCGCCTCTGAACAGTTGATGTTGAGATGTGTCTTCTACTTGAACTCTGTGAAGCATTTATTTGGGCTGTAATTTCTGAGGCTGGTACAGTAACTCAAATTAACTTATCCTCTGCAGCAGAGGTAACTCTGGGTCTTCCATTCCTGTGGCGGTCCTCATGAGAGCCAGTTTCATCATAGCGCTGGATGGTTTTTGCAACTGCACTTGAAGAAACTTTCAAAGTTATTGAAATGTCTTAAAGTAATGATGGACTGTGTTTTGTTTTGCTTATTTGAGCTGTTATATGGACTTGGTATTTTACCAAATAGGACTATCTTCTGTATACCACCCCTACCATGTCACAACACAACTGATTGGCTCAAATGCATTAAGAAGGAAAGAAATTCCACAAATTAACTTATAACAAGGCACACCTGTTAATTGAAATGCATTCCAGGTGACTACCTCATGAAGCTGGTTGAGAGAATGCCAAGTGTGCAAAGCTGTCATCAAGGCAAGGGTGGCTACTTTGAAGAATCTCAAATATATTTTGATTTGTTTAACACTTTTTTCGTTACTACATGATTCCCATGTGTTATTTCGTAGTTTTGATGTCTTCACTATAATTCTACAATGTAGAAAATAGAACAAATATAGAAAAACCCTGGAATGAGTAGGTGTGTCCAAACTTTTGACTGGTACTGTATATGTATATATGTGTGTGTGTGTGCGCGTGTGCCATTGTATGTGTCCATACTTGAAGACGACGTCCTGCACATCAGTGAGGGTTGCTCCGATGCTCTTCAGCAGCAGATTGAGGGATTGGACAGGGATGACCTCAGTCTCCCTCTTCTCCTTATTACCATCCTCTCCTCCAGAACTCAAAGACAAACTCAGGTGCAACTATCAAACAAACAAACACACCTTGTTATAGCTACATCATCCCATGATAGAATCCCTTGCTATGGTGCATAACTGGCCAATAACAATTCATGACTAGATGGCCTACTGGTCAAGCCATGCTGTCTGGAAAATCTCCTGGCCCTAACGTAATATAACATACAGGTAGTAAATGCACTGTAATGACACTGAAGCTCACCTTGATGGGAGAGATGTGGAAGTACTCATAGAGACTGATAGGGGACGTGTCAGCGGCTGAGATGTTGTTCAGCTCAGTCTTCAGATACTTAATGTCCTTCTCAAACAACTCCACCTGAACACCACCGAGGGAGAGGAGAGAGATATTGACGAGGAGCGGAAGTGAACCCAGGAACTCAAAAAGAACTTCAATTGCTTTTGTAAACATCAGCTGTTTCATCACAGTTCTAAACTTAGTCTAGTTGTTTTCATAGTATTCGCAGGTAGGATGGGTCTTACGTCCAGGGACAAATCTATTTTAGAATATTAAAGTTGATAGATTTCCCAAAGAAGCATCGCAGCGGGCTGCATTGCCTGCATGGATAGTAATGTTAGCAGCAGGATGTGGGTACAAGGGTAAATTGTTTATCAAGTTAACTATATATTCTAGGTAATGTCAGCTAAGTACATATAAATAGGATAGACAGACATCCAATATTTGTTATTTTAATGAAACAAACGTTAGCTTGATCTGCTAAAAACAATGTTAGCTACCATGAACTATGACAAATTATAGAAAAATTAAACAAATGTTATATTACCTGAGAATAATGACACAAGTCCTAGTCTAATTTCTATGTTTTCTAACCTCCGATACAGAGACCTGCGAACTCTGCAGATGAAGGTCACAAAGAGAGTCTCAAGTCCTGGAGAGACTGAAGGGTATATCTCCAACGGGTTATATACATTGTAGTTTCTCTTGCTCCTAGAGATCTAGCTACTGGGTGTGCAGGTTTCTGTTCCAGCCCAGCCATTCTGCTTATTATTTGTATTAGACACTATTAATAACTATTCAATCATCTCTTGTTTTGGAGTGAGATGAATATCTAAACCCATTAACTGTTTACAAAGGCGTTCTTTGAATGATAGGAAATACAGTGTTGATTCCTGAATTTAAGTATAGCATATTTTTTGGTCAGTGAACATTCCCTGTTTGTCTCTTTTATTTGGTTGTCACTCACTCTCATTTTGTTTGATGATATTACAAAGATTTGTAGCTGATGTCCTTGATCATTGGTGTAGGTGTAACAATCCCTGTATATGGCTGACCTAAGATGCAACCCCTCTCTAC
The DNA here is from genome assembly GCF_018296145.1 of Oncorhynchus tshawytscha. Lineage (NCBI taxonomy): Eukaryota > Metazoa > Chordata > Actinopteri > Salmoniformes > Salmonidae > Oncorhynchus > Oncorhynchus tshawytscha. The sequence continues at coordinate 18,598,150 of NC_056432.1, forward strand.
AACAGCACTTCATACCCACAAAGCAGCATCCATTATCCTACCAAACCCATGATCTTGGTTAGGCTAGGATAACAGTACTTTAGGTCTCAGGGTGGGTGACAGCACCAGATGATGGCATGGAGGTAGTGGTGTGGATCAGAAAACCAGTCAGTATCTGGTGAACCCCATTTGCCTGATGCAGCACGACATCTACTTCGCATAGAGTTGATCAGGCTGTTGATTTTGGCCTGTGGAATGTTGTCACACTCCTCTTCAATGGCTGTGCAAAGTTGCTGGATACTGGCGGGAACTGGAACAAGCTGCCGTACACATCAATCCAGAGCATCCCAAACATGCTCAATGGGTGACATGTCTGGTGAGTATGCAGGCCATGGAAGAACTGGGACATTTTCAGCTTCCAGGAATTGTGTACAGATTCTTGCGACATGGGGCCGTGCATTATCACGATTAAACATTAGGTGATGTCGGTGGATGAATGGCACGACAATGTGCCTCAGGATCTCATCACAGTATCTCTGTGAATTCAAATTGCCATTGATAAAATGTACTTGTGTTTGTTGTCTGTAGCTGATGCCTGCCCATACCATAACCCCACCGCCACCATGGGACATTTGGAACTCAAACGTGAAAAGGTTAACAGGGTCGGTAGCGCCTACCTGGCTCAAATTCGAAACGTCGGATTAAAACGAGACAGCGTCCATAAAGTTACTATTGATCTTAAAAAATGCAGTATTAACTAAGTTTGTAGGTGCAACAGTTTTTATTAAATGTATAATTTATCGCTCTCACGTGCACATTTCCGTCTGTTAAGAAACAACAATGTGATACCTTTTTGTAGTGCTTCTACACCTGCATTGCTTGCTGTTTGGGGGTTTAGGCTGGGTTTCTGTACAGCACTTTGAGATATCAGCTGATGTACGAAGGGCTATATAAATTGATTTGATTTGATTTGATGGGGCACTCTGTTCATAACGTTGGCATCAGCAAATCGTTCGCCCACACGCCGCCATACATGCTGTCTGCCATCTGCCCGGTACAGTTGAAACAGGGATTCATCTGTGAAGAGCACACTTCTCCAGCGTGCCAGTGCCCATTGAAGGTGAGCATTTTCCCATTGAAGTCAGTTACAATGCTGAACTGCAGTCAGGTAAAGACCCTGGTGAGGACAACGAGCACGCAGATGAGCTTCCGCTAGACGGTTTGTGCAAAAATTCTTTGGTTGTGCAAACCCACAGTTTCACCAGCTGTCCGGGTGGCTGGTCTCAGACGATCCCGCAGGTGAAGAACCCAGATGTGGAGGTCCTGGGCTGGCGTAGTTACACGTTGGTCTGCATTTCTGAGGCTGGTTGGCCATACTGCCAAATTCTCTAAAAAGGACGTTGGAGGCAACTTAGGGTAGAGAAATTAACATTAAGTTCTCTGGCAACAGCTCTGGTGGACATCCCTAGAGTTAGCATGCCAAATGCACGCTCCCTCAAAACTTGAGACATCTGTAGCATTGTGTTCTGTGACAAAACTGCACCTTTTAGAGTTGCCTTTTATTGTCCCCAGCACAAGGTGCACCTGAGTAATGACAATGTGTAATGATCATGCTGTTTAATCATCTTCTTGATATGCCACACCTGTCAGGTGGATGGATTATCTTGGCAAAGCAGAAATGCTCACTAAAAGTGATGCAAACAAATTTGTGCAAAACATTTGGGAGAAATACTTTTTGTGCATATGGAAAATGTCTGGGATCTTTTATTTCAGCTCAAGAAACATGGGAGCAACACTTTACATGTTGCGTTTATATTTTTGTTCAGTGCAGAAAGTGTTATTGTTTGGACAGTTGAAAAGGTCTATAGCAGGCGTCGGCAACCTTTTTTGTGTAGAGTGCCAATTTACAATTTATCCTAAGATTTTTAACGATCTGCGTGCCCGTTATGATTTTCATATGTGCATTACAACTAACTGTGTCTGTTGAATATCTAAATTGCTCACAAACTGAAGAATTTCATAGCTCGCTAAACAGAGGCGCTGTCCAAGATTAAGCACTACGGGCTTAATCTTTGAACACAGATTCTCTTGGTGAATGATACAGTGACATTTAACCACACGGTGGCCAATCTTATCTTCAATCAGCTTTGTGGATCCTTTATGTTTCCCACCATAGCGGAGGCACCGTCAGTTGTAATAGCGAAAATGTTTTTAATAGACACCTCTCTCCTCAAAATTATCTGTGAAGGCTTTTGCTTCATCTTCCCCTTTAGTAGTAGCATGCATGGGTTATAGACACGTACCTATTCTGAGTCACAGTATCCTATAGACAAAGCAGCTCCACACGTACCTGCTCTGAGTCACAGTATCCTATAGACAAAGCAGCTCCTCACTTACTTATTCTGAGTCACAGTATCTTATAGACAAAGCAGCTCCTCACGTACCGGCTCTGAGTCACAGTATCCTATAGACAAAGCAGCTCCTCACTTACCTATTCTGAGTCACAGTATCCTATAGACAAAGCAGCTCCTCACGTACCTAGTCTGAGTCACAGTATCCTATAGACAAAGCAGCTCCTCACGTACCTATTCTGAGTCACAGTATCCTATAGACAAAGCAGCTCCTCACGTACCGGCTCTGAGTCACAGTATCCTATAGACAAAGCAGCTCCACACGTACCGGCTCTGAGTCACAGTATCCTATAGACAAAGCAGTTCCACACGTACCGGTTCTGAGTCACAGTATCCTATAGACAAAGCAGCTCCACACGTATCCTATACCATTTGGCTCTGAGTCACAGTATCCTATAGACAAAGCAGCTCCACACGTACCGGCTCTGAGTCACAGTATCCTATAGACAAAGCAGCTCCACACGTACCGGCTCTGAGTCACAGTATCCTATAGACAAAGCAGCTCCACACGTACCGGCTCTGAGTCACAGTATCTTGCAACAACTGCCAGACATGAAATGCCATTTACATCCACACTCTCATCAAGAGCCACACAGGTGCATCTTTCAACTTTACAGCTTGCTGCTCCTTTACATTTTCAACCATCTCGGTAACGTGCCTTTCAACAGTTCTGGCAGACACAGGCATGGCTTTTATCTTTGAGATTATTGTGTCTTTGTTAGGCAATCCATCTAATAAAGCCTGCAAACTACTGAGGAAAGCCTCCTTGATATATTCCCCATTAGTAAATGTTTTTCCATGTTTAGCAATGTACAGCGCAACTTTGTAGCTCCCCTCTGTAGCTTGATTATTGACTGCATGTAGATTTGTAAACATAACTGCTTGCTTATCACACAGCCCTTTTGATTCCTTCAGCCTTTTCCGCCTCATCCTTCAAGTTTTTCTCCCATCTCGTTTCAAAATGATGGCGTACACTTGATGTCCGACAAACAACAGTTTTACAACAGAGAGCTCAAAGAGCCCGGCCCTTCCATATTCCTTTGTCCAAGAGGGAATAAATGGGTGGACATCTGCCGAACTTTTCTTTGCTGATGTCATTTTGCGCCCTGAACTTCTTTAAATAACAAGCTAGCTCTCATCTTCAGTGCGGTCTTGGTTTTGAATTTGTCAGGAGAGGCAGGTCCTCTTGCACTGAACTAATAATATGAAACTCCTGCAAAATCATGAAAGCCCACTGGCTAATCAGGATTGACATATCTTGGGAACTACAACATTGCAGTGAATATCAATGCAAACCAGTGCATGCAATTTCAATCATTTTCTCCAGTTTATATAAAAAATTACTGACCAAAATAAGTGAGATAATAAACGTCAAGGCAAGGCTTAGCACACCAAGAATAAAATAGAAAAATAATAAGAAAAAAATATATATACATTTTTAAAATTAGTCTTTTTTTGGGTGGGTGGCTTGCCAAGCCTTAGCGTGCCAAGGCAAATACCCTCGCATGCCAAGGCTGGCACGCATGCCTTCGGTTGCCGACCCCTGATCTGTAGGCTCTTTGCACATGCTAGATCATTGGTTCCAAACTCCAGTCCTCGAGTATGTAGTGGGGGTAATGTGTGGAGGTCAACTGAGGGGAAGGTCAGGTCTTACCATCTGCTCTGATGTCATCACGCTGGCATTCTCCGGGGTGAACAGATCCAAGATGGCGTAGAGGAAACCCAGGTCCAACTTCAAGTCCATCTCCTGGATCAGCACCATGAAATACCTGATGAAGTCAGGGGGTGGAAGATATAGAGACAGGCAATGAGAAAGTAGTCAGAAAGGAAGGTAAGGGAACAGAGAGAGAGAAGACACAGAGAGAACAGAAGAGAAAGAACAGAAGATAGAGAAGACACAGAGAGAGAGATGGAACAGAAAAGAGATGGAACAGAAGGAGAGAGAGAGAGATGGAAGATAGGTGGGAGAAAATGAACTATAGTGATGGACTCACTTGATGCGGGAGATATCTGAGTGTCCGGCTGCCCTGGTAACAATGCTGATGTCGGTCAGAGGTTTGGGCTCTAAAGGACAGTGTGGAGCAGAAACACCCATAGATATGTGTTTATCCAGAGTACTCCACTCTACAAATGTGTATGGTTGCGTTCGCAATGGCCCCCTTTAGAGACCCACTTAGGCCCAGGTAAGTGTGACTGCACACAACCAAAGGACTTGGACAGAGTTTGGTACTGACCTGAGTCCATGGTGACAGACTTTGGTAGTTTTATTGGGTAGAAGACATAGGGAAAGATTGCTCCAGGCAGCTGATTTTGGATCTGTAGAAAAATAAAGGACTCAAACAATGGAACCAAAAAAAAAAGGTCAGCATGAAAGGAATGGCATTTAATTTAACTGAATTGTTGGCCAAATTACTAAATGGTCAATATAAAAATCTATGGTATGATAGTCAGGTCGGGTGGGGACCCACCATACAGTTGGATAGAGTGCGCACTTTCCAACTCTCTGGAACCCACCTGTATGCGGTTGATCTGGACACGGTAGGCACTCTGGCGGGCCGATACGCTGTACTCCACCTTCACCCCCGGAAGGAAGTTCCTCCTGATTGGAGCATCACATGGCTTCATCATCCTCATGTCTTGCCTATTTGGCGTCAGAGACACCTGATAATGGAGTTAGCCCACACACACACAGGTTATACTTGAGCTGTGCACAAATTGAGAACCACATCTACCTTTACAAATTGTATCATTTTCAAGGGGCAGGATATCAAGTGGATGGTACATGGTATCAGACACATGGATACTGTACAGTGGCATATCCAGTTGCTGTCTGACCTGGAAGTTGCTCTCCAGGTCTAAGATGGCGTTGTCCACTGATCCACTCTCGGTGTACTCTCTGAAGTGGGTCTCCAGCAGCGCTGCATATTTAAAACTCAGGGGTTTCCAGCGAGACTTCTTCTTTGGCTTGAACTCCCACACCACGTCTGAACTACACACACAGGAAAGCACACTGAACATGCTGCTGTTCTGAAACTGGAACCACCTTTCCACTCACAGTACAATCAACTGTAGTACTATCATACCATAGTGAGTGAGTGTATATACTATGTGAGTGTGTGTATACCCGGTAATGCCAATGAAGGACACCTCCTGGTGGTTGCTGTTGTTGACCAGGGAGACACCCACGTCTTGCAGGGAGAGGATGATCTCCTGTTCAGCCAGCTCGGCCTTCTCACTCTCACACAGCAGCTTGTAGATCCGCCTGTCCTCGGTGAACAGCGCCACCCGCTGGAGGCCCTCGTAGAATGAGATGAGGTACAGCTTACCCTCCTCATTCACGTCCAACCGCAGGTCCTACACACGGATCAAGTGCACATCAGATGCAAAGAAAGCCTCAACAACTTTTTACACTATGCTTATACTACTGTACGTATTTTGTCTGTCTTGTAGAATTTTAAACTGGTTATCATCATGTTTCTTCTCTCAAGTCATCAGACCAGTATAAAGAGGATAAAAATGCAGTAACACTTTCAAAGTTTCTGGTGGACTTACCTAAATCCTTTACTAAGCCTTTTTAGGATCGGAGCCTGAATAATGATCCGATTAAAGTTGTGTGATTACTACACCTTATTAAGCAGCTCTGTTAAACACTAAGCAGGAGATCCTAGTCTGTTTCATATCAGTTCATTTTTAGTGTGATATGTAATATGTATACGTATAGCCTACATATTAGTCTGAGGAGATACTATGGTTGAGCCTCACGCCTGTGTGTCATATTGGTCTGATGTACTCAATACAAAATGTGTATCACACGAATATGAAACACTGGTATAAATAAGAATGAACCATATTATCAATCAAACCGTGTGAGAATGTAACATATCAACACCGCTAGCGCAAATGGTGAATGGTGGTTAGGGTTGGGCAATCAACTTTTGTTCAATCGTGATTCTGTACATATAAAATCGCCCGATAGACAATGTTATCGCCCCTCTAGAGGCCAGACATTTTTGTATTTAAAAAAATGGTATAATTAAGAAACAAACAGAAAAAATCTGAATAGACCGCTAGTGGAAGCTCGCATGTTACGGGAGGGACGAGAGGAATCGGTATTCATGACAACATATTTAGGGGTGCTGAATGGGCCAAATCCGATGTAAAAAGAACACCTAATAATCCTACTTATCATTTATTATTATTATTATTATTATTACAAATAGAAGATTATCACTTATCACAATGGTGCTTGTTTAGTATAGTTAGATCAAAGCTGAATCAATATCTCACAAGATCACAATGATTCATTAGTATTTTATAATACACCAAAAACACCTCCTTAGTAATTTATCTGAAGCTGAATAGTTTAAAAAATCCTCAACACAGCAAGCCACTAGGCCGGATATACAGTCTATTCGGAGTGAATTCAGACGCCTGGACTTTTTCCACATTTTGTTATGTTACAGCCTTGTTCTAAAATGGAATGCATTTCAATTAACAGGTGTGCCTTGTTAAAGGTATATTTGTGGAATTTCTTTCCTTCTTAATGTGTTTGAGCCAATCAGTTGTGTTGTGACAAGGTAGGGGTGGTATACAGAAGATGGCCCTATTTGGTAAAAGACCAAGTCCATCAACTGTTCAGAGGAGACTGCGTGAAATGTTTTATTTATTTTATTTCACCTTTATTTAACCAGGTAGGCTAGTTGAGAACAAGTTCTCATTTACAACTGCGACCTGACCAAGATAAAGCGTAGCAATTTGACACATACAACGACACAGAGTTACACATGGAATAAACAAAACATACAGTCAATAATACAGTAGAACAAAAGAAAACAAAAAGTCTATATACAGTGAGTGCAAATGAGGTAAGTTAAGGAAATAAATAGGCCATGGTGGCAAAGTAATTACAATATAGCAATTAAACACTGGAATGGTAGATCAGCAGAAGATGAATGTGCAGGTAGAGATACTGGGGTGCAAAGGAGCAAAATAAATCAATAAATACCAGTATGGGGATGAGGTAGGATAGATAGATGGGCTGTTAACAGATAGGCTAAGTACAGGTGCAGTGATCTGTAAACTGCTCTGACAGCTGGTGCTTAAAGCTAGTGAGGGAGATGTGAGTCTCCAGCTTCAGAGATTTTTGCAATTCGTTCCAGTCATGGGCAGCAGAGAACTGGAAGGAAAGACAACCAAAGGAGGAATTGGCTTTGGGGGTGACCAGTGAGATATACCTGCTGGAGCGCGTGCTACGAGTGGGTGCTGCTATGGTGACCAGTGAGCTGAGATAAGGTGGGGCTTTACCTAGCAGGGACTTGTAGATAACCTGTAGCCAGTGGGTTTGGCGACGAGTATGAAGCGAGGGCTATCCAACGAGAGCGTACAGGTCGCAATGGTAGGTAGTGTATGGTGCTTTGGTGACAAAACAGATGGCACTGTGATAGACTGCATCCAGTTTGTTGAGTAGAGTGTTGGAGGCTATTTTATAGATGACATCACCGAAGTCGAGTATCAGTAGGATGGTCAGTTTTACGAGGGTATGTTTGGCAGCATGAGTGAAGGATGCTTTGTTGCGATATAGGAAGCCGATTCTAGATTTCATTTTGGATTGGAGATTCTTAATGTGAGTCTGGAAGGAGAGTTTACAGTCTAACCAGACACCCAGGTATTTGTAGTTGTCCACGTATTCTAAGTCAGAGCTGTCCAGAGTAGTGATGCTGGACGGGCAAGCAGGTGTGGGCAGCGATCGATTGAAAAGCATGCATTTAGTTTTACTTGCGTTTAAGAACAGTTGGAGGCCACGGAAGGAGAGTTGTATGGCATTGAAGCTCGTCTGGAGGTTAGTTAACACAGTGTCCAAGGAGGGGCCAGAAGTATACAGAATGGTGTCGTCTGAGTAGAGGTGGATCAGAGGATCACCAGCAACAAGAGCAACAGCATTGATGCATACAGAAAAGAGAGTCGGCCCGAGAATTGAACCCTGTGGCACACCCATAGAGACTGTCAGAGGTCCGGACAACAGGCCCTCCAATTTGACACACTGAACTCTATCAGAGAAGTAGTTGGTAAACCAGGCGAGGCAATCATTTGAGAAACCAAGGCTGTCGAGTCTGCCAATAAGAATGTTGTGATTGACAGAGTCGAAAGCCTTGGCCAGGTCGATGAATACGGCTGCACAGTAATGTCTCTTATCGATGGCGGTTATGATGTCGTTTAGAACCTTGAACGTGGCTGAGGTGCACCCATGACCAGCTCTGAAATCAGATTGCATAGCGGAGAAGGTATGGTGGGATTCGAATTAGTCAGTATGTTTGTTAACTTGGCTTTCAAAGACCTTAGAAAGACAGAGTAGGATAGATATAGGTCTGTAGCAGTTTGGGTCTAGAGTGTCATCCCCTTTGAAGAGGGGGATGACCGCGGCAGCTTTCCAATCTTTGGGAATCTCAGACGATACGAAAGAGAGGTTGAACAGGCTAGTAATAGGGGTTGCAACAATTTTGGCAGATCATTTTAGAAAGAGAGGGTCCAGATTGTCTAGCCCGGCTGATTTGTAGGGGTCCAGATTTTGCAGCTCTTTCAGAACATCGGCTATCTGGATTTGGGTAAAGGAGAAATGGTGGGGGCTTTGGCGCGTTGCTGTGGAGGGTGCCGGGCAGTTGACCGGGGTAGGGGTAGCCATGTGGAAAGCATGGCCAGCCGTAGAGAAATGCTTTTTGAAATTCTCAATTATAGTGGATTTATCGGTGGTGACAATGTTTCCTAGCCTCAGAGCAGTGGGCAGCTGGGAGGAGGTGCTCTTATTCTCCATGGACTTTACAGTGTCCCAGAACTTTTTTGAGTTAGTACTACAGGATGCAAATTTCTGTTTGAAAAAGCTTGCCTTAGCTTTTCTAACTGCCTGTGTATATTTGTTCCTAACTTCCCTTCGATGCTAATGCAGAACACCACAGGATGTTTTTGTGCTGGTAAAGGGCAGACAGGTCTGGCGTGAACCAAGGACTATATCTATTCCTAGTTCAACATTTTTTGAGAGGGGCATGCTTATTTAAGATGGTGAGGAAGGCACTTTTAAAGAATAGCCAGGCATCATCTACTGACGGGATGAGGTCAATGTCATTCCAGGATACCCCGGCCAGGTCGATTAGAAAGGCCTGCAGAAGTGTTTCAGGGAGCGTTTGACAGTGATGAGGGGTGGTCGTTTGGTCGCAGACCCATTACGGATGCAGGCAATGAGTGATCGCTGAGATCGTGATTGAAAACAGCAGAGGTGTATTTGGAGGGCGAATTAGTTAAGATGACATCTATGATCAGTGTTTACTGATTTGGGGATGTACCTGGTAGGTACATTGATAATTTGTGTGAGATTGAGGGCATCAAGCTTAGTTTGTAGGATGGCCGGGGTGTTAAGCATGTCCCAGTTTAGGTCACCTAGTAGCACAAGCTCAGAAGATAGATGGGGGGCAATCAGTTCACATATAGTATCGAGGACACAGCTGGGGGCAGAGGGAGGTCTATAGCAAGAGGCAACAGTGAGAGACTTGTTTCTGGAAAGGTGAATTTTTAGAAGTAGAAGCTCAAATTGTTTGGGTACAGACTTATATAGTAATACAGAACTCTGCAGGCTATCTCTGCAGTAGATTGCAACACCGCCCCCTTTGGAAGTTCTATCATGGCGGAAAATGTTATAGTTAGCAATGGAGATTTCAGGGTTTTTGGTGATTTTCCGAAGCCAGGATTCAGACACGGCTAAGACATCTGGGTTGGCAGAGTGTGCTAAAGCAGTGAGTAAAACAAACTTAGGGAGTAGGCTTCTAATGTTAACATGCATGAAACCAAGGCTTTTACGTTTACAGAAGTCAACAAATGAGAGTACCTGGGGGGTGGGAGTGGAGCTAGGCACTGCAGGACCTGGATTAACCTCCACATCACCAGAGGAGAAGTAGGATAAGGGTACGGCTAAAGACTATACGACCTGGCCGTCTAGCACGTTCAGAACAAATAGTAAAAGGAGCAGGTTTCTGGGCACGATAGCATAGATTTAAGGCATAGTGTACAGACAAAGGTAAGGTAGGATGTGAGTACATTGGAGGTAAACCTAGGCATTGAGTAATGAAGAGAGAGATATAGTCTCTAGAGATGTTTAAACCAGCGTAAATGTAGGAGGTGGAACAACATGGTTGGTTAAGGCATATTGAGCAGGGCTAGAGGCTCTACAGTGAAATAAGACAGTAATCACTAACCAGGACAGTAATGGACAAGGCATATTGATATTAGAGAGAGGCATGCGTAGTCAAGTGAACATATGGGTCCAGTGAGTGGTTGGGCTGACTGGGGACACGGCGATTCAGACAGTTAGCAGGCTAACAAGCTAACAGTTAGTAGGCCGGAGCTAAACAAGCTAGCAGCTAGTAGACCAGGGCAAGCTAGCAGTTAGCAGACCGGGTTAGCAAGCAAGCGTCAAATCAGGCCTTCATGGTCGATTTGCTACAAAGAAACCACGACGAAAGGACACCAATAAGAAGAGACTTGCCGGTGGAAATCTGTCCATTGGTCTGATTAGTCCAAATTTGAGATTTTTGGTTCCAACCTCCATGTCTCTGTAAGACACAGAATAGGTGACCGAATGATCTCTGCGTTTGTGGTTCCCACCGTGAAGCATGAAGGAGGAGGTGTGATGGTGTGTGGCTGCTTTGCTGGTGACACGGTCTATGATTGATTTAGTATTAAAGGCACACTTAACCAGCACGGCTACCACAGCATTCTGCAGCGGTACGCCATCCCATCTGGTTTGCACTTAGTGGGACTATCATTTGTTTTTCAACAGGACAATGACCCAAAACACTCCTCCAGGCTGTGTAAGGGCTATTTGACCAAGAAGGAGAGTGATGGAGTGCTGCATCAGATGACCTGGCCTCCACAATCACCCGACCTCAACCCAATTGAGATGGTTTGGGATGAGTTAGACCGCAGAGTGAAGGAAACGCAGCTAACAAGTGCTCAGCTTATGTGGGAAGTCCTTCAAGACTGTTGGAAAAGCATTCCTTATGAAGGAGGTTGAGAGAATTCCAAGAGTGTGCAAAGCTGTCATCAAGGCAAAGGGTGGCTACTTTGAAGAATGTCAAATATAAAATATACTTTGATTTGTTTAATACTTTTTTGGTCCCTACATGATTCCATATGTGTTATTTCATAGTTTTGATGTCTTCACTATTAATCTACAATTTAGGAAATAGTCAAAATAAAGAAAAACCCTGGAATGAGAAGGTATGCCCAAACTTTTGACTGGTACTGTATATATTTTTGTATCAATCTACACACAATACCCCATAATGACAAAGTAAAAACAGGTTTGCACATTTCTAAAAATAAAAAATTAAATAGAAATACCTTTACATAAGTATTCAGACACTTTGCTACGATACTTGAAATTGAGCTCAGGTGCATCCTGTTTCCATTGATCATCTACAACTTGATTGGAGTCCACCTGTGGTGAATTCAATTGATTGGACATGATTTGGAAAGGCACACACCTGTCTGTATAAGGTTCCACAATTGACAGTGCATGTCAGAGCTAAAACAAGGACATGAAATCGAAGGAATTGTCCGCAGAGCTCTGAGACAGGATTGTGCCGAGGCGCAGATCTGGGGATGGGTACCAAAACATTTCTGCAGCATTGAAGGTACCCAATAACACAGTGGTCTCCATCATTCTAAAATAGAAGAAATGTGGAACCATCAAGACTCTTCCTAGTGCTGGCCTTGCCAAACTGAGCAATCGAGGGAGAAGGACCTTGGTCAGGGAGGTGACCCGAGAACCTGATGGTCACTCTGACAGAGCTCCAGAGTTCCTCTGTGGAGATGGGAGAACCTTCCAGAAGGACAACCATCTCTGCAGAACTCCACCAATCAGGCCTTTATGGTAGAGTGGCCAGACGGAAGACACTCCTCGGTAAAAGGCACATGACAGCCCGCTTGGTGTTTGCCAAAAGGCACCTAAAGGCTCTCAGACCATGAGAAACAATATTGAACTCTTTGGCCTGAACGCCAAGCGTCACGTCTGGAGGAAACCTGGCACCATCACTATGGTGAAGCGTGGTGGTGGCAGCATCATGCTGTGGGGATGTTTTTCAGTGACAGGGACTGGGAGACTACTCAGAATCGAGGGAAAGATGAATGGCGCAAAGTACAGAGATCTTTGATGATAACCTGCTCCAGTTCGCTCAGGACCTCAGACTGGGGCGAAGGATCACCTTCCAACAGGACGAAAACCCTAAGCACACAGCCAAGACAATGCAGGAGTGGCTTCGGGACAATTCTCTGAATGTCCTTGAGTGGCCCACGCGAGCCCGGACTTGAATCCAATCTAACATCTCTGGAGAAACCTGAAAATAGCTGTGCAGCGATGCTCCCGATCCGACATGACAGAGCTCAAGAGGATCTGCAAAGAAGAATGGGAGAAACTCCCCAAAAACAGGTATGCCAAGCATGTTGCGTCATACCCACGAAGGCTGTGATTACTGCCAAAGGTGCTTCAAAATATTGAGTAAAGGGTCTGAATACTTCGGTAAATGTGATATCAGTTATTTATTTAGCTTTTCTTTATCATTATGGGATATTGTGTGTAGATTGAAAAAATAACAATTTAATCAATTTTAGAATAAGGCTGTAACGTAACAAAACGTGGAAAAAGTCAAGGGGTCTGAATACTTTCCAAATGCACTGTATGCTTGTATTGAAACAAAACAATTAATAACAACTATTAATTAATTAACAACTAATTCGCTCACAAAACAGTAATTCAAGAAGATGTCAACTAATTGAGAAAAAATGATTGGCATGCAGTTTGGACATTTCACCGGTAAAACTGAATAATGTCATTCACAATTGACAGTGATGGTGGCCTATTTTGAAATTAGGTATGCATAACTCCAGAATCCAGGAGTCGCCTCTTCACTGTTGACGTTGAGAGTGTTGTTTTGCAGGGACTATTTAATGAAGCTGCAAGTTGAGGACTTGTGAGGCGTCTGTTTCTCAAACTAGTCACTCTAATGTACTTGTCCTCTTGCTCAGTTGTGCACCCGGGACTCCCACTCCTCTTTTCTATTCTGGTTAGAGCCTGTGTGCGCTGGTCTGTGAAGGGAGTAGTACACAGAGTTTTATGAGATCTTCAGTCTCTTGGAAATTTCTCGCATGGAATAGCTTTCATTTCGCAGAACAAGAATAGACTGATGAGTTTCAGAAGGAGGTTATTTGTTTCTGGACATTTTGAGCCTGTAATCGAACACACAAATGCTGATGCTCCAGATACTCAACTAGTCTAAAGAAGGCCAGAACCCCTCTTTTTACGCTTCTGCTACTCTCTGTTCATCATATATGCATTGTCATTTTAACGATACCTACATGTATATACTACCTCAATAAGCCTGACTAACAGGTGTCTGTATATAGCCTTGCTACTCTTTTTTTCAAATGTCTTTTTACTGTTGTTTTATTTTTTTCCGCACCATTAGTTAGAGCCTGTAAGTAAGCATTTCACTGTAAGGTCTACCTACACCTGTTGTATTCGGCGCACGTGACAAAAACTTTGATTTGATTAGAGTTTTATTGCTTCTTTAATCAGGACAACAGTTTTCAGCTGTCCTAACATAATTGCAAAAGGGTTTTCTAATGATCAATTAGCCTTTTAAAATAATAAACTTGGATTAGCTAACACAACGTCCCATTGGAACACAGGACTGATGGTTGCTGATAATGGGCCTCTGTACGCCTATGTAGATATTCCATAAAAGATCTGCCATTTCCAGCTACAATAGTCATTTACAACATTAACAATGTCTACACTGTATTTCTGATCAATTTGATGTTATTTTAATGGACAAAAAATGTGCTTCTCTTTAAAAAACGAGGACATTTCTAAGTGACCCCAAACTTTTGAACGTTAGTATATATATACAGTTGGAGTCGGAAGTTTACATATACCATAGTCAAATACATTTATACTCAGTTTTTCACAATTCCTGACATTTAATCCTAGTAGAAATTCCCTGTCTTAGGTCAGTTAGGATCACCACTTTATTTTAAGAATGTGAAATGTCTTCATAATAGTAGATAGAGCGATTTATTTCAGCTTTTATTTCTTTCATCACATTCACAGTGGGTCAGAAGTTTACATACACTCAATTAGTATTTGGTAGCATTGCCTTTAAATTGTTTAACTTTGGTCAAACGTTTCGGGTAGCCTTCTACACGCTTCCCACAATAAGTTGGGTGAAATCTGGCCCATTCTTCCTGACAGAGCTTGTGTAACTGTGTTAGGTTTGTAGGCCTCCTTGCTCGCACGCCTTTTCAGTTCTGCCAACAAATTTTCTATAGAATTGAGGTCAGGGCTTTGTGATGGCCACTCCAATATCTTGACTTTGTTGTCCTCAAGCCATTTGGCCACAACTTTGGAAGTATGCTTGGGGTCATTGTCCATTTGTAAGACCCATTTGCGACCAAGCTTTAACTTCCTGACTGATGTCTTGATGTTGCTTCAATATATTCACATAATTTTCTTCCCTCACGATGCCATCTATTTTGTGAAGTGCACCAGTCCCTCCTGCAGCAAAGCACCCCCACAACTTGCTGCCACCCCTGTGCTTCACGGTTGGGATGGTGTTCTTCTGCTTGCAAGCACCCCCCTTTTTCCTCCAAACATAACAATGGTCATTATGGCCAAACGGTTCTGTTTTTGTTTCATCAGACCAGAAGACATTTCTCCAAAAAGTACGATATTTGTCCCCATGTGCAGTTGCAAACAGTAGTCTGGCTTTTTTATGGCAGTTTTGGAGCAGTGGCTTCTTCCTTGCTGAGCAGCCTTTCAGGTAAGTCGATATAGGACTCGTTTTACTGTGGATATAGATACTTTTGTACCTGTTTCCTCCAGCCTCTTCTCAAGGTCTTTTGCTGTTGTTCTGGGATTGATTTGCACTTTGCGCACCAAAGTGCATTCATCTCTAGGAAACAGAATGCGTCTCCTTCCTGAGCGGTATGAAGGCTGCGTGGTCCCATGGTGTTTATACTTGCGTACTATTGTTTGTAAAGATGAACGTGGTACCTTCAGGTGTTTGGAAATTGCTCCCAAGGATGAACCAGACTTGTGGAGGTCTACACTTTTTTTCTGAGGTCTTGGCTGACTTCTTTTGAGTTTCCCATGATGTCAAGCAAAGTTTGAAGGTAGGCCTTGAAATACATCCACCTCCAATTAACACAAATTATGTCAATTAGCCTATCAGAAGATTCTAAAGCCAAGACATAATTTTCTGGAATCTTCCAAGCAGTTTAAAGGCACAGTCAACTTAGTGTATGTAAACTTCTGACCCACTGGAATTGTGATACAGTGAATTATAAGTGAAATAATCTGTCTGAAAACAATTGCTGGAAAAATTACTTGTCATGCACAAAGTAGATGTCTTAACCGACTTGCCAAAACTATATTTTGTTAAGAAGAGATTTGTGGAGTGGTTGAAAAACAAGTTTTAATGACTCCAACCTAAGTGTATGTAAACCTCCGACTTCAACTGTATGTATATCTATCTATATATATATATATATATATATATTGTTTTTGAGACAATATGTGTGGGCAGACGATGCAATTGGAGGAACCATTTTATGCATATTCCATAATGATATTCAGTACAAATTTTGATTGAGAAATTATGTTGTCATATATATTTTTTAAAGAGCTCCCTCCCCTAAAACAATTGTCCTACACCACGCATTAAATTGTATGTCTAGATTGACAGAAATAGTAGCAAAAGGTGAAGTTTAACTTTCGTTGCACAAATAGACAAAAATGTTGGGATTACATAATGACAAAAGTTTGACTTCAGAATGTATTACTCAGCAGTGATGCTGTCGGTCTGAACGGAGCGCAAGACCTAAGCTACTATGCATTGTAGGTAGGTTGCACATTGCTCGAATAATATCAAATCAAATCAAATTTTATTTGTCACATACACATGGTTAGCAGATGTTAATGCGAGTGTGGCGAAATGCTTGTGCTTCTAGTTCTGACAATGCAGTAATAACGAGCAAGTAATCTAACTAACAATTCCAAAAAAACTACTGTCTTATACACAGTGTAAGGGGATAAAGAATATGTACATAAAGATATATGAATGAGTGATGGTACAGAGCAGCATAGGCAAGATACAGTAGATGATATCGAGTACAGTATATACATATGAGATAAGTATGTAAACCAAGTGGCATAGTTAAAGTGGCTAGTGATACATGTATTACATAAGGATGCAGTCGATGATATAGAGTACAGTATCAACGTATGCATATGAGATGAACAATGTAGGGTAAGTAACATTATATAAGGTAGCATTGTTTAAAGTGGCTAGTGATATATTTACATCATTTCCCATCAATTCCCATGATTAAAGTGGCTGGAGTAGATATGGAAATAGGCCTAGGCCAACCATCAATTATTTTATTTTGCTCAGCTCTAAAGTTTTCTTTTGACTTCTCATTCCTTTCCATTTGGGTATTGTTTGACTTCTCAGTCGTTTCCATTTGGGTATTGTTTGACTTCTCATTCCTTTCCATTTGGGTATTGTTTGACTTCTCATTCCTTTCCATTTGGGTATTGTTTGACTTCTCATTCCTTTCCATTTGGGTATTGTTTGACTTCTCAGTCGTTTCCATTTGGGTATTGTTTGACTTCTCATTCCTTTCCATTTGGGTATTGTTTGACTTCTCATTCCTTTCCATTTGGGTATTGTTTGACTTCTCATTCCTTTCCATTTGGGTATTGTTTGACTTCTCATTCCTTTCCATTTGGGTATTGTTTGACTTCTCATTCCTTTCCATTTGGGTATTGTTTGACTTCTCATTCCTTTCCATTTGGGTATTGTTTGACTTCTCATTCCTTTCCATTTGGGTATTGTTTGGATACTCATTCCTTTCCATTTGGGTATTGTTTGACTTCTCATTCCTTTCCATTTGGGTATTGTTTGACTTCTCAGTCGTTTCCATTTGGGTATTGTTTGACTTCTCATTCCTTTCCATTTGGGTATTGTTTGACTTCTCATTCCTTTCCATTTGGGTATTGTTTGACTTCTCAGTCGTTTCCATTTGGGTATTGTTTTCTCATTCCTTTCCATTTGGGTATTGTTTGACTTCTTCGTTTCCATTTGGGTATTGTTTGACTTCTCATTCCTTTCCATTTGGGTATTGTTTGACTTCTCATTCCTTTCCATTTGGGTATTGTTTGACTTCTCAGTCGTTTCCATTTGGGTATTGTTTGACTTCTCATTCCTTTCCATTTGGGTATTGTTTGACTTCTCATTCCTTTCCATTTGGGTATTGTTTGACTTCTCAGTTGTTTCCATTTGGGTATTGTTTGACTTCTCAGTCGTTTCCATTTGGGTATTGTTTGACTTCTCAGTTGTTTCCATTTGGGTATTGTTTGACTTCTCAGTCGTTTCCATTTGGGTATTGTTTGACTTCTCAGTCGTTTCCATTTGGGTATTGTTTGACTTCTCAGTTGTTTCCATTTGGGTATTGTTTGACTTCTCAGTCGTTTCCATTTGGGTATTGTTTGACTTCTCAGTTGTTTCCATTTTGGTATTGTTCGCTCAATTTCACTTACTGTGGCCTGAAATATTTGTCATTCAAAATAAAACTGTGATTGAGAATAGCCAAGCTATAGACTACGACTTTCATTCCCATTTGAAAGCTGCAACTTCAGGACAAACACATTATAATATTTGGGAAACACACTTCATAACTTGTCATTTATGATATTTCAGTTAGTTGGATTAGTCTAGGCTTTTGGCCATTTGGTTCACAATGGCAATGAGGCATTTTATTTCTGTTATGCATGCTTCATTTCATTCTTATACTAGCCTACAAGCTTTGCTCAAATGTAGGAACCCTTTTCTTATCTTGCTATTGTTTGTTCTATCAATCTCATTATTACCTTACCATGTTTTTAGCTTATTCAAATACAATTAAAAACTTTCTGAGCCTACTAGAACTGTTCAATTCATTTATTGTTTAGTCATGAAATAGCGCAGTGGGAGAAATCCAGGATGCATAAAACTGAGAAGCTTAATAGGTCAAGTCATATCCAAAGAGAGAGAAAAAAATAGCTTGCGGGATTGTGTACCCACATGTTCATACCACCCCAACACCGTATTGCAAGCAAAACCTTTTAGCACCTCCCCTCTTGACAGCGAGTATATTTCATGCAATTCTACACATTTTGATAATGGGGCGTAGAGAACATGTTGCAGTTTTAAAGCAATGTTGCAATTCTACACATTTTGCTTTGGGGTGGAGAGAAGTTTTTAATATGATATCTGAGTGAGACTGACTAACAAAATCAATGGGGGCTCCCCGGACAGTAATTTGAGTGACCATCAATGACTGACACACTGTAAGAGAAAATCTGCTGATGCACAACCAAATTTTAAAATTGCACCTTGTGTATTCTAATATTCTATGTTGATCCGAGGGCTTTCAAAAGTGGCCGTCAGTTGCCCATCCTCTGTCACATCATGATGTCATCACCATCGACGATGGCTGCTAATCATCCCCGATAGACGGTGCTATGGTAATATACCCAACCCTACTAGTAGAAGTGAATAGAAAGCTGTGTTACGGTACCTCTTCACTCTTCAGCTCGCCACTGTAGCTACCACACTGCCAGGCCAGGGAGCGTGACCCGGTGGGCTCAGCCCAGGTATAGTACACCGCCTTCCCCGGGCTCAGCTTGTCCTTCTCCTTCTGACTGCTACTTGTGCACACACGCACGCACACACACACGTAACGGGAAAGAGTTAGAAAGCACACACACAAGACTACGCAAACCCCACCACTAGGAAGATGGCTGACAGTCAGAAAAAAACATGGGTTATGGAAATGGGTTGGGGAAAATGGAAGGCACTAGTAAGCAGAGGTCAGATTCCATTGCCATAGTCCCATCCAAGCAGCAGCAGAGTCCCACTATGAAGCAAATTAACCTGGAATATAGGGGAGGTTAAAGGGCAAACAGTCATAACATTGTGAAGCCGGAGTTCCTCCTTGATCACTCCACACTCTGTAGTTTGGTCACTAACAATCAGTTGACTCATGGTTGTTGAACCATACAGAGATATTAATATGTAATACAATATTTTTAAGCATTTATATAATGCACATAATCTATTTTCTTGTGGAGTGGCATGTAAGCACCAAAACCGAACAAAGGCTCTTTCCCTTCACCTGCGGTTACCTGGGGGTCCAGCTCTGACCACACTCTGACCACTCCTGAACCATGAAATGGGAACACACAGACTGTAAACACCACCGTATATGTGTACGTTCGCTCTATGGCCCATGCCTTCTGCATTAGTAATTGTATGCTAGGGAAAGAATTTAAAGTTCCCCAATATGTCCACACCATCTGAAGCAAGTTACTCATTCAGTCTGTTCCTACCCCATATCCCTCTCCCTCCCTCCGTCCCCCCAAGGTCTGAGTGGGTGAGAGCCAGAGTACCCGTGGGGCTGGGTCCTGCTACCTGCGCTGGGTCTCCTCTAGTGAGAAGGAGAGTTTGAGCAGCTCGTCTGCCAAGCATTTTGACGAGTCTCTCCGCAATCTGCCCGTCCAAACAAAAACCAAACAAATCCATAAACACACACAAACTCTGTCAAGAAGAAAGAGCACACATTCACATTTCAGACAAACAATGTGTCACTAGCAAAGAATTCTGACTTAAAGCAAAATAAGTGTCAATCACAAGTCACTAACCAAAGGAAATTCATCCATGCAAACAGGGCAAATACAGATAAAACACCAAATTGAAGAAAACAAAAACCCTGTATTAAAACAAATAAAAAGTAAGTGCAAACAACAAAGAAAAGCGAGGAACAACAAGTAAAAACAAAAGATAGGGGTGTATCCAGCACGCAGCACAGCCTGGGAAGTTTTCTGAACCTGAGGCTGTAAACATGCAGGTTTCATTTAGAAACCAATGAGGACAGCCTCAACACTTATTTTGTACTGTTAACATAAATAATCGCCACTATCTCAAGGACACTGCTAAATGGAAAGTTGAGACTTCCCACTTCAAGATAGACTAAGATTTATGAGGAATATAGGTTGTTTCAGTGCATTGCACCTGTTTTAAGAATAAAATGTCACCCATTTAACATATTTCTGCTTATTGCCCTGTTTACCTACCTTCCTCCCTCCCCATCCTTCCCCTCCTCCCCCATCCACCCCCTCCCTCCAGTCTTTACTTTACCTCTGGTAGAACTCCAGCGTCTGCTCCAGGGTGTGGTTGATGATGAGGAAGGGGGCGGCTCCATCGTGGTAGTCCGAAAAACGGATAATGATCGAGTGGTCTGATAGGTTCACGTCCACAATGACTCCGCCCAGCTGGAAAATACAGGAGGAAAGCCAAATTAAAAGTGGTAGTACTAGTACATTAAGGAACCCAACTTGGAAAATGTATTTATCGCCACATCATCAGCTTATACAGTAGTTACCCACAAACACTCCAGTACAGTCCTTAAGTTTGTGTGTGTGTGTAGTGCAATTTCAGGCATTACTCACAGTGTTGTCTAGGTGCAGCAACAGGCAGTTTTCTGGTTTGGTGAAGTCCATGGTTTGAGGGGTTGACTGACAGCCTTCTACCTTGATTTTGAGCTTCTTGGAGTCCTTCTCGGGCCAGAATGGGATGGCTGCCTGAGTAGCACAGAGAGAACGAGAGAAGCAAGTGAGAGAGAGAAGAGAGTGAGAGAAGAGAGTGAGAGAGACAAAAACAGAGAGGTCAGTTTCACTACATGGATATGCTATGCAGGGTAGGGATCCATTATTCCATTTAAAAATTCTGAAAATAACTGATATTCAAGCCCTGATTTGAACATATTTTTACTATTAGCACTTTTCATTGCACTTCCTGAATGGATTGAATTGCATTGCATTGGGGGTTGTAGGTAGCTCTAGTTGTGGTACCTGGTGTGGTTTGGCCTTGGTCCAGTGTTCCTGGCCCTCCTCTCCCACCCAGATCACATGCTTGGTCCTGTTCACCAACAGGTAGTATGGCACAAAGCTCACGATACGGGTCAGGCTGAAACTGCTGCGGTCAATCTTCACCCCGATCTTCAATCAAACCATAGAAAGCCACAATCAACCTGAATCAATCCACTCATCATCTGTGGATTGTTCAATGTTCAGCAAATCACACTCCATGACCATTCTGAAAGTTGTTGAAAGGGTGAACATCAACCAACACTATAATTCTGCTGGTGTCACTTCAAATAAACTCCCAGCAGGTTCTCTGCTAGTAGTCTTGATTCACCACCACTCACCAGGTAATCTTTGAGCCTCCCTTTGCACTTCACTTCACCATAGCTACCCACGGTATCCAGGGAGAAATCATCAGACAGCTCGCTGTCCGAGATCATCAGCCGCACCTGCCACGGGGAGAGAGAAAGGTTCGGCGAGACAAGCAGTAAGGATTAGGTCTTTAAGATTAGGCATTATCATTTAAAAGCCCAGTCCTTGTTTAAATAAAAAAATAGCAGGCCCGCCATTTGGTGTGCGCTTTGACCAAAGTCAATCCCCACCCACTACCTTGTTGTTGTGCAGAAAGTTGCGTGGCTTGAAGGAGAAGAGCAGGGGCATGTCATAGTCCATGGCGTGTTTGCGGTGGATGTCGTCGGCCTTGTATTGTAGCAGGCGACCCGTCTTATTCACCATCCAGTAGGGAGAATGGATGGCCACCTCAGTCAGGCCCGCATCGTACTTCACATGCACCGCAATGTCCAGCTCTGCCCGCTTCCTTTCTCCACCCTCCCCTAACCTAACCTCCTCATCTTCATCGCGCAGGGAGTGGAACACAATGAAGGTGATCTCGTCCTGGTCGCCACGGAGACCATAGTGGGCCTTCCAATCCTGCCCCAGGTAGTTGAGGAGGCGGAGTTCCAGGCTTGACAGGTCCATGACGGCGGTGTGAAGCTCTGCTGAGTGGCCGTCCATCAATGTGATGGGGGCGGGCTCTTCACTATCCTGTCAGCCAATCAACACACACAATATCAATCAGTGACCAATAATAGTCATGTGAAGGTGAAGGTCTGAGGATATATGACATACATATATATCCAGTGGTAGAAAAAGTACCCAGTAGTCATACTTGAGTAAAAGTAAAGATACCTTAAAAGAAAATGACTCAAGTAAAAGTCACCCAGTAAAATACTACTTGAGTAAAAGTATTTGGTTTCAAATATACTTAAGTATCAAAAGTAAACGTAATTGCTAAAATATAAGTAAAAGTAGAAATTATTTCAAATTCCTTAAATAAAGCAAAGCAGACGGTAGGGCTGGGCAATATGGCCAAAATATTATATCACAGTATTTTTTTTTTAAAAATGGACGGTAATGATGGTATTTTTAGTTTCTGAATAATAAAAGTTGAACATTTGCTTTATGAGTAGTGAGTGATCCTAGGGTGGCGACACATACATTCTAAGTGATTTCAATGAGTCTTTCTCCATTCTGATTGTTATATACTGTTCAATTCAACTACAACCAAAACAAATTACAGCACTTTTATAATTTCTGCATTTCCTGCATTCAATTGCAGTGGTGGAAAAATACCCAATTGTCATACTTGAGTCAAAATAAAGATACGTTAATAGAAAATGACTCAAGTGAAAGTCACCCAGTAAAATACTACTTGAGTATAAGTATAAAAGTATTTCATTTTAAATTAAGTATCAAAAGTAAATGTTATTGCTGAAATATACTTAAGTATCAAAAGTAAAAGAATAAATCCTTTCAAATTCCTTATATTAAGCAAACCAGATGGCACCATTTTCTTTTTTTTTTTTTTACATTTCCGGATAGCCAGGGACACACTCCAACACTAAGACGTAAAAACAAAAATATGACTGTTTGGCCATAATGATCATTGTTATATTAGGAGGAAAAATGGGGATGCTTGCAAGCCGAAGAACACCATCCCAACCGTGAAGCATGGTGGTGGCAGCATCATGTTGTGGGGGTGCTTTGTTGCAGGAGGGACTGATGCACTTCACAAAATAGATGACATCATGAGGATGGACAATTATGTGGATATATTGAAGCAACATCTCAAGACATCAGTCAGGAAGTTAAAGCTTAGTCGCAAATGGGTCTTCCAAATGGACAATGGCCCCAAGCATACTTCCAAATTGTGGCAAAATAGCTTAAGGACAACAAAGTCAAGATATTGGAGTGGCCATCACAAAGCCCTGACCTCAATCCTATAGGAAATTTGTGGGCAGAACTGAAAAAGCTTGTGCGAGCAAGGAGGCCTACAAACCTGACTCAGTTACACCAGCTCTGTCAGGAGGATTGGGACAAAATTCACCCAACTTATTGTGGGAAGCTTGTGGAAGGCTACCCGAAACGTTTGACCCAAGTTAAATAATTTAAAGGCAATGCTACCAAATACTAATTGAGTGTATGTGAACTTCTGACCCACTGGGAATGTGATGAAAGAAATAAAAGCTGAAATAAATCCCTCTATCAACTATTATTCTGACATTTCACATTCTTAAAATAAAGTGATGACCCTAACTGACCTAAGACAGGGCATTTTTATGTCAGGAATTGTTAAAAACGGAGTTTAAATGTATTTGGCTAAGGTGTATGTAAACTTCCGACTTCAACTGTATATCTATGTGCAGTATGAAGGTGATAGAGGAGCAGTTGTAACATACTGTAGGTCCATTTCTCTGCTGGTGGGTAGGGACTCAGGAGTAATGTGGGTAGTAGCCACTGATCTGTCTATGTGTGTGTGTTTTGGTTTTCTTCACAACAATAGTGAAAGAAGTCAAATTTGGACAAGTGGGGAGATTTCGCCGGTCCGCACAAGGAAAAGGCTATTTTAGGCTTATCAATTGTTTTCAATGACGATGATTGTTCATTGATTGTTTGGTCCCCACAAGGATAAAAAAACAAGTGTGTGTGTGTACCTGTAGGCGATAGGTGATGGGGTAGGGTAGAAGGTTCCGGAGCAGGACGGAGGGCCACAGGTGCAGGATGTAGGGCTCATCAAAGTGCTCCCCGGCCACTCCAGTGTGTTGTGATGTCACTGTGTCTTTCAGAGGTACGATGTTGACCATTAGCACGCTGGCGCTGTTGCCATGTCGATGACAGGTCTGCTGTACACGTGCGCCAGGCTGCTGACTCACTGACTCGTAGCTGAAGCCCTCGGAAGAATCATATTGATTGTCTCCTTCGGTTACCGGCTGCAGGCTCAACTTTGACCTAAGGGGGGTGGACACACAGCAGTCAGTGTGTGTGTGGTGTGTGTGTGTTGAGGACAACTTCCTGGGCTTCAGGAGGAAGGCCAATGGAAAATTGGACACTCGTGCTGCAGGGTTTGGAGTCTGGTCAGACCACCTCCATTCCTGTCATTATTGAAAGAGATCATGATACCTCACATCTCAAAATAGGGCTACTTAATGTTAGATCCCTTACTTCAAAGGCAATTATAGTCAATGAACTAATCACTGATCATAATCTTGATGTGATTGGCCTGACTGAAACATGGCTTAAGCCTGATGAATTTACTGTGTTAAATGAGGCCTCACCTCCTGGCTACACTAGTGACCATATCCCCCGTGCATCCCGCAAAGGCGGAGGTGTTGCTAACATTTACGATAGCAAATTTAAATTTACAAAAAATAAATATGTTTTCGTCTTTTGATCTTCTAGTCATGAAATCTATGCAGCCTACTCAATCACTTTTTATAGCTACTGTTTACAGGCCTCCGGGGCCATGTCCAGCGTTTCTCACTGAGTTCCCTGAATTCCTATCGGACCTTGTAGTCATAGCAAATAATATTCTAATCTTTGGTGACTTTAATATTCACATGGAAAAGTCCACAGACCCACTCCAAAAGGCTTTCGGAGCCATCATCGACTCAGTGGGTTTTGTCCAACATGTCTCTGGACCCACTCACTGTCACAGTCATACGCTGGACCTAGTTTTGTCCCATGGAATAAATGTTGTGGATCTTAATGTTTTTCCTCATAATCCTGGACTATCGGACCACCATTTTATTATGTTTGCAATTGCAACAAATAATCTCCTCAGACCCCAACCAAGGAACATCAAAAGTCGTGCTATAAATTCACAGACAACACAAAGATTCCTTGATGTCCTTCCAGATTCCCTCTGTCTACCCAAGGACGCCAGAGGACAAAAATCAGTTAACCACCTAACTGAGGAACTCAATTTAACCTTGCGCAATACTCTAGATGCAGTTGCACCCCTAAAAACTAAAAACATTTCTCATAAGAAACTAGCTCCCTGGTACACAGAAAATACCCGAGCTCTGAAGCAAGCTTCCAGAAAATTGGAACGGAAATGGCGCCACACCAAACTGGAAGTCTTCCGACTAGCTTGGAAAGACAGTACCGTGCAGTACCGAAGAGCCCTTACTGCTGCTCGATCATCCTATTTTTCTAACTTAATTGAGGAAAATAAGAACAATCCGAAATTCCTTTTTGATACTGTCGCAAAGCTAACTAAAAAGCAGCATTCCCCAAGAGAGGATGACTTTCACTTTAGCAGTGATAAATTCATGAACTTCTTTGAGGAAAAGATTATGATTATTAGAAAGCAAATTACAGACTCCTCTTTAAATCTGCGTATTCCTTCAAAGCTCAGTTGTCCTGAGTCTGCACAACTCTGCCAGGACCTAGGATCAAGAGAGAGGCTCAAGTGTTTTAGTACTATATCTCTTGACACAATGATGAAAATAATCATGGCCTCTAAACCTTCAAGCTGCATACTGGACCCTATTCCAACTAAACTACTGAAAGAGCTGCTTCCTGTGCTTGGCCCTCCTATGTTGAACATAATAAACGTCTCTCTATCCACCGGATGTGTACCAAACTCACTAAAAGTGGCAGTAATAAAGCCTCTCTTGAAAAAGCCCAACCTTGACCCAGAAAATATGAAAAACTATCGGCCTATATCGAATCTTCCATTCCTCTCAAAAATTTTAGAGAAGGCTGTTGCGCAGCAACTCACTGCCTTCCTGAAGACAAACAATGTATACGAAATGCTTCAGTCTGGTTTTAGACCCCATCATAGCACTGAGACGGCACTTGTGAAGGTGGTAAATTACATTTTAATGGCATCGGACCAAGGCTCTGCATCTGTCCTCGTGCTCCTAGACCTTAGTGCTGCTTTTGATACCATCGATCACCACATTCTTTTGGAGAGATTGGAAACCCAAATTGGTCTACACGGACAAGTTCTGGCCTGGTTTAGATCTTATCTGTCGGAAAGATATCAGTTTGTCTCTGTGAATGGTTTGTCCTCTGACAAATCAACTGTAAATTTCAGTGTTCCTCAAGGTTCCGTTTTAGGACCACTATTGTTTTCACTATATATTTTACCTCTTGGGGATGTTATTCGAAAACATAATGTTCACTTTCACTGCTATGCGGATGACACACAGCTGTACATTTCAATGAAACATGGTGAAGTACCAAAATTGCCCTTGCTAGAAGCATGTGTTTCAGACATAAGGAAGTGGATGGCTGCAAACTTTCTACTTTTAAACTCAGACAAAACAAAGATGCTTGTTCTAGGTCCCAAGAAACAAAGAGATGTTCTGTTGAATCTGACAATTAATCTTAATGGTTGTACAGTCGTCTCAAATAAAACTGTGAAGGACCTCGGCGTTACTCTGGACCCTGATCTCTCTTTTGAAGAACATATCAAGACCATTTCAAGGACAGCTTTTTTCCATCTACGTAACATTGCAAAAATCTGAAACTTTCTGTCCAAAAATGATGCAGAAAAATTAATCCATGCTTTTGTCACTTCTAGGTTAGACTACTGCAATGCTCTACTTTCCGGCTACCCGGATAAAGCACTAAATAAACTTCAGTTAGTGCTAAATACGGCTGCTAGAATCCTGACTAGAACCAAAATATTTGATCATATTACTCCAGTGCTAGCCTCTCTACACTGGCTTCCTGTCAAAGCAAGGGCTGATTTTCAAGGTTTTACTGCTAACCTACAAAGCATTACATGGGCTTGCTCCTACCTATCTCTCTGATTTGGTCCTGCCGTACATACCTACACGTACGCTACGGTCACAAGACGCAGGCCTCCTAATTGTCCCTAGAATTTCTAAGCAAACAGCTGGAGGCAGGGCTTTCTCCTATAGAGCTCCATTTTTATGAAACGGTCTGCCTACCCATGTCAGAGACGCAAACTCGGTCTCAACCTTTAAGTCTTTACTGAAGACTCATCTCTTCAGTGGGTCATATGATTGAGTGTAGTCTGGCCCAGGAGTGGGAAGGTGAACGGAAAGGCTCTGGAGCAACGAACCGCCCTTGCTGTCTCTGCCTGGCCGGTTCCCCTCTTTCCACTGGGATTCTCTGCCTCTAACCCTATTACAGGGGCTGAGTCACTGGCTTACTGGGGCTCTCTCATCAAATCAGTGATACATGTATTACATAAGGATGCAGTCGATGATATAGAGTACAGTATATACGTATGCATATGAGATTAATAATGTAGGGTATGTAAACATTATATAAGGTAGTATTGTTTAAAGTGGCTAGTGATATATTTACATCATTTCCCATCAATTCCCATTATTAAAGTGGCTGGAGTTGAGTCAGTGTCAGTGTCAGTGTGTTGGCAGCAGCCACTCAATGTTAGTGGTGGCTGTTTAACAGTCTGATGGCCTTGAGATAGAAGCTGTTTTTCAGTCTCTCGGTCCCAGCTTTGATGCACCTGTACTGACCTCGCCTTCTGGATGATAGCGGGGTGAACAGGCAGTGGCTCGGGTTGTTGATGTCCTTGATGATCTTTATGGCCTTCCTGTAACATCGGGTGGTGTAGGTGTCCTGGAGGGCAGGTAGTTTGCCCCCGGTGATGCGTTGTGCAGACCTCACTACCCTCTGGAGAGCCTTACGGTTGAGGGCGGAGCAGTTGCCGTACCAGGCGGTGATACAGTCCGCCAGGATGCTCTCGATTGTGCATCTGTAGAAGTTTGTGAGTGCTTTTGGTGACAAGCCGAATTTCTTCAGCCTCCTGAGGTTGAAGAGGCGCTGCTGCGCCTTCTTCACGATGCTGTCTGTGTGAGTGGACCAATTCAGTTTGTCTGTGATGTGTATGCCGAGGAACTTAAAACTTGCTACCCTCTCCACTACTGTTCCATCGATGTGGATAGGGGGTGTTCCCTCTGCTGTTTCCTGAAGTCCACAATCATCTCCTTAGTTTTGTTGACGTTGAGTGTGAGGTTATTTTCCTGACACCACACTCCGAGGGCCCTCACCTCCTCCCTGTAGGCCGTCTCGTCGTTGTTGGTAATCAAGCCTACCACTGTTGTGTCGTCCGCAAACTTGATGATTGAGTTGGAGGCGTGCGTGGCCACGCAGTCGTGGGTGAACAGGGAGTACAGGAGAGGGCTCAGAACGCACCCTTGTGGGGCCCCAGTGTTGAGGATCAGCGGGGAGGAGATGTTGTTGCCTACCCTCACCACCTGGGGGCGGCCCGTCAGGAAGTCCAGTACCCAGTTGCACAGGGCAGGGTCGAGACCCAGGGTCTCGAGCTTGATGACGAGCTTGGAGGGTACTATGGTATTGAATGCCGAGCTGTAGTCGATGAACAGCATTCTCACATAGGTATTCCTCTTGTCCAGATGGGGTTAGGGCAGTGTGCAGTGTGGTTGAGATTGCATCGTCTGTGGACCTATTTGGGCGGTAAGCAAATTGGAGTGGGTCTAGGGTGTCAGGTAGGGTGGAGGTGATATGGTCCTTGACTAGTCTCTCAAAGCACTTCATGATGACGGATGTGAGTGCTACGGGCGGTAGTCGTTTAGCTCAGTTACCTTAGCTTTCTTGGGAACAGGAACAATGGTGGCCCTCTTGAAGCATGTGGGAACAGCAGACTGGTATAGGGATTGATTGAATATGTCCGTAAACACACCGGCCAGCTGGTCTGCGCATGCTCTGAGGGCGCAGCTGGGGATGCCGTCTGGGCCTGCAGCCTTGCGAGGGTTAACACGTTTAAATGTCTTACTCACCT
Source organism: Oncorhynchus tshawytscha (assembly GCF_018296145.1). Lineage (NCBI taxonomy): Eukaryota > Metazoa > Chordata > Actinopteri > Salmoniformes > Salmonidae > Oncorhynchus > Oncorhynchus tshawytscha. The sequence continues at coordinate 18,627,629 of NC_056432.1, forward strand.
CGGCTGCAGTGAAGGAGAGACCGCATGTTTTCATTGCAGGCCGTGTCAGTGGCACTGTAATGTCCTCAAAGCGGGCAAAAAGGTTATTTAGTCTGCCTGGGAGCAAGACATCCTGGTCCGTGACTGGGCTGGATTTCTTCCTGTAGTCCGTGATTGACTGTAGACCCTGCCACATGCCTCTTGTGTCTGAGCCGTTGAATTGAGATTCTACTTTGTCTCTGTACTGACGCTTAGCTTGTTTAATAGCCTTGCGGAGCGAATAGCTGCACTGTTTGTATTCAGTCATGTTACCAGTCACCTTGCCCTGATTAAAAGCAGTGGTTCGCGCTTTCAGTTTCACACGAATGCTGCCATCAATCCACGGTTTCTGGTTAGGGAATGTTTTAATCGTTGCTATGGGAACGACATCTTCAACACACGTTCTAATGAACTCGCACACTGAATCAGCGTATTCGTCAATATTGTTATCTGAGGCAATACGAAACATCTCCCAGTCCACGTGATGGAAGCAGTCTTGGAGTGTGGAGTCAGCTTGGTCAGACCAGCGTTGAACAGACCTCGGCTTGGGAGCCTCTTGTTTTAGTTTCTGTCTGTAGGCAGGGATCAACAAAATGGAGTCGTGGTCAGCTTTTCCGAAAGGGGGGCGGGGCAGGGCCTTATATGCATCGCGGAAGTTAGAGTAACAATGATCCAAGGTCTTTCCACCCCTGGTTGCGCAATCGATATGCTGATAAAATTTAGGGAGTCTTGTTTTCAGATTAGCCTTGTTAAAATCCCCAGCTACAATGAATGCAGCCTCCGGATAAATCGTTTCCAGTTTGCAGAGAGTTAAATAAAGTTGTTCAGAGCCATCGATGTGTCTGCTTGGGGGGGGATATATACGGCTGTGATTATAATCGAAGAGAATTCTCTTGGTAGATAATGCGGTCTACATTTGATTGTGAGGAATTCTAAATCAGGTGAACAGAAGGATTTGAGTTCCAGTATGTTTCTGTCATCACACCATGTCACGTTGGCCATAAGGCATACGCCCCCGCCCCTCTTCTTACCAGAAAGATGTTTGTTTCTGTCGGCGCGATGCGTGGAGAAACCCGCTGGCTGCACCGCCTCGGATAGCGTCTCTCCAGTGAGCCATGTTTCCGTGAAGCAAAGAACGTTACAGTCTCTGATGTCCCTCTGGAATGCTACCCTTGCTCGGATTTCATCAACCTTGTTGTCAAGAGACTGGACATTGGCAAGAAGAATGCTAGGGAGTGGTGCACGGTGTGCCCGTCTCCGGAGTCTGACCAGAAGGCCGCCTCGTTTCCCTCTTTTTCGGAGTCGTTTTTTTGGGTCGCTGCATAGAATCCACTCCGTTGTCCTGTTTGTAAGGCAGAACACAGGATCCGCGTCACGAAAAACATATTCTTGGTCGTACTGATGGTGAGTTGACGCTGATCTTATATTCAGTAGTTCTTCTCGACTGTATGTAATGAAACCTAAGATGACCTGGGGTACTAATGTAAGAAATAACACGTAAAAAAACAAAAAACTGCATAGTTTCCTAGGAACGCGAAGCGAGGCGGCCATCTCTGTCGGCGCCGGAAGTAGGAAGGGGTGCGTCACCTGAGTGGGTTGATTCACTGATGTGGTCATCCTGTCTGGGTTGGCGCCCCCCCCTTGGGTTGTGCCGTGGCGGAGATCTTTGTGGGCTATACTCAGCCTTGTCTCAGGATGGTAAGTTGGTGGTTGAAGATATCCCTCTAGTGGTGTGGGGGCTGTGCTTTGGCAAAGTGGGTGGGGTTATATCCTTCCTGTTTGGCCCTGTCCGGGGGTGTCCTCGGATGGGGCCACAGTGTCTCCTGACCCCTCCTGTCTCAGCCTCCAGTATTTATGCTGCAGTAGTTTATGTGTTGGGGGGCTAGGGTCAGTTTGTTATATCTGGAGTACTTCTCCTGTCCTATTCGGTGTCCTGTGTGAATCTAAGTGTGCGTTCTCTCTCTTTCTTTCTCTCTCTCGGAGGACCTGAGCCCTAGGACCATGCCCCAGGACTACCTGACATGATGACTCCTTGCTGTCCCCAGTCCACCTGGCTGTGCTGCTGCTCCAGTTTCAACTGTTCTGCCTTATTATTATTCGACCATGCTGGTAATTTATGAACATTTGAACATCTTGGCCATGTTCTGTTATAATCTCCACCCGGCACAGCCAGAAGAGGACTGGCCACCCCACATAGCCTGGTTCCTCTCTAGGTTTTTTCCTAGGTTTTGGCCTTTCTAGGGAGTTTTTCCTAGCCACCGTGCTTCTACACCTGCATTGCTTGCTGTTTGGGGTTTTAGGCTGGGTTTCTGTACAGCACTTTGAGATATCAGCCTATGTACGAAGGGCTATATAAATAAATTTGATTTGATTTGATGTGCAACCGGAATAGAGTGGAGCTCTGATGAACATGGACTGATATGCAAACTGAGCCAGTGACTGCCTCTGATGCAGTTGTGGCAGATTGCAGTGTTTTTGTGGAGGCTTCTGTCACCCATGATGGAACATCTCATCCTACATCCAGGACAACACTCCTTGGTATCAGACGGATGCAGCTACTGCAACACTGGACTGGCCTGAGGCAGCAGGGGAAACTCACTGCCCTGGACTGTGCTGACCACTGTCACCCATTGGAGGCAGGTAGCCTAGTGGTTAGAGCGTTGGACTAGTAACCAAAAGGTTGCAAGATCGAATCCCCGAGCTGACAAGCTGTCGTTCTGCCCTGAACAAGGCAGTTAACCCACTGTTCCTAGGCCATCATTGAAAATAAGAATTTGTTCTTAACTGACTTGCCTAGTTAAATAAAGGTAAAATTAAATTAAATTCCATGTACCAGAATGCTGCCATTGGCAAGGACATTCTCACCTTTACTGTTAAGGCGAGGCAGCAAGTTCTACCAACAAAATATAAACTAGTACTCTGGTACCCTGCAAGCCATAACCCATTTTGTATTATACATGTGTCAAATGTAATGGAGTCCATGTTGTGAATGGTTGCTGTTCCTACAAGGATTTGTACTATTGCTAGTCATGACCTCTTTGTCGACCTGATAGCCAGCGAGGTGAGACCGGTAGTCTCACCAACAGCACACATCCAGGAAGCTGGTTTGATCTAAATTATGAATGTGTTTTCCTGTGTACCAAATACGCCAGATGTTGTTGCTGTTGTGGGGGGTTACTCATTTGACGGCTACATGGGGCAGGCCTTTACCGATAAGCTGCTGAAATACCAGCCCCTCGTGGCACGCTTGGACAGCCTCATGCATACAGGGACCTATGAAATGTTTGGATCCTTTTTTACTGTAAAATTTGATTGGTGGACTCAAAGTATTTAAATGTATGTGTGCTACCTGTAGGAGTCGAGAGGCACGCAGAACTCCTCTGTAGGTAATGACATCCCCAGACACATGGAGCCCTCCATCACTCTGAACGGGATGGAAAAGTGGTTTATGATCTGTAAGGGAGACATGAGAAAGAGACACGTTGTTCAGATAGAAATTATATTCTCTGGGGTCACATTTAGTACCTTCTGGGGTTCGAGTTAAGTACAGTGGAGAGAGAAGGAAGAGGGGTAGGGAAGCAATCCCCCCCCCCCCGGTGACTGTAACTTGCCTGGAAGGGAGAGCGGATCTTGATGTGCTTGCTTCCCTGCACAGAGTAGATCTGACAGACCAGGAAGCGGGTGACCCCAGAGACTTTGTGCATGACACTGTACATACCACGCCCCACTTTAATCAACGGAATCATGCTGGCTGAAGTGTGGCCCGCCGGAGCTGAGGGCAAGAACATCAAAAGCCATGAGATCAACGGCTAAATTGACCCTAGACCCAGCGAACTACTTGTGTTAGCTCCGCAAAACAAATGCCAGAGCATTAGGTCAGAACGCTAACACTGTCTTTGACCCAGGGTCTAAATATCAAGGATCGTATTCATAAAGCAACTCAGAGTAGGAGCGCTGATCTAGGATCAGGTCCCGTGTCCATATAATCTTATTCATTATGATATAAAAAGCAAGACTGATCCCTAGATTAGAAGTCCTACTCTGAATATGGGTGCTGGTCTGCACTGGTGTAACTGTTGTAACTGTGTTGCTTACTGGGCTGTATGTAGTAGTCCTTGGCCACCAGCGAGGTCATGGCAGAGAACTGGTCTGAGTGGGTGGTGGTGCGACGATAGTCCATGTTGACACTCTCTCCGTTCTGCAGCTCTACACGGTTTTCTGTGGCCTCACAGCCCAGGGGGCAGAACATCTCACTGTACACCACTGACACAGTCAGACCCAGACGGTTCTTCACCACGAACGGCGCCTCGTCCTCCTGGAAACTCTCTGATGTCTGCTTGGCCGCCTCCGCAAAGGCCTACCATGCATTCACAAGCACGTTGGGATGTACAAGAAATAAGGACTACACCAAGCTATCCCAACACATTAAAAACAACCCACTTAGACATAAAAAGTTATTCTTTAAAATGTTTTATTGTGATTATTATTGACAGTATAGATTACGTGATTCCATAATTAATTTTTTTAATTGTTCACAAAAAAGTAATATTTTCAGCTAGTCAATTGAATAGCACATACAAGAGTGCTGGTGTGTGACGTCATTGACTTACCGTTCCCAGGTTACTGAGCATGCCCAGTCCACACTTGGAGAGGGTGATGTTGAGCTGGTCCTTGCTGCTGATGCTGATGATAGTCTTGTAATCTGGGATGCTGTAGTCTACTTCATCTGATATACCTGAGTATTTTACTGGCTTCTTCTTCATCTGCAGTTGGGGGAAATCATGGCCGTTAAGTGTGTGGTGGACAGTGTGTTTACACTATCTGGATGAGCGATGTGTGTGGAACATGGGACAGTGTTTGTGAGTTTGTGTGTGTGTGGTGTGAATGAGAAATTATTTAAAGGTTGACATTGGGCAGAAAATCTTTTTTTTTTTAAAGTTTTCTGCTGTATAACTGATCAATGCACTATCATACCATATCTCTATAGCTTCCGTCCAAAAATAAATCCTGTGAAATGACGTCAACACATACTGGAAGAGTTACTGGCTAGCTTTTTTGTCACCTAAAACCCTCACAAACTTCTACAGATGCACAATTGAGAGCATCCTGTCGGGCTGTATCACCATCTGGTACGGCAACTGCACCGCCCACAACCGCAAGGCTCTCCAGAGGATGGTGCGGTCTGTAGAACGCATCACCGGGGGCAAACGAACTGCCCTCCAGGACACCTACAGCACCCGATGTCACAGGAAGGCCAAAAAGATCATCAAGGACAACAACCACCCGAGCCACTGCCTGTTCACCCCGCTACCATCCAGAAGACGAGGTCAGTACTGATGCATCAAAGCTGGGACCGAGAGACTGAAAAACAGCTTCTATCTCAAAGCCATCAGACTGTTAAACAGCCATCACTAACACAGAGAGGCTGCTGCCTACATACAGACTTAAAATCATTGGCTACTTTAATAAATGGATCACTAGCCACTTTAACAATGCCACTTTAATAATGTTTACATGTCTTGCATTACTCATCTCCTATGTATATACTGTATTTTATACCATCTATTGCATCTTTCCTATGCCTCTGACATTGCTCATCCATATATTTATATTCTTATTCCATTCCTTACTTAGATTTGTGTGTATTAGGTAGTTTTGTGGAATTGTTAGATCACTTGTTAGATATTGCTGCACTGTCGGAACTAGAAGCACAAGCATTCCGCTGCACTCACAATAACATCTGCTAACCATGTGTATGTGAGCAATACAATTTCATTTGCTACAGTAGCTAGCTTAGCTAACGAACTAGCAACGTTTGTAGCGGCATGCATGACCAGAATGACACATCGATGAACCACCAAAGGCACACCCCATTTCTGTTAGAAGATTGAGTAAGAGGCGGAGTTGGACCGTTTTTCGTGCCCAAAGTCGACCTTTAAGGGTCACCTTTAATCCCAGAGTCCAGGATCTGAAGCCGTCTCTGATATCGTCCTCTAGGGGCTCCAGCAGAGGCTCCCACAACCCCATCACCTCGTTGAAGTAGTGAACCTAAACACACAACACTATGTTACAGTACACCAAATGCAGTCTGACTAAACCCACAGTTGAAGTTGGAAGTTTACATTCACTTAGGTTGGAGTCATTAAAACTTGTTTTTCAACCACTCCACAAATTTCTTGTAAACAAACTATAGTTTTGGCAAGTCGGTTAGGACATCTACTTTGTGAATGACACAAGTCATTTTTCCAACAATTGTTTACAGACAGATTATTTCACTTATTCACTGTATCACAATTCCAGTGGGTCAGACGTTTACATACACTAAGTTGACTGTGCCTTTAAACAGCTTGGAAAATTCCAGAAAATGATGTCATGGCTTTAGAAGCATCTGATAGGCTAATTGACATAATTTGAGTCAATTGGAGGTGTACCTGTGGATGTATTTCAAGGCCTACCTTCAAACTCAGTGCCTCTTTTCTTGACATCATGGGAAAATCAAAAGAAATCAGCCAAGACCTCAGAAAAAAAATTGTAAGTCTGGTTCATCCTTGGGAGCAATTTCGAAAAGCCTGAAGGTACCACATTCATCTGTACAAACAGTAGTACGCAAGTATAAACACCATGGGACCACGCAGCCATCATACAGCTCAGGAAGGAGACGCATTCTGTCTCCTAGAGATGAAAGTACTTTGGTGCGAAAAGTGCAAATCAATCCCAGAACAACAGCAAAGGACCTTGTGAAGATGCTGGAGGAAACAGGCACAAAAGTATCTATATCCACAGTAAAAACGAGTCCTATATTGACATAACCTGAAAGGCCACTCAGCAAGGAAGAACTACGGTTTGCAACTGCACATGGGGACAAAGATCGTACTTTTTGGAGAAATGTCCTATGGTCTGATGAAACAAAAATAGATCTGTTTGGCCATAAAGACCCTCGTTATGTTTGGAGGAAAAAGGGGGAGGCTTGCAAGCCGAAGAACACCATCCCAACTGTGAAGCACAGGGGTGGGAGCATCATGTTGTGGGGGTGCTTTGCAGCAGGAGGGACTGGTGCACGTCACAAAATAGATGGCATCATGAGGGAGGAAAATGATGTGGATATATTGAAGCAACATCTCAAGACATCAGTCAGGTCGCAAATGGGAATGTTTAAAAGGATTAAATGTCAGGAATTATGAAAAACTGAGTTTAAATGTATTTGGCTAAGGTGTATGTAAACTTCCAACTTCAACTGTATATTTTAGTTGAATTGAGGTTGTGTAGAATTTGTGAAAATGTTGTGTAGATGTGTAAAGGTTGTGTAAATGTTTTGTAGATGTTGTTTAGAGGTAGTGTAGAGGTCGCATGCAGAGATGTGCGGTGCCTGACCTCCAGGTTGAGCTGGCTGTGCAGGTTGATGAGGGTGCTCCAGTTCTTGACGTCCCCGTGGAAGGAGGACTTGGCCAGCAGCATGGGGACGGTACGGTGGCCCACCCCTGCCTCCAGGGTCAGGCAGATGGAGGAAATGGCCACCTGCAGGGACTCACCCTGGGGAATCAGCCGGACCAGGGACTGGGCATCCTCGTCTTTACCCTCCTCCTCCAGGAACCACAGCTTGAGATCCCGCCAGGACCGGCGCTCCCACAGGTCTGGGGGCACGGGGCTCTCCAGCTCCGACTGGGGCATGTCTGCACCGGCCGGGCTCAGCACCGACTGGATGGTGATTACTGTGTTGATGATGATGGGCGACACCTGTGGGAAGGGGGCACAGAGGAGAATGGAATGTAAGACACATTACTCTGGTTTTGGCAGCTGTGCCAGAAATAAAAACATAAGAAAAAGTGACAAGGTATTTTATTAGTGAGATGCTTCTTCCCGTTCCGTTTTTTGGCCGTGGCCTACCTTGAGTGTCAGTGCCTTGATGGAGACCTCCATGGCCTGCGGGGAGGTGGAGGACTGGGCGCTCTTGAAGAACACCTGGCAGGGCTGCAGCACAGTGGTCTCCTTGTTCCTCCTCTTCTCCCTCAGGAAGGGGCAGGCCACTACCTTCAGTTCCTTGACCACTGCCGTCATCAGCTGACCATCCGGGTTGCTCTTCATCACCAGCTCGCACTCCATGGTCATGACCAGGGCTGGGGCGTCGGCACGCGTCAGGTCAGCCACAAAGACAATCTCTGGGTTCTTCACCAGAACATTCATCTCCGACTTGACTGCCACTGGAGCTGCAGCACAGACAGAGAGGAAAGCAGGGTGTGTTCATTAGGCATCAAATGGAAGAAAACTGTCAGAAACGGAGTGAAACTATCGGACATTTCACTTTGCACTAATTGGACGTCGTACAAACATGACATTTGTGGTGAATATTGTGTAGTGTGAAATGTGAACATGTCGTACCAGGTTCCTTGAAAGCGGTGGTGGCTGTAACTGTGGGTTTAGTGCTGCTGTTCTTGGGGGCGGCTGAGGAGAAACCTTGTTGGCTGGCCTTGAGGAAGATGTCGGCCACGGTTAGCAGGAACTCCATGCTGGCACAGAGGTAGACATCCTGCACCACCGTCTCCAGAGAGGTGCCTTCACGCCCCTGATTGTAGTTCACCTCCACCATCACGTTCCTCTCAGCGCTCGGACGAATCGCCATCATCCTGACAGACAGAGGCCAGAGGGACAGGTGTACATGATGATTCCTACAGAAAGAGCAATAATAACAATCCCTACAGCAAGGGTCCTAATAACATACCCTATCATAAGTGCACTAAATACCTTGTAATCTGTTTGTCATATGATGTTACATAGAAGAGTGAGTAACTTTTTATTCTACTCTACAGATTCAAAGATTCCATTCTCTCAAAACAATTGACATACCAGATGGAAATACTCATGGGTTTTGATGAACTGGGAGTGCGAGATTAAATTAAAGCTGCTTTGACTATCATGGGGTTGCTAACCAAAGCCATTCATCTTAGCTGTGTGACAGTCCTGTGTGACAGACAGATGGTGAAGCAGTGATGAACATTATGCCACGCTGGAGAACACACACTGAGCCTCGTACATCAACGCCAGCACTGAGCCACGCGCTCATATGTTCACAGTACACACACCACTCTGCGGTATCTCTCCCAGTGTCTGTGAATGTGTACGTAGGCTCAGTACCAAGGTAACTGTGTGTGTGTTTTACCTGGCAGTGATATTCTTGACTCTGCGTCTCTTGTCGTCTAGCAGGCAGTCTGTGAGTTTGACGGAGGCCTTCATGGATCCGTCTGAGAACATGTGGACAGATGTAGAGATTGTTCCCAAGGTGAACTCAGCCAGCATCAGCTGATCATCCCTGGAGTCCAACACCTGCACCTGAATACAGACACATAGGCAGAGACGCACGCCCACAGAGACAGGCACAGACACATAGGCAGAGACGCACGCCCACAGAGACAGGCACAGACACATAGGCAGAGATGCATGCCCACAGAGGCAGGCACAGACACATAGGCAGAGATGCACGCCCACAGAGGCAGGCACAGACACATAGGCATGCAGACAGGCACAGACACATAGGCAGAGATGCACGCCCACAGAGGCAGGCACAGACACATAGGCAGAGAGATGCCCACAGAGGCAGGCACCACAGAGACAGGCACAGAGGCACACATAGGCAGAGATGCACGCCCACAGAGGCAGGCACAGACACATAGGCAAAGACGCACGTCCACAGAGACAGGCACAGACACATATGCAGAGACGCACGCCCGCAGAGACAGGCACAGACACATAGGCAGAGACGCACACCCACAGAGACAGGCACATACACACACTTTCTGGTAAGAATATCTAAGTGGATGGAGTTTTCTGTGGTCAATTAGTGCTTGTGAAGGTGTGCAGTGATGCAGTAGTCACCTCAGTCCCATTGGGGCTGTACAGGACCAGAGTCATGGAGTCAAACTTGAAGTCTACTTTGAGTATGTTCTTCAGCTTAGTGCTCTTCTGGGTCTCGACCACTGCAGCAGTTACCACTATGTTTCCTACAGACAGGGTTCAACATGATTATCAATATCACAATCATCCAAATATTAAGACTCACACACACATTCAACCCAACTGTTCTCACCGCTGGTGGAGATAGTACCAGTACCTCCTGTGCCCTGCGAGCCTTTGGTAGTGGCAGTGTCGGAGTGATCCACTGTAGACGGAGGAGGACGAGAGGAAGCAGCGTCTGACGTCTCTGACATGTTCTCACCCAGAGTCCTCAACACCACCGTCATGTCATCCTGACTCAGGATCAGCTAGTAAGACAAAAACACACACACACATCCACCCCGTTACACAAATGTATCAACAACCATCATTTCATACTAACATTTCTTGTTCATTGAGAGTTGGCTTTAACTAACAGACACACACACTGACACATACACACATACAGACACACACTCACATTCATAGGTTTGAGGTGGGCAGTGATCTTTATGTCAGGGATGCTGTGGTACCAGGAGGCTGACAGGTTCCTCTGGATGGACAGGTCCAGGTTGACCGGCTTCAGAACCTGGATCTCCCCCTGAAATCTCCCCTTCTCAAAGGTGGTTCTGCACAATCAAACACAACAAACAAACATACATCCAGGGATGGACCAGATATACAAAAGTAACTGAAACACACAGAACTCTGTCTTTTGTCAAGAAACACCTCACATCCCTGTGAACAAATGAAGTCATCCGTTCACTTTAAACAACTGCGAATCCATGAGGTTTAATTCTGGTTCCGTATACAGAACTGGCTGACTACTGGTGTGCTTTACTAGCAACCCTGTTCTGTCTCACCTGTACATCTTCAGGTCACTGAGGACCACGGTCATGGTGTCGATGATGGGAGGGATCTTGACATGCGTCTGGGAGTCGACCAAGGCAAAGCAGTTCTTGACCGTGACCATACCGAGGTCAGCCACAGTGACGTTGGTGGAGGAGGACGACTGCGGCAGGAAGACAAGAGGAGCTTTGAAGTCTACATCCAGAGAGATGCGCACGCTGCGCTCAGCCAGCTCCATCACCCCTGTGGCTGCCTTTTCCGCTGCCTGCACCGTCACCTCAGCCAGGGCCTCCTTGGCCACCTGGAAATTGTTGATGAAAGCCTGGGGGAGAGGGAGGTGAATGAGGAGGAAGAGAAGGGGTGGGACAAAGAGCAGTCGCGTTACAGAGTTCTCATCGATGGTCATATGACGTAGGACAATCCAGAACTGAAAAAGTGCACCGAATGTGATTAGGCTTGGTAAGTTCTGGGGCATTTTGGTACCGTTACTATAAGTAAGGCCATGGTTTTCAACACCCTGGAATAGTGTTGCTGGCAGCTGAATTTATGAAACACGAGAGATGGTGTCTCTTACCAGGATGGAGGAGACAAACTTGTTGAGGAAGATGACCTGGATGCAGCCCACTGTCAGGGTGATGCTGGTGTCCACTTTACCCATGTCTAGATAGGCATCGCCCTCAGTGGCGTCCGTGTGGTTCACCATGCGGAAAGCAAACACCTCCTTATCAGCTATGGACACACACTAGGATGCAGACGCCATACAAATATAGCAGCAGAAAGCAAAAACAACAATCATAATTTCTCGTGAATGTGGCCCCTTGACTGGGAAAATAACATCTCTAAAGTAAAACAAATGGCAAAGATTAGGTGATGTTTGTTCAAATGGCAAAGATTAGATTTGGCGTTATTTCAAATTTTAATATGTCAACTTTTCATTTGATTCTTTTTGGATACTGGAGGCCATGAGTGAGCCTTGTGAGTATGGTAGTCAATGACTGCTGGGTCGTGTTCATTAGGGAACGCAAAGGAAAACATTGAGCAAAAGTTACCTGCTTGTACAGTGCCTCCTTATCACAGTCCAGGATGACTATGTTCTTCAGGTTGGCCAGAACCTCCACCGCCTTTCTCCTCATCAGCACCTCCGACACCAGGCCTGGAACATAGAACAAAGAGGCAGAACACTGAGGAGCAGGTCTAGGTCTAGAACAAGTCTAAAACAAGGCAACAGTAAACATGTCGTCCCCCACAAATAACGAATGATGCAAGCTTGTTCAAAGTTTGGAACTTCAGTTGATTACTATAGCGCCCCCTTTGGCCAATCAGTGTAATTTTGTAAATGCCATATCTCTGTGGTATGGCACATTATTCACCAAAGTTTTGTCAAAATCGGGCCAGCGGTGTCTGAGATATCACGTGATTAACTAACATACGTACTAGCGGACGGCGACAGATCCATAGTTAGTCCCCCCCCTCGATATTATGGTGGGGCACCACAAAGGTGTGTTCATATCAGTTCCAGAGCCAATAGGAAAAGATCATCAGTGGCCTGAGTATTTCTTCATGTTTACCACAAGGTAGCACTAACATCATTATAATGTGTGTGTGTGTGCGTGTCCTGTCCACACAACTAATCACACAAACACATAATTGTATGCAATATCATAATTCATGCACGCAGCTGTTGTGGATGTGTGTCGCGGAAGCAGACTTGCGTCGGGGACGGCGACGTGTGTCGCGGACGTGTGTTGCGGACGATGACTTGTGTTGTGGACGTGTGTTGCGGACGATGACTTGTGTTGCGGACGTGTGTTGCGGACGGTGACTTGTGTTGCGGACGTGTGTTGCGGACGGTGACTTGTGTTGCAGACGTGTGACTTGTGTTGCGGACGTGTGTTGCGGACGGTGACTTGTGTTTTGCGGACGGTGACTTGTGTTGAGGACGGTGACTTGTGTTGCAGACGGTGACTTGTGTTGCAGACGGTGACTTGTGTTGGACGGTGACTTGTGTTGCGGACGGTGACTTGTGTTGCGGACGGTGACTTGTGTTGCGGACGGTGACTTGTGTTGCGGACGGTGACTTGTGTAGCGGACGGTGACTTGTGTAGCGGACGGTGACTTGTGTAGCGGACGGTGACTTGTGTAGCGGACGGTGACTTGTGTAGTGGACGGTGACTTGTGTTGCGGACGGTGACTTCTGTTGCAGACAGTGACTTGTGTTGCAGACGTGTGTTGGGGACGGTGACGTGTGTTGCGGACGGTGACTTGTGTTGCGGACGTGTGTTGCGGACGATGACTTGTGTTGAGGACGGGGACTTGTGTTGCGGATGGTGACTTGTGTTGCGAACGGTGACTTGTGTAGCGGACAGTGACTTGTGTAGCGGACGGTGACTTGTGTAGCGGATGGTGACTTGTGTAGCGGACGGTGACTTGTGTAGCGGACGGTGACTTGTGTAGCGGACGGTGACTTGTGTAGCGGACGGTGACTTGTGTTGCGGACGGTGACTTGTGTTGCGGACGGTGACTTGTGTAGCGGACGGTGACTTGTGTTGCGGACGGTGACTTGTGATGATGAATTGTGTTGCGGACGTGTGTTGCGGACGGTGACTTGTGTTGCAGACTTGTGTTGCAGACGTGTGTTGCGGACGATGACTTGTGTTGCGGACGGTGACGTGTGTTGCAGACGTGTGTTGAGGACGGTGACTTGTGTTGCAGACGTGTGTTGCGATCGATGACTTGTGTTGCGGACGTGTGTTGCGGACGGTGACTTGTGTTTTGCGGACGGTGACTTGTGTTGAGGACGGTGACTTGTGTTGCAGACGGTGACTTGTGTTGCAGACGGTGACTTGTGTTGTGGACGGTGACTTGTGTTGCGGACGGTGACTTGTGTTGCGGACGGTGACTTGTGTTGACAGTGACTTGTGTTGCGGACAGTGACTTGTGTTGCGGACGTGACTTGTGTAGCGGACGGTGACTTGTGTAGCGGACGGTGACTTGTGTAGAGGACGGTGACTTGTGTAGCGGACGGTGACTTGTGTAGTGGACGGTGACTTGTGTTGCGGACGGTGACTTCTGTTGCAGACAGTGACTTGTGTTGCAGACGTGTGTTGGGACGGTGACGTGTGTTGCGGACGGTGACTTGTGTTGCGGACGTGTGTTGCGGACGATGACTTGTGTTGAGGACGGGGACTTGTGTAGCGGATGGTGACTTGTGTTGCGAACGGTGACTTGTGTAGCGGACAGTGACTTGTGTAGCGGACGGTGACTTGTGTAGCGGACGGTGACTTGTGTAGCGGACGGTGACTTGTGTAGCGGACGGTGACTTGTGTAGCGGACGGTGACTTGTGTTGCGGACGGTGACTTGTGTTGCGGACGGTGACTTGTGTTGCGGACGGTGACTTGTGTTGCGGACGGTGACTTGTGTTGCGGACGGTGACTTGTGTTGCGGACGATGAATTGTGTTGAGGACGGTGACTTGTGTTGAGGACGGTGACTTGTGTTGCAGACTTGTGTTGCAGACTTGTGTTGCGGACGATGACTGTGTTGCGGACGGTGACGTGTGTTGCAGACGTGTGTTGCGGACGGTGACTTGTGTTGTAGACGTGTGTTGTGACAATGACTTGTGTTGCGGACGTGTGTTGCGGACGGTGACGTGTGTTGCAGACGTGTGTTGCGGACGGTGACTTGTGTTGCAGACGTGTGTTGCGATCGATGACTTGTGTTGCGGACGGACGGTGACTTGTGTTGCGGACGGTGACTTGTGTTGCGGACGGTGACTTGTATTGCGGACGGTGACTTGTAGTGCGGACGGTGACTTGTGTTGCGGACGGTGACTTGTGTTGCGGAAGGTGACTTGTGTTGCGGACGTGTGTTGCGGACGGTGACTTGTGTTGCGGACGTGTGTTGCGGACGTGTGTTGCGGACGGTGACTTGTGTTGCGGACGGTGACTTGTGTTGTAGCGGACGGTGACTTGTGTTGCGGACGGTGACTTGTGTTGCGGACGGTGACTTGTGTTGAGACGGTGACTTGTGTTGAGGACGGTGACTTGTGTTGAGGACGGTGACTTGTGTTGAGGACGGTGACTTGTGTTGCAGACGGTGACTTGTGTTGCGGGCGGTGACTTGTGTTGCGGACGGTGACTTGGTTGAGGACGGTGACTTGTGTTGCAGACGGTGACTTGTTGTGGACGGTGACTTGTGTTGCGGACGGTGTGTGCTGCGGACGGTGACTTGTGTTGCAGACGGTGACTTGTGTTGCGGACGGTGACTTGTGTTGCGGACGATGACTTGTGTTGCGGACGTGTGTTGCGACGGTGACTTGTGTTGCGGACGTGTGTTGTGGACGGTGATTTGTTTTGCGGACGGTGACTTGTGTTGAGGACGGTGACTTGTGTTGCGGAAGGTGACTTGTGTTGCGGACGGTGACTTGTGTTGAGGACGGTGACTTGTGTTGAGGACGGTGACTTGTGTTGAGGACGGTGACTTGTGTTGCGGACGGTGACTTGTGTTGCGGACGGTGACTTGTGTTGCGGACGGTGACTTGTGTTGCGGACGGTGACTTGTATTGCGGACGGTGACTTGCGGACGGTGACTTGTGTTGCGGACGGTGACTTGTGTTGCGGACGGTGACTTGTGTTGCGGACGGTGACTTGTGTTGCGGACGGTGACTTGTGTTGCAGACGTGTGTTGCGGACGGTGACTTGTGTTGCGGACGGTGACTTGTGTAGCGGACGGTGACTTGTGTAGCAGACGGTGACTTGTGTAGCGGGCGGTGACTTGTGTTGAGGACGGTGACTTAGGTTGAGGACGGTGACTTGTGTTGCAGACGTGTGTTGTGGACAATGACTTGTGTTGCGGACGTGTGCTGCGGACGGTGACGGTGACGTGTGTTGCAGACAGTGACTTGTGTTGCAGACGTGTGTTGCAGACGATGACTTGTGTTGCGGACGTGTGTTGCGATCGATGACTTGTGTTGCGGACGTGTTGCAGACGGTGATTTGTGGACGGTGACTTGTGTTGAGGACGGTGACTTGTGTTGCGGAAGGTGACTTGTGTTGCGGAAGGTGACTTGTGTTGCAGACTTGTGTGACTTGTGTTGCGGACGGTGACTTGTGTTGCGGACGGTGACTTGTGTTCGGACGGTGACTTGTGTTGTGACTTGTGTAGTGGACGGTGACTTGTATTAGCGGACGGTGACTTGTGTTGAGGACGGTGACTTGTGTTGAGGACGGTGACTTGTGTTGCGGACGGTGACTTGTGGACGGTGACTTGTGTTGCGGACGGTGACTTGTGTTGCGGACGGTGACTTGTGTTGCAGACGTGTGTTGCGGACGGTGACTTGTGTTGCGGACGTGTGTTGCAGACGGTGACTTGTGTTGCGGACGGTGACTTGTGTTGAGGACGATGACTTGTGTTGCAGACGTGTGTTGTGGACGGTGACTTGTGTTGAGGACGGTGACTTGTGTTGAGGACGGTGACTTGTGTTGAGGAACGGTGACTTGTGTTGCGGACGGTGACTTGTGTTGCGGACGGTGACTTGTGTTGAGGACGGTGACTTGTGTTGCGGACGGTGACTTGTGTTGCGGACGGTGACTTGTGTTGCGGACGGTGACTTGTGTTGCGGACGGTGACTTGTGTTGCGGACGGTGACTTGTGTTGCGGACGGTGACTTGTGTTGCGGACGGTGACTTGTGTTGCAGACTTGTGTTGCAGACGTGTGTTGCGGACGGTGACTTGTGTTGCGGACGGTGACTTGTGTAGCGGACGGTGACTTGTGTAGCAGACGGTGACTTGTGTAGCGGGCGGTGACTTGTGTTGAGGACGGTGACTTAGGTTGAGGACGGTGACTTGTGTTGCAGACGTGTGTTGTGGACAATGACTTGTGTTGCGGACGTGTGCTGCGGACGGTGACGTGTGTTGCAGACAGTGACTTGTGTTGCAGACGTGTGTTGCAGACGATGACTTGTGTGCGGACGTGTGTTGCGATCGATGACTTGTGTTGCGGACGTGTGTTGTGGACGGTGATTTGTTTTGGACGGTGACTTGTGTTGAGGACGGTGACTTGTGTTGCGGAAGGTGACTTGTGTTGTGGAAGGTGACTTGTGTTGCGGACGGTGACTTGTGTTGCGGACGGTGACTTGTGTTGTGGTGACTTGTGGACGGACGGTGACTTGTGTTGTGGACGGTGACAGACTTGTGTTGCAGACGGTGACTTGTATTGCGGACGGTGACTTGTGTTGCGGACGGTGACTTGTGTAGCGGACGGTGACTTGTGTAGCGGACGGTGACTTGTGTAGAGGACGGTGACTTGTGTTGAGGACGGTGACTTGTGTTGAGGACGGTGACTTGTGTTGCAGACTTGTGTTGTGGACAATGACTTGTGTTGCGGACGTGTGTTGCGGACGGTGACGTGTTGCAGACGTGTGTTGCGGACGGTGACTTGTGTTGCGGACGTGTGTTGCAGACGGTGACTTGTGTTGCGGACGTGTGTTGCGATCGATGACTTGTGTTGCAGACGTGTGTTGTGGACGGTGACTTGTGTTGCGGACGGTGACTTGTGTTGAGGACGGTGACTTGTGTTGCGGGCGGTGACTTGTGTTGCGGACGGTGACTTGTGTTGCGGACGGTGACTTGTGTTGCGGAAGGTGACTTGTGTTGCGGAAGGTGACTTGTGTTGCGGAAGGTGACTTGTGTTGCGGAAGGTGACTTGTGTTGAAGGTGACTTGTGTTGTGGACGTGTGTTGCGGACGGTGACTTGTGTGCGGACGGTGACTTGTGTTGCGGACGGTGACTTGTGTTGCGGACGGTGACTTGTGTTGCGGATGGTGACTTGTGTTGTGGACGGTGACTTGTGTTGTGGACGGTGACTTGTGTTGCGGACGGTGACTTGTGTTACCCTCAATGCAGATCTCTGCTATCATGTGGCTATGGCCTCGGATGAAAACCTTCAGACAGTTGAGATCAGCTCTGATGTGCAAATTCACCACGTCCTCAAACTTTGACTTCTTAGAAGCTGAGGAGAGTGGGGTAGAGAGACATTGATGAAAGAGTAGTTCCTTTGTCCAAACGTAAAAGACGCTTTGATGAGAAGATGATTTTGTTTGCATCACAATACATCAAACGTCAAGTGGTCCATACAATGGCAGAGAATTTACATTTGGTTTAGCTAGCTACGTATTAGAAGGAGAATACATGGAGGACATGTGTCTACTCAATATCTCTACATGCAACAAATATACAGGAGGTATATTACCGAACCAAATTCTCTTCCACTTTCGACTAACTTTGATTCATGAAATAAATTCTAATACATTTCAACAGTGGAAAAGTCTTAGTTCCAGTAACCGGAATGGATTCCATGAAACTGATAATTACATGTTCTTTTTGCCACGGCCGATTCCTCCTTCTCGCCCTCATCCCCCTCTCCCTCCTCCCCCTCTCCCTCGTCCTCCTCTGCGATTTTGGGAAGCTCCTCCTTGCTAGGCACCGCCTCCTTGGTCGGGGGGAGGAGGCTGTTCAGGAAGTTCATGGCGTTGAGCAAAGCCTCCGTGTGCAGGTGTACATCCAGAGATGAGAAGTTCACCTGAGACAGAGATTTCACGCACACACCACCGTCACAATGAACACACTAACACAACTGAGCAGAGTACTGAGCTCAAATCAACATCATGTTGAAGTTCCAAATGTGGGTTAACACAGTTGTATTGTAAGATCTTACCTTTACTGTTTGTTCAGTGTTCTTGTACTGAGACTTGAATTCTGGCCCGTTCTTATCAGCCTGAAAGAGACATTGAAGCTTTTAGACCTGCTCTACTGTTAATCTACATTGGATGAAGAATGCATGAAACAGTGTTGACTGTGTGTGTGTGTGTGTGTGTGTGTGTGTGTGTGTGTGTGTGTGTGTGTGTGTGTGTGTGTGTGTGTGTGTACACCTTTGTGTACTCCAATGTGAGGAGGTCCTCCTCTGTGTTGTCTAGAGTTGTGATCAGGTGCACTTTCTTCTCCTCTGAATCTGGACAAGTATATCAAACCAGAAAATCATATCACACCAAAACCACACAGAGAAGTCTGCAGACATGCCACACAACCGCCAACGAGGAAGCAGCATATAACGTTTATTTCATAATGATCTAGACAATCATTTCTTCGCATTCCAAACGTAGCAAGGTGCACAGAGCTGTCTTGCTAATGTTCCAAAAATGCAATCGAGGGAAAAACACCATTCAAAAAACACACCAGATGCAAGACATTTCATGTGACATATGTTAAAAGCGTGGAAAGAGGGGTGATGTAAAGATGCAACAACTCAAATAGGTTGCTATCAAACATGACTAGATTACTACCTTTGAATGTGGTGGACAACGGAATAAAGTTCATTTGAAAAACAAATAGAACAGGAGAGAAATGCTGGTTTCAATGGCATAAACAGGCACATTCAAGTGTGGCTACCTTTTCTGGCGTCTCCCCTAATGTCAGAGCTGGTATGGAGAAGGCTGTAGCGAAGGCGCATAAGACTCAGATTTGTACATTCACGTATTTATGTAAATCTATGCTAATTATATTAAAACTATTATTTGAATATTGAAATGTTTAAGATACATTTTCGATAGTGAATTTCTGGATCAGTTAGTTGACAGGCCTACCTTTAAAAGACAACGATTCCCACCCACCCCCTCACCTACCCATATACTCTGAGCACTCTAGGCAGATCTCGCGTAGAAAGGTGTTAGATGTCATGTCGAAGGTGCGAATCTTTAGCTCGGTGCCGAGACGCTCGACGTCCAGGTGTAACACTGTGACCTCCTGGCCTCTAGACAGACGACACAGCTGAACAGACAGCTAGACAGCAGAATGAGGGAGTTCAAGTACACACATATACACACACAGCTTTATTAGCAATCAGTGTGAAAACATCTAAATTAAGTGTTTAAGGACTCTCTCACACACAGATGTATATTATGTTAAGCATACCTTGTTGATCTCAAACGTCATGAGGAACTCTGTCATGTTCTTCTTGGGGTCTTTCTTGACCAGACCTCTCTTCTTGACCGAGTCGGAGCGTTGCAGGGGGCTGGGCATGTTGTCGGGGAAGAACGGACTGTCGCCTATAGGAGAGCTGGGAGCATCGTAGAACAGGTCCTCCTCTGAGCCTGCACACACACACACACTTAAATGATAATGCCACACTAACGTCTGTCATGATCACAGTTGTGTGTATGCGTAAAGTACAAAGATCCATTTGTAATGGGCTGTATGGGCTGTATGTGTGCGTGCATGTCTCTCACCTGATTCCCATATGAGGGAGTTGCGCAGTTCAGACATGGTTGGTTGCCTGGGGGTTAGCTGAGGGGTGTACGACTGCTTTGGAGCCTGTGGAAGAAAAACAAGCAGAAATTAGACACGAACACACACACAACCCAATAGAAATCTATTTACACACAAAACAACAACCAACATTACAGTCAACCCACAGACAGGCAGAGAGGGAGAGTCAACCCACAGACAGGTAGAGAGAGAGAGAGTCAACCCACAGACAGGAAGAGAGAGAGAGAGAGTCAACCCACAGACAGGCAGAGAGAGGGAGAGGCAGAGAGAGAGAGAGAGTCAACCTACAGACAGGCAGAGAGAGAGAGAGAGAGAAAGAGTCAAGTCACAGACAGGCAGAAAGAGAGAGAGAGAGAGAGAGAGAGAGAGAGAGAGAGAGAGAGAGAGAAAGAGAGTCAACCCACAGACAGGCAGAGAGAAAGAGAGTCAACCCACAGACAGGAAGAGAGAGAGAGAGAGAGTCAACCCACAGACAGGCAGAGAGAGAGGGAAAGTCAACCCACAGACAGGCAGAGAGAGTCAACGAGAGAGAGTCAACCCACAGACAGGCAGAGAGAGGGAAAGTCAACCCACAGACAGGGAGAGAGAGAGAGCCAACGAGAGAGTCAACCCACAGACAGGCAGAGAGAGAGGGAAAGTCAACCCACAGACAGGCAGAGAGAGAGAGAGTCAACCCACAGACAGGAAGAGATAGAGAGAGAGAGAGTCAACCCACAGACAGGTAGAGAGAGTGAGTCAACCCACAGACCAACAGAGAGAGAGAGAGTCAACCCACAGACCGACACAGTCAACCCACAGACCGACAGTCAACCCACAGACAGACAGAGAAAGTCAACCCATAGACAGGCAGAGAGACTTCCAGTAGTTAGTACCTTAGGTGTAGAGTGTGTGTTGGTGCTGCGCGGGGCCGGCCTGCTCTCCGGCAGCGGGATGCTGTTAATCAGCTCCAGCACGGCCCGCACCTTATCATCAGAGATCCTCAGAGACAAGAGAGGCATCTCCCCGAAGATCTTAAACCTGACACACACGCACACACACACTTTATTCATATCATTCATCTGACCAGCTTTTTGACAAACACGATTATACATAGTGGTAGTCCAAAAAAGGCATCGCACCCACCCCTCTCTCTCTACCCCAGAACCAACCCACCCCTCTCTCTCCACCCTAGAACCCACCCACCCCTCTCTCTCCACCCCAGAACCAACCCACCCCTCTCTCTCCACCCCAGAACCAACCCACCCCTCTCTCTCCACCCCAGAACCAACCCACCCCTCTCTTTCCACCCCAGAACCCACCCACCCCTCTCTCTCCACCCCAGAACCAACCCAACCCTCTCTCTCCACCCCAGATCCCACCCACCCCTCTCTCTCCACCCCAGAACCAATCCACCCCTCTCTCTCCACCCCAGAACCAATCCACCCCTCTCTCCACCCCAGAACCAACCCACCCCTCTCTCCATCCCAGAACCCACCCACCCCTCTCTCTCCACCCCAGAACCCGCCCGCCCACCCTCCCACCCCTCTCTCTCCACCCCAGAACCCACCCACCCCCCCTCTCTCTACCCCAGAACCCACCCACCCCTCTCTCTCCACCCCAGAACCAACCCACCCCTCTCTCTCCACCCCAGAACCAACCCACCCCCTCTCTCCACCCCAGAACCAACCCACCCCTCTCTTTCCACCCCAGAACCCACCCACCCCTCTCTCTCCACCCCAGAACCAACCCAACCCTCTCTCTCCACCCCAGATCCCACCCACCCCTCTCTCTCCACCCCAGAACCAATCCACCCCTCTCTCTCCACCCCAGAACCAATCCACCCCTCTCTCTCCACCCCAGAACCAACCCACCCCTCTCTCCATCCCAGAACCCACCCACCCCCTCTCTCCACCCCAGAACCCGCCCGCCCACCCTCCCACCCCTCCAGAACCCACCCACCCACCCCCTCCTCCTCCACCCCTCTCTCTACCCCAGAACCCACCCCTCTCCCCTCCCTCTTACTTGGGCATGCGTGAGTCTGTGACCACCATGGCTCTGCTGAACACCACCTTGACATCAACAGGCTCCAGGATGTGGAGGGCCGATTGCTTCAGCTTACGGGCTTTCCTCCAGTCCCCGTCTAATACACAACACAACAACCACCGTTAAGCCTAATTTAACTATATTCTACCTAAGTATGCAACGCAAGAACGCAATAAGCTACAGAAAACGACTTCCCTGCATAGTTGTGTCACATGACACATTTTGGGCAGATAATTGTATGCGTGTGTGTGTACCTGGTTTGCTGTAGAGGAACTGTAGGCTGCTGAGCTTGATGTTGAAGCTGTCGTAGGCTTGGGACATGATGTCCTGTATAGTCCTGCTCCCTACAGAGAGCTGGGGTAGCCCCTTTCTGCTCAGACTAGACACCTGATAACACAATGGCATAGAACGGGGATTTTCAAACTTTTCTTCCCAGGCAATAAAGCCCTTTTCATCTGCTACCTCAGAGTCGGATGAACAGCTATTATGCCAAATGTTCCTGTAGACTTCCAGTTATTGTGCTAACGCTAGTTAGCATTGGCTTGTGAAACTCCCTCTAACTTCCTTCATACTGGACATAGAGACATTCAAATGGTTTCCATGACGGTATTCTGTTACAGCTAGCGATATTCATAAACTAATCATTTTTCACGTACCAAAATACCCCAAATAGTTTTTCAAAACAAAGCTAAAATGTATGGACCCCAGTTTGAAAATCCCTGTCATAGCACACCTGGATGAGGTCCTGTTTATTATGCAGGGTTCGGCTGCCTGGGGCTAGTAAACTAAACAGTCAGGCAAGTTGAGTCTGCTCAGTGGTTGCCTTATTGGGCAAGTGAAATTTAGCAACATGACAGGATCAATCACAGTTTGCAAATTTTACGTACATCGTCTCTCACTCACTCAGGTCAGATCGAACCGCTGTCTCTACACAAACATGTGTGCTGTCTCAATTGAAGTGACCTACCTTGAAGTGACCCAGGTCCAATAGCATGAGGTTCTGAGTGGAGTCGTAGAAGCCGGTTTGGGGCACGATCACGTAGGAGGCCATGAGGTTGACGTTCAGATCCAGAACCTTCTGGGTCTCAATCACGTACATCAGCCCTGCAGACAATATATAATGGACGGCATACTTCAACACGTTCTTACATAATATAGGATATGAAAGGGGAGGGAGGGGTGTCTGTCAATAGGAAATAAGAAGTATGGATTGGAGATTGAGGTCAATGAGGCGGATATCCTGGCTGATTAATCATAAGTTTACCTCACCAACCTCCATGTCCATAGAAAATAAATGAATAGATCTCTATATTTGGGCCTGCCGCATATGTAAACAAATCCATCAGTGCTGTGTTTCAGCCCAGGAAAGTGAGTGTGGCCTGTCAGTCAGAGCTAGAGGCGGGGCTCTGACCTGTGGAGGTGCGGTCTCGGAACTGTTCCAGCTTCATGAGAGTGGCGTTGGTCAGCTCGTCTAGCTGGAGGTCATCAGGCGGCAAGAAGAACGCAGACATGCTGTTCACCGTCACCTGCCGGAGGGAGACACAGGTACCCATGTTGTTACACTTGCAAACACACTCATTTTGTTCTAACAACTCCACGCCAGATTGAACCGAGGAACAACTGATATAGTAATGTAAACAGGTACACACCCACACACCCACACACCCACACACACACACACACACTAACAGCGTCATAGATGATCTCCAGAGGCTGGGACTCGACGTGGAGCCGCTGGTCAGCACTCTCATCCAGAGGGTTGGTCTCAAACAGGATGTCAAGCAGGGGGGTCCCTGTTACCGTGGCAGCCTTCCTCGACGACAGCAGCGTGGGCGCCGGACGATTATTGGCCAGTCCTTTCACCTCAAACAGACTAAGCTGGGCCGACAGCCTGAGGGCAACAACAACAACAACACCAGCAGCATCAGAACCAAGGGCAGAGAGTGGAGGGAGCAGTGGAAGAGAGAGAAGTCTGGAGAGCGAGAAAGGGGGAGAGAGAAAGGGGAGATAGATGAGGGAAAAGCAAAGGGGGAGAACGAGAGAGATACCAACAAACCGAGCATCGCAAAATAGTGTCGTCAGCTGTTCTCAAGTTTGCTCTTGGACTATGGCACGACAACAAAAACCTGGCAACAATATCCCATTGATAAAGCACTACAACAGGGAAGGAGGGGGAAGTATTTAAACGCAGGGTCTGTTCACAAGTGTACAGAGTTACTGATTATAAATAGATTTTGTTGAACAGATATGATATTCTGTCATGTAAATTTTGACATCATGTCAGCTCTTCATTTCTGTGTGTAACGTTCTGAATGTTTCCCCCCACTGAACACACCCCAGAGTGTGTACTGTGCATACTTAATGGCTTGTGCTCCGGGCCTCTGGGTCAGCATGGATTTCAGGTCTTCAACTGTGACCTTGAGGATTTCATTCTGATCCTTGTTGTCTTTCATTGAGAAAGACATCCTCTTCATGTGAAAATGTATCTTTATGTCCTCAAACTGAAAAAACAAAATGAGAGAGGGACAAGAGATTGTGAATAGTGTCCTGGGTTATCTTTCTATATCCAGGGATTGCTGTACTGCACTACGATGTGTAGGAAATATACAGTAGCCACTCACGTTCTTTGGCAGGTTGTGATTGACAGCTACCTCACTGTAGCCAATGGCGGTGTAGAGTTTGGCCTTCTCGGCAGGAGTCATAAGCTCACCAAAAGCTGAGGAGAATAAAGATTTTTATTTTTATATTGTCCATAAAATGTGTCTAGCTTCACAAAAACAAACATTAAAACATCATCCTCATCAGGAGCACCTTATCATCAAGATTATTTCAAATCAACTTTACAAAAGGGAAGAAAATGCTAAATGCAATTCCAAGTGCGCAATTAAATCCAAGTCAAAGACATAACTGGTCCAAAACCATTATCATCATCATCATCATCATCATCAGGAGCACCTTGTTATCAACATGATTCAATACTTGATCATTCATAGGGTGGGACAGGACAGGGTTAAAGGGAAATGTCAAATATTCATCATCTTCAGCACCACCCCGACATCAACATGATTCAATACTTGATCATTCATAGGGTGGGACAGGACAGGGTTAAAGGGAAATGTCAAATATTCATCATCTTCAGCACCACCCCGACATCAACATGTGAAAATGACACATTTCTATGTTTTGAAGTAAAAAAGATAAGTGTTTCCAATGACATCATCAACCAAGACAATTAATAGGCAATGCCAGCTCATAATTGGTTAAAATCACACAATGCACCCCGATGATATCATTTTGAAACCAGCTGAATGACACACAGTAAACCAGCTGAATGATTGGCACGTTGGCCTTATGAGAAGAGGCAAGGCGACCTGTAGAAGACTAAGCATTGGTGCCCTGGTAGCCTACTCGTCTGATCTCATTTATTGCTGATATGTCTGTCTAAATCCAAGGACACTCTCCTCTCACGGTGCCCATGCATCTCTTTGCAAAGTAACAACTTTGATTTGCTGCCAATTTCTCCCAATAAAATAAATGTTTGGTTGGTTCAGAATGTATGTGCCGATGCGGTCTTCTAAACTCCAAACGTGCTTCACCTGTGTCAGAGGATTCTGCGGAAAGGAGCGACAGCCTCCTGGACAATGGACGGTTTTTATTTTTTATTTCACCTTTATTTAACCAGGTAGGCAAGTTGAGAACACGTTCTCATTTACAATTGCGACCTGGCCAAGATAAATTAAAGCAGTTCGAAACATACAACAACACAGAGTTACACATGGAGTAAAACAAACATACAGCAATAATACAGTATAAAAATAAGTCTATATACAATGTGAGCAAATGAGGTGAGATAAGGGAGGTAAAGGCAAAAAAAAGGGCCATGGTGGCGAAGTAAATACAATATAGCAAGTAAAACACTGGAATGGTAGATTTGCAGTGGAAGAATGTGCAAAGTAGAAATAGAAATAATGGGGTGCAAAGGAGCTAAATAAATAAATTAAATACAGTAGGGGGAGAGGTAGTTGTTTGGGTTAAATTATAGATGGGCTATGTGCAGGTGCAGTAATCTGTGAGCTGCTCTGACAGCTGGTGCTTAAAGCTAGGGAGATAAGTGTTTCCAGTTTCAGAGATTTTTGCAGTTCGTTCCAGTCATTGGCAGCAGAGAACTGGAAGGAGAGGCGGCCAAAGGAAGAATTGGTTTTGGGGGTGACCAGAGAGATATACCTGCTGGAGCGCGTGCTACAGGTGGGTGCTGCTATGGTGACCAGCGAGCTGAGATAAGGGGGACTTTACCTAGCAGGGTCTTGTAGATGACCTGGAGCCAGTGGGTTTGGCGACGAGTATGAAGCGAGGGCCAGCCAACGAGAGCGTAGAGGTCGCAGTGGTGGCTTTGGTGACAAAACGGATGGCACTGTGATAGACTGCATCCAATTTATTGAGTAGGGTATTGGAGGCTATTTAGTAAATGACATCGCCGAAGTCAAAGATCGGTAGGATAGTCAGTTTTACGAGGGTATGTTTGGCAGCATGAGTGAAGGATGCTTTGTTGCGAAATAGGAAGCCAATTCTAGATTTAACTTTCGATTAGAGATGTTTGATGTGAGTCTGGAAGGAGAGTTTACAGTCTAAGCAGACACCTAGGTATTTGTAGTTATCTACATATTCTAAGTCAGAACCGTCCAGAGTAGTGATGTTGGAAAAGCGGGCAGGTGCAGGCAGCGATCGGTTGAAGAGCATGCATTTAGTTTTATTTGTATTTAAGAGCAATTGGAGGCCACGGAAGGAGAGTTGTATGTCATTGAAGCTCGCCTGGAGGGTTGTTAACACAGTGTCCAGAGAAGGGCCAGAAGTATACAAGAATGGTGTCGTCTGCGTAGAGGTGGATCAGAGACTCACCAGCAGCAAGAGTGACATCATTGATGTATACAAAGAAGAGAGTCGTTCCACGAATTGAACCCTGTGGCACCCCCATAGAGACTGCCAGAGGCCCGGACAACAGGCCCTCCGATTTGACACACTGAACTCTATCAGAGTAGGTGGTGAACCAGGCGAGGCAATCATTTGAGAAACCAAGGCTAAAGGACTAGGCCGAGGAACAACATGCACAGTGGATTGACAGGAATTCTCCACCTCAATATCAGTATGGGGTCTTTTCAAGTGACTTGTTTCGCCATTGTCAATTTTTGTAGCTAGGTTTGTACTTGGTAGGCCTACAATGCCATTTAACTAGCCACTGCCTACTTCAAGCTTGCAAGCCAAAAAGATTGCAGCTGTGGCTGAATGCTGGCACTAAGACATTCTGCGTTTATTTATTAGTCAAAGTGAGACCCCATATCAAACGTGAAATGTCTCAATTAATAAGAATGTATGTACAAAATGGAGCATGGTGATTGGGTATATGGGCAGTCTCACCTCCGGTCTTGACCTCCTTGGACTTGGCGCCGTCATCTCCTGACCAGCCGGACCACATCCAGCCCAACCAGCCCTGAGATTCCTCCTCCACCTTCACCCCCGGACGAAAGATACGCAGACCCGCCTTGCTCGCCTGGAACAACCAACCATTGCTGGTCACAGTCTACACATAACGCCTCAGACACAACCACTAGCTGGAACCACTGTTAGTTAGACTGTGACCACGTGTTGCACTGGTGGTTACGCTATGGCAGTGTGACTAAGTAGGGTTATTTCAGTCATGCTTTACTGCCATTTTGAACAAATGAGTTAGTTGACGGACAGACAGGCTAAACACATTACAGTAGATGCAGAGAAGAGAGGTAGTTAGCTAGGAATAATTCAACAGATAGCTCAATCCGTACCTCCATCTCAGCTTGCTGCCTGGCCAGCGTGATGTTAAAAATATCCAGAGTCCGCTCAGTCTCCTGGGCACATGGAGGGAAAGATGGATCCATTAAAACAGTTCCCGGACCGTTATGGGAATCGATCAATTATTACTTCATCAATTACTTAACGTCCATCAATCAATGCAGCAGAGTAGAGAAAAGGACTGGGGTTGCAACTCTGAAAGCGAGGGAGGAGTAGGCCCTTCTCAATCTCCACCACACCTGGGTTCAAAGAGCATTTTGTTTTCTTTTAAATACTTTGAGTGCCTGATTGAGTCAGCCCGAAGTGCCAGATGGGCAAGGCTTGAACTTTGGGGAGTATTCCATTGGTCAAATTACAGCCAGGCAAGCTCAATCAAGCACTGCTCAAGTTTTGGAAACAAAACAAATACTATTTGAATGCAGGTCTGGGTTCCACTCTTTAGGGAACGCAATGGAAAATGTTTCAAAACCTTTTGCAATAGAACATTTTAATGTGTGCTTCTTTTTGAACAAGTCCAAGTAGTCCCTTCCTATTTGCCAGTTTTCCTCCATTTGGTGCCTAATGAACATGACCCTGATCTCCACACACCTCCACTTCCCTGAGCAGCTTCTCAGTGGGCTTCTTGTTGGTGATCTTGGACTTGTAGAGCGCTCTGTAACACTTGACTGTCTGCCGGTGGCGGTGGATGCGCTGCCACGACCACATGTGCAGCCGTGGCTTCACGTCCACCTCCATGATGCCCATAATCACATACTGCCACCTAGATGAAAACACAAGCAGAGTGACAGTCACAATGGGCCTAGTCTGTGTAAATCACTGTAACTCAATTGATTGGAAAAATGTGTCTAATAATCTTATACTGGGTGGCATGCAACATGACACAATTATCATTCACTGCCTAAACATTAACAATAACCACAATTGTCATCAATACATCAAGAGAAAAAGGTTTAAGTATTTTTTTGTATAAGAAACAAAAGAGTGAGTGTTGACCATATGTAGGCGTTGGTGTGCACGTGGAATTGCGGCCGGTATTTCCTGTACGGCAGGTTGCGTGACATCATATCCACCGAGCCCAGGAGCTCCAGAATGCTGATATACTGCAGAGAGGGAAAGGATCAGAGTTCAGGGGTTAACGAAGAAGACAGAGAGGGAAATAATAAACCCGATTTTATATTGGTAAAAATACTGTAACATTTCAAATAGACAGGATAGCAAAATTGTGGAAATTGCATGTATCAGTGTCCTTCTCTGTGGTTAAATAATAGCCACCCTCCTTATTATGCACATAGTTGAAGTCACAATGCAGATTCTAATGAGTTTTACAGTATTTTTGGGGGCAAATGTGCTCTTTTGCTCGAAGAAAATTGTAGCCCTTTCTCGCCCTCTCTTTCATGGCCTCTCTCCCGTCTCACCTGTGGCCTGTTCAGCTCCACGGCCACCTCTCTCAGGTTGACTACCAAGTCTACCTTGGGTGAAGAGAAGTTTACGTCTGACCGGGGGTTCATGCTCAGCTTCGCATTGGCCGTTATCGGACGAAAAACTGCCAGCATTGAACAGGAAAATTAGGTTAATAAGGATATGATACCGAATTAAACAACAATTCAACAGTGGGTTTAAATAATGAGAAAACGTATTCAATTACAATACACTCAAATGACTGATTTGATTTCCTGTATCAGGTGGATGGCAACATGAATACCAAGACTGATCCAGACGATGAATGATGTCACACCCCTGTATCGACTAGGCAACACTCACTGAAATCGTGTTTCATGGGGGTAGAACTGTAGATATCCATGCTGTTCTGGAGGCATCGCTGTGGAAACGACAGGCAGGAAGAGACACTTAATTAGACATCATAGATAGACATCACTCTCACTTAAGAGACTCACCGCTCAGCAACGGTGCTGAATGATGACACGTTCACTCACCAGGGCCTCGTCTGGCATGTGATTGGAGTACAGCATTGAGTTCACGTTCCAGTAGGCAAAGAGATTGTCCAACTGGACAAGCTGAGGAGGAAAAAGCACAACAGAAAACAGCTTAGAATGCTGTTGACAGTACAATAGTGTCATAATGTATGTAAAACTCATCTACAGAATAACCATTGCTGTAAAGAATACTCTACCTTGAAAAACAGCTTGGCTTTCTCATTCAGAAGACAAGGTTTCCAGTTCTCATCTGCGGTCTGTGGGGTAACACAGTTTTGGGGTTGAGAAGTTACGTGATCCTGTTTCAGCATCAGACCACAAATAGACCATAACTCTGACCACAACCATAACAAAACCAAAGCATGGATTGCTGTCATACCTTGTCCATAGACTGCTTACAGGGTAAGGAAACCAATATCACATATTGTCATTTGGGTGAACTATCCCTTTAACCACGGCAATATCACATATCCCACATCCAGATGTTAACTAAATCGAACCGCTGCAATTTAGATTGTACATCATCCACAATGAATGACAGATTTCATGAGAAGGCGACACACAACATTACCTGAAGGCTGAGGTTCTGTAGAGACATTCCAAATGATAATGGGCATTTGGGATTGGTGACCTGAGAAAGAGAAGAGAGAAAGAGATGAGAGGAGAAAGAAAGAAACTTACAGTAATGCAACACAGTAGTAATATACATAGTTCTAGTACTGTAGAACAAGTGTAGTACTACTGTAGTACACTAGGCAGAATACTCACGTCATCCTCATAGCGGATGTGGATGTTGGAGATCTTCACCTGAAGGTTCTTGATCACCTGTGTCACCAGTTTCTCCACAAAGGTGTCTTGTTTCTCAAGTGCTGGGTTTTCTGTGACACCAATGAACATGATATAAGAACACATGCATTAAAGTCACAGTCCTGAGTCTGTGTTTTAACCCAAAGGCAGCCCCGCCAAGGGGTGCATCTGGGGAAATGTAAACACTGACTGACAGTCTGAGATGCACATGACGGTTTTAAACATTTTGAAGCTATACATAACTTACAAAGACTCAAAATGTATAATATTGTAACTAACTGCCAAAAACAGACAGACACATGAACTCTGACCTTGTTCCGCTGCTTTCTGTTTGGTCTCTTCGATCCTCTGCAGCTCCCTCTGACGAGCCTCCTGGAGCTGTTTCTCCTCCTTCTCTGCATCATACTTTATACCTGAAACATGCAAAGACATAGGCTACCCATTAACAAAAGCAAAGACACATGCACACACACAAACTACAGCTAGGGTTCATGCATATCGGTGATACGGTCAGGTTCTCACTGGCTGTGGGCACGATGAGCAGGTAAACTCCATCCAGTGTAGCTTCCACTGACTGGGTGTACAGATTCTTCCATGGAATCTTCAGCTCCAAACGTCCTGACAGAACCACACACACAAACACACAGCAGAGGAAAAGAACAAATAGAAAGAGGTTGAAGAGTGAGAAAGAGGGAGTAGGAGGGAGGCACTATTGTAAATGTCATAGGGTTACGGTAGGTGTTGGGTTGAGAGTCATCGTACAAATCTTACCTATATGTCCGGCTCTTACTTTAAAAGGAATGTCAAGTTGACTCTGAAACAAGAACAAAAATATTCAGCACAATATAATGTCAATGTACCTACATAATTAACAACTGATACGTTTAGCAGTAGGCCTAGCCATTCATGTTAAACCTACCAAGGCATTTTCCTTTATTTCAAGATTTCTGAGCACAGCATCACCTAGGGGGGGAAAAAGCATATTAGTTTAAAAAGACTCAAGAAGCACTGTTACATGAATATACAGCGCTAATAGATACATAGTACCATGAGGTTGGAAACATATAGGGCTGAGCCTAAGCTGACAAATAAGTTTGCCTCATTACACTATACAAATATTGGCAAGCGGCACCTTATGTTATCATGTGCTCTGTCTGTTGGCCAGGTGTCAGGCTTTGGACTTACAACTCCAAGTATCATATCTTTCTGGTTGTGCAACTTTTAGGTGCAATGACTGCAACCAAATGCTTCCTGTAGTTGTTGATCAGACTCTCACATCGCAGTGGAGGAATTTTGGCCCACTCTTCATGCAGAAATGCAACATTTATGGGTTTTCAAGCATGAACTGCTCATTTCAAGTCCTGCCACATCAACTCAATTGGGATTAGACCATTCCAAAATTGACTAGGCCATTCCAAAATTTCAAATGTTTTGCTTTTTAGCCATTTTCATCTAGACTTGATTGCGTGTTTTGGATCATTGTCTTGCTGCATGACCCAGCTGCACTTCAGCTTCAGCTCACAGACGGATGATCTGACAATCTCCTGTAGAATTCTCTGATATGCTTGACCGTTGGTATGAGGCTCTTACTGTGGAATGCTTTGTTTGGTTTTCGCCAGGCATAATGGGACCCATGATGTGATGTACAAAAAGTTGACTCAAGTTTGCCAAACACATCTGGAAGCACCTGGATGATTATCAAGACTCTTGGAAGAATGTTCTATGGACAGATGATTCAAAAGTATAACTTTTTGGATGACATGCCTGGCGAAAACCAAAAGCTGCCTTCCACAGTAAGAACCTCATACCAATGCTAAAGCATGGTGGTGGAGGTGTGATGGTTTGGGGATGCTTTGCTGCCTTAGGACCTGGACCACTTGCCTTAAAAGAAGGAACCATGAATTCTGCTCTGTATCAGAGAATTCTACAGGAGAATGTCAGGCCATCCGTTGAAGCACAGCTGGGTCATGCAGCAAGACAATGATCCAAAACACACAATCAAGTCTACATAAAAATGGCTTAAAAGCAACAAATTTTACATTTTGGAATGGCCTTGTCAAAGTCCAGATCTAATCCCAATTGATATGTTGTGGCAGGACTTGAAATGTGCAGTTCATGCATGAATACCCACAAATGTCACTGAGTTAAAGCAGTCCTGCATGGAAGAGTGAGCCAAAATTTCTCCACAGCGACAATAGAGACTGACCAACTACAGGAAGTGTTTGGTTGGAGTCATTGCAGCTAAAGGTGGCACCGGTTATTGAGTGTAAGGGGGCAATACATTTTTTACAGAGCATCATTGGGTGTTGCATAACTTTGTTTATGAAATAAATTAAATAAGTATGTAATTGTTGTGTTACTTGTTCACTCAGATAATATTAGGTTTTGGTTGAAGAGCTGATAAAAATCACTTTAAAAAATATGCAAAATTGGCCACGTGTCAAATCTTTGCAGACGGGAGAAGTATGATATTGAATAATCTGTGAATGGAAAATGTTGCAACTGTGGTGGGGATCATACTCCGAACTGCCTTGAGTGCCCTGTTAGGGTGAATGAGGTCGAGGTGTCAAAGATCAGGGCTGCGTAACGATTCTCCTATGTGGAGGCCCGTGAAGAGAGTTGAAGGGGCAAGAGGCAACAGTGTTGAAGATATGGTGGTGGATGAATTGAAACCAGTTGCTTGTGTTTGAAGTCAATCAAGTGATCTGGATACACTCACTGTGAAGGTGGATTTTGTGGCATTTATAGCCACAGTGATTAATTGTACAGCACAAGTGTCTAAGATGTCCAAGAAGCTGGATATCATATCTGCAGCCGAGAAGTTTTTTGGGCTCCAAGACTTCACGGCAGAAGCAGTACAAGGACTATGGTCCTAGGAAATGTCCAGCCCTTACAGGAGGCTTCTGAGCTTGTATTGGGACCTGATTAGAATGAGGTTTTTACAGAAAAGCAGGTAGATTAAAAAATTAAAAAAATTAAAAATGTGTTTATAGTTTGTCTATTTATTTTTACTCGAATGTTTTCCTTTTTGGGATCCTTATTATCCACACGCACAGTAAATGGCGGAATGCACTTCTAATTGTTGCGAACGCCATTATACCATAGAAGAAGACAAATAATAAGAAACGGGCGTGACCACACTTGGACTCCAGCCAAACAAAAAACTTTGGCTTTTTGGGGGGTAGGGCTTGCGAGCAAACCTGTGAAGATGGCTACCTGGGCTAGTTGACTGATGTAGGCTAGCAAACGTAGCTACCTAGTTAGCAAATAAAACTCCATAATAGCTAGCCAGTTGCCAACAAAACCTTAACAAGCAAGCATAGTAGCAATACTTTCCCTCAGCAAACCAGCCATGTCTTACTCTGGGAAACACACTTTTCACGGCACTTCGATACTAGTAACGTTACCGAAGTGACTTTTTCGTAGCAGGTTAGGAAATGGACCAGGGCTATCCAAAATCACTTCGTATTTAAGTGCCGTGAAAATAGTGTGCCCGTTGTCTCGCAAACCATAACACTTAATCGTCAAAGTAACGTTACCTCCCCAAATCCCGAGCTTGAGTTGTGAGGTGTCAAGGTTCACAACGTAGTCCCCCAGAAACCTGTTTAGGACATCTACCACCACGCTTTCGAATACCATGTTGCTGTGTCGTTCACCTCTCGGTCACCATGTTAAGTTGTTTACATTAAGTTTCTCTTGACTAGCTAGCTACCTGTCGCGCCTAGTCCTGTTTCTCAAGCATTTGGTTGCGTCAGTAGAGTAGTGGTGGGGAGTCAATTCCAAAATAATCGATTCCTTGCCAGTCGACTCCCATTTCTAGTTGTCAAGCTTCGATTCCACTATGAATAGACTCCTAAGGTTCAGTATTTTTGCAACAGAGGAAACTATTTGACGTCGCCTACTTCGAGAACAAACTCTCGCATCTTTCACAGCTATGGGGGTGCAATACACAGCGAAGAAAGAGAGGGAGAGACGGCAGAGGCACAGCCAGGCATAGACATGTCGACCATCAGGCAGAAAGTCAGAACCGTGCATCGGTAATCAAAATGTATAGCGTTGGCTATCGCAATGGTGTATATTAAAATGGAAGAGCAGGCGAGGGAGAGAGAGGATGGGGCCAAGCAGACAGACTGTCGGAATAGGCGCTTAAACGATATTTTGGTCATCTGTATCTCGCAGTGGCTTGTAAATTCACCTAAAGTATTTTAAAGTATATATTAAGCTCCCAATGAGTATGATTAAAATATTCGTCATAGTGCCAGTGAATTGAAATTAAACATAGCCAAATTCATGTTTAATTAGGCCTAAATGTGCAATAAAACGTATTGTGCTTATAGATTATTTAACGAAACCCTGGCTGGCTGTTGATGTCCTGTGGGCGGCAGGTAGCCTAGAGCGTTGGGCCAGTAACCGAAAGGTTGTTGGATCGAATCCCCGAGCTGACAAGGTAAAAATATGTCGTTCTGCCCCTTAGCAAGGCAGTTAACCCACTGTTCCCCGAGTGCCGTAGACGTGGATCTCGATTATGGCAGCCCCGCACCTCTCTGATTCAGAGGGGGTGGGTTAAATGCGGAAGACACATTTCAGTTGAATGCATTCAGTAATAGAACTAGGTTTTCGCTCCAACCAGATTAATTTGATCAACCAGCTAATTATTGAATCAGATGCCCTAAATTAAGGTTGGAGTGATGGATGGTAGGTAGCGCTCCACGAACAGGGTTGGAGAGCTCTGTCAAAGCAGGACATCCCCGCTAAACTTTTTGGAAATGGTAAATTCACTTAAACGCATCTCAAGTGCAAGTATGGTTCAGCAGCTCAAATCAGCAGGATGGGGGGCATTGTTATTAGGAAGTACGTCTACCATGGATCACTAAAATAACGATTTTGATCACACTTTATCAATTTAAATAATACGGGGACGTCTATACATTTGGCAGCCAAACATGAAATATCTTCACGCCTATAATAAACTCCAGGCTTCCATCATGTCAATTATATAAAATATAAATTATCTAGTAATACCCGTCCGAATAGCGCTATAACATGGCAAAGAATAGGTGTATCAACACAGTACCAGCATCATCCCATGTGATCCGTCAAGGCTGCACACAGCATAAACATTACTGCAATATTCTAGTTCCTACACATTACCTTCTATATTCAAACAAAATAGGCCTTTTATAGGCTAAATTGATGACTAAATGGGCATGCTCATGTCAGTCCTCTAGAACGCACATGTAGTCTTCCTAGTAGGACTGTAATGAGGTGGCGTGTCCGCATCCGTTTCAGCGTGTTTTCGAGTCGAGCAAGTGTCGCCTCTTTCAACTCTAACCACAGGAGTTGACTACTTTCGACTCCAACAATAGGAGTCGCCATAGTCTATGGCATGTAGAAAATAAAAGGTCAATAGTGTGCAACTGCAGCCCGTAATTTGGGGCGTTCCTGTGTTTGGGCATTCCTGCATGTGCCCCACCTCGATTATCCCATTGGTTCCTCTCAAGCAGTGTTGCACATTTGCTGTTTTCTCGCGAATTGGGCTACTTTGAAGACGATGTCGCTCGTGAAAATGTAGTGGTTACGTTTTTTGAGCTATTAGTAAATTGCACTGCGGCCGCCATGGCATTTCTCTTAACAAATATATATTTATATTCACTGTGACCTGTTGCTTACTGTCTGGCAGAGGCAGGTTGTTGCTGAGGGAGTGAGTGTTGGGGAGGGACGGAGGGGTGTGTGTTGAGAGAGCACTACAGCTATTGGCTGAGTCATTTGAGCGAGAGAAGAGGGAGCAACGCACGTCCTGACAACTTTTTACCAGTTGTACATAGGCTATTTAGATTGTCGTTTGTATACTGTTTTTTCTGCGATAAATAAAAATAATAATAAATACATTTAGATGGTCGTTATGGAGACACCTATTTCCAACCCATTTTCGTAAAACATATGAATACACTAGGGCTGCATTCCAAACACATTATTTTACCCCCTCAACGGGTTAATATGACCCACAATTCAATGCAAACTATAGTCACATGTCAAACTCTGGTGGCCGCGAAGTGCCCAATTCAATAAACAAGGCTGCATTTTCGGCATGTTAGGAAAAAGTATGAAGCTAGCTTGCAATATATATATATATATATATACATTGATTTTAGCGTTGGCAAATTGGCTTAGTCTCGTAAGTGAGGAGCCTATAAAACGTTGCTAGATTCATAAATATATTTTTTGCAATTCTGAAATGTATTGGAATAAATTACCAAACTATAAAACTAGCTAGCCAGCTATGGGTAACTGTAGCTAGCTACCTTACAGGAGTGCTAGCTAAATACTTTAGCTTACTAGGTACAGTAATAACTTTAGGATGGTTGTTTTTAAGCTCAACTTCAAGATTTCAACCAAGGACGTTGCCTCTCCAATCATCACTCGGAGATTTAACGTACACTCGGATGTGACGACGTAAAACGTCATTCAAGGGCTGGCAGTTTATGACCGACGGCTGTCTACGTTAAACGTACACTCGGATGTGACAACGTAAAACATTCAAGGGCTGATAGTTTATGGCCGACGGCTGTCTACTTTTAGTTTGAAACGCAGCCTAGAACGGATGCACATCAAGAAATAATGTAGTCAAAGCAGTAGCAGTTCTAGCTTGTATGGCTCCCTTCAGTGCCCCGCCAACAAAAAAAACTATAAAGTTTATTCAGACATTTGGACCAACACAAATAGATAATCATAACATTTAAAACTATGTAAATATAAAAATATATACAAAAATAAGACTCATAAATATCAAAAAGAAGTAACAAAGACAAATAGTAACACATTTGTGTTGATTTGGCTCTCCAGTATCAATACATTACCCATCCCCCAATAATGTCACCCAAGAGTCAAGACTAAACCAATTCACCTTGGTGGTGTGCAGACTGGTTTTATATTATTCTTAACGATTTTGTTTATAATAGCATTTTTTTCACCTTTATTTAACCAGGTGAGCTAGTTGAGAACAAGTTCTCATTTGCAACTGCGACCTGGCCAAGATAAAGCATAGCAGTTCGACACATAGACACATACAACAACACAGAGTTACACATGGAATGAACAAAACATACATTCAATAATACAGTAGAACAAAAAGAAAACAAAGTCTATATACAGTGAGTGCAAATAAGGGAGTTAAGGCAATAAATAGGCCATGGTGGCAAAGTAATTACAATATGGCAATTAAACACTGGAATGGTAGATGTGCAAATGATGGATGTGCAAGTAGAGATACTGTGGTGCAAAAAGAGCTAAATAAATAAATAAATACAGTATGGAGTTGGCTTTGGGGGTGACCAGTGAGATATACCTGCTGGAGCGTGTGCTACGAGTGGGTGCTGCTATGGTGACCAGGGAGCTGAGATAGGGCGGGGCTCTACCTAGCAGAGACCTGTAGATAACCTGTAGCCAGGTTACCTCGGGTGGTTTCTGATATATGGCCAATATACCATGGCTAAGGGCTGTGTCCAGGCACTCTGTGTTGCATTGTGCATAAGAACAGCCCTTAGCCGTGGTATATTAGCCATATACCACACCTCCTTGGGCCTTATTGCTCAATTATAAACCAGGTTCGAGCCCTGAATGCTGATTGGCTGAAAGCCGTGGTATATCACACCATATACCATGGGTATGACATTACATTTTTTTACTGTTCTAATTACGTTGGTAACCAGTTTGTAAAAGCAATAAGGAATAAGCAATATATGGCCAATATACCAATAAACAGCCAATATAACAGCTGTATCCAGGCACTCCGTGTTGCGTCATGCTTAAGAGCAGCCCTTAGCCGTGGTATATTGGCCATATACCATACCCCCTTGTGCCTTATTGCTTAATCATAGCAGTCAAACGAGATCCATTGATGGAAAATTATATGGCTAGTTTATCAAGGGCAAATTATCTTTTCTCTTGCGACATATTCAAATTCCTTTATTACATCATGTCATAGCTCGCAATAATTATTATTTTGAGGAAAACCGAATTTTGCTTATAACGTCGTAAGAAGTTACTACGATATTCCTTTTTAATTGGCTCAATAAAATTATGGAAAAAATAGTTTATTGTATATATATGGAAACTCCTCTTGCTGTGATATTTGTATCAATTTGGCATAGGTTTCAGTTCTTTTGGGCGGGTTTTGAGTGGTCATTGGCTGGAAATTTTAGCAAATCCTGGCAACCCTGCCCTGGTGCATGACATCTTCATCTTGTGTGACACTTTTGAATGGGTCACAAGGTTTTTATCTGATTGAAAGGTTTTTTTTCTCTCAAAGTTGCCGGGATGTTACGAAACTTCTATTCGATATATACTAAATGAGCCACACATAGCAAATACGCCAAAATAAGCATACAAATCTCCTCACTTGGTGAGTGGAAAAAACACCATCTGCTGCAGAAGACAGATTTTTGACCCAGTTATCCCTCTCGCTTAGCCTCTTCTTCTCTGGTTTATCTGAATGAGTGTGTGTATATTCAAGTTTCTTTGTTACTGTTAACATGGTTCAAACAAGCACATTTAAACCTTTAACCCTTAATATGCATTGCTTGTTATTTCTATATTTTACCATTTTCCCTATTTATGTGCCTCGGGGGCCTCCCGAGTGGCGCAGTGGTCTATGGCATACTTATTTTCCACCATAATTTGCAAATAAATTCATTAAAAATCCTACAAAGTAATTTTCTGGATTTTTTTTTCTCATTTTGTCTGTCATAGTTGAAGTGTACCTGAAAATTACAGGCCTCTCTCATCTTTTTAACTGGGAGAACTTGCATAATTGGTGGCTGACTAAATACTTTTTTGTCCCACTGTAAATATATGGATGAGCAATGGCCGTGCGGCATAGGCAAGATGCAGTAGATGGTATAGAATATAGTATATGTATATGAGATGAGTAATGTCGGATATGTAAACATTATTAAAGTGGCGTTATTTAAAGTGACTAGTGATACCTTTATTAAATCAATTTCTTAAAGTGGCCCGAGATTTGTGTCTGTATGTTGGCAGCAGCCTCTCTATGTTAGTGATGGCTGTTTAACAGTCTGATGGCCTGTCACGCCTGCTCCCGCTCTTCCCCCCCTGGGGTTCGAGGGCGCCAGGCTGCCCTGCATTACGTACTCCTGCCACCATCATTTACGCACACCTGCCTTCCTTCGTCACACGCTTCCTCGATTTTGGACTAACCTGGACTCACTCAATCACCTGTTTATTACCTCCCCTATATTTGTCAGTTCTCCGCTCTGTTCCCCGCTGCTGCATTGTTTGTCATATGTCCATGTTACCCGTGTGCTGACGCTGTTCCTGTCTTGTTCTATGTCTGTTCCCGAATAAATGTCTGACTCCCCGTACCTGCTTCTCCTGTCCGGCGTCAGTCCTTACAGAATGCAGCAGCCATCACATGAAGCATCGGGGAGTACTGGCATTCCGGTTGGTGGTGACGTCGGTCTTGGGTCGACACCAATAGAACCGGGGCTGCCAAGCCAGACCGTCGGGCTTCCACGCCCTAGCTGGCTCGAGAGGTTTCCTTGGCTCAGAAGGCGCCCATCCCACGTTGGGCCTCAACCGGATCATCAGGTCTTGTTCTCCCAGCCAGCCCATGAGTTTTCTTGTTTTGTTGGTGACGTCGGGCTTGGATACTGCTGCCAATGGAACCGGGCGTGCCTAAGCCAGCTTGTCAGGATTCCACGTCCTAGCTAGCTAGAGAGGTTTCCTTGCCTCGGTTGGCTCAGCAGGTTTCCATCCCACATCATGCTCCGCCGGATCATCAGGCTTTCACGCCGCAGCGGGATCGACAGGCATTCATGCCTCAGCCAGCACACCAGGCTCCCACGCCCCTGCCGGTTCGTGGGGAGTTTACCCCCAGCCGGCTTTCCCAGTGCCCATGTCACGATCATCTTCTTTGTTTTGTTGAAGTTGAGTGAGAGGTTATTTTCCTGACACCAAACTCCGAGGGCCCTCACCTCCTCCCTGTAGGCCGTCTCGTCATTGTTGGAAATCAAGCCTACCACTGTAGTGTCGTCTGTATACTTGATTATTGAGTTGGAGGCATGCATGGCCACGCAGTCATGGGTGAACGGGGAGTATAGGAGAGGGCCGAGAACGCACCCTTGTGGGACCCCAGTGTTGAGGGTCAGTGGAGATGTTGTTTCCTACCTTCACCACCTGGGGACGGTCTGTCAGAATGTCCAGGAACCAGTTGCATAGGGCGGGTGGAGGGTATTATGGTGTTAAATGCTGAGCTGTAGTCAATGAACAGCATTCTCACATAGGTATTCCTCTTGTCCAGATGGGATAGAGTAGTGTGCAGTGTGATGGCGATTGCGTCATCACACTGCAAAATTGGTGTTGGTCTAGGGTATCAGGTAGAGTGGACGTGATATGATCCTTGACTAGTCTCACAAAGCACTTCATGATGACAGAAGTGAGTGCTAAGGGGCGATAGTCATTTAGTTCAGTTACCTTAGGTTTCTTGGGAACAGGAACAATAGTGGCCATCTTGAAGCATGTGGTGACAGCAGACTGGGATAGGGATTGATTGAATATGTCCGTAAACACACCAGCCAGCTGGTCTGCGCATGCTCTGAGGAAGCGACTAGAGATGCCATCTGGGCCGGCAGCCTTGCGAGGGTTAACACGTTTAAAT
This sequence comes from Oncorhynchus tshawytscha, assembly GCF_018296145.1. Lineage (NCBI taxonomy): Eukaryota > Metazoa > Chordata > Actinopteri > Salmoniformes > Salmonidae > Oncorhynchus > Oncorhynchus tshawytscha. The sequence goes on from NC_056432.1 coordinate 18,669,002, forward strand.
GTTTTACTCACGTTGGTCACAGAGAAGGAGAGCCCACAGGCACTGGTAGCAGGCCGTGTCTGTGGCACTGTATTGTCCTCAAAGCGAGCTAAGAAGTTGTTTAATTTGTCTGGGAGTAAGACGTTGATGTCCGCGACAGGGTTGTTTTTCATTTTGTAATCCATGATCGGCTGCCACATATGTCTCGTGTTTGAGCCGTTGAATTACGACTCTACTTTGTTTCTATACTGACGCTTCGCTTGTTTGATTGTCTTGCGGAGGGAATAACTACATTGTTTGTATTCGGTCATGTTTCCAGTCGCCTTGCCATGATTAAAAGCATTGGTTCGTGCTTTAAGTTTTGCGCAAATGCTGCCATCAATCCATGGTTTCTGGTTACGGAAGGTTTTAATAGTCACATTGGGTACAACATCTCCGATGCACTTGCTAATAAACTCGCTCATCGAGTCAGCATATACGTACGTCAATGTTATTGTCTGAGGCTACCCGGAACATATCCCAGTCCATGTGATCGAAGCAATCTTGAAGCGTGGAATCCGAGTGGTCAGACCAGCGTTGGATAGAGATTGGACATTGGCGAGTAATATGCTCTGAAGCTGTGGATGGTGTGCTCGACTTCTAAGTCTGACCAGTAGACCGCTCCGTCTGCCTCTCCTGCGGCGACCGCGTTGTTTTGGGTCGGCCTCTGGGATTAGATCCCATGTCCAGGGTGGAGGTCCAAACCAAGGATCCGCTTCAGGAAAGACGTATTCCTGGTCGTAATGTTGGTATGTTGACATCGCTTTTATATTCAGTAGTTCTTCCCGGCTGTATGTAATAACACTTGAGATTTCTGGACTAACAATGTAAGAAATAATACATTTTAAAAAACAAATTACTGCATAGTTTCCTAAGGACCTGAAGCGAGGCGACCATCTCTGTCGGCGCCATCTTATAAAGTACAACACACTTTTGTTTTCACATTTTCCTATTCTTTTCCTATTCTGATATGCACTGACCAGAACACTGACATGTTCTTTTTCTTTTGTATTTTTTTCTCCAATAGAACACTAAATTGATGGAGAGACTGATGTCATTGGACCAAACGTAACAAAATGTGAAAAAAGGGAGACAGCCTTATTTCGCTGTCAATGAATGGCACAGTTCCAGTATTATTATATGTTTATTTATTTATAAACGGTTAGGTTCACAAAGTAGAAGATAACATCCCAGCCCTCTGTCTGCCTGGTCAATGACTTATCTGTCAGACTGTCAAGCCCTTCCAACAAGTTTGAAAAGTTTTAAATGCACACACAATGTACACATTGTAAGAATGTGGAAAGTGATGCCTTTGAGCGATTCGGAGCCTAATGGTGCAGTGAACTACAGAACAACAGTCAAACAAACTATGCTCCATAAAACATTCTATGATCTGTCACGATTTGCTTTGCACACTTTTGCAGACAACATTTGCTTGGCAAATCCAAATACTATGTCTCTAAAGATTCACATAGCTCTCACTATTCACATAAGTGAAGCATACCGGAACAACAAGACAGAAGGCATTATAATAATAATAATAATAATAATCAAATGTCATTTGAAGAGCGCATTTCCCACGATTAATAATATTTATGCATGGCTAGGGACCTGGATAGGACTTACTGGCCTGGTAGCTAAAGCTAATTCTGCTAGAGCAGAGGGGTTGGAGATTATTAGGCTATGTACACTATATAACCACAACAAGTACTAGGTGTTTTCCCTGGTCAGGTGACATGGTCAGGAAAAAGTCCTGGCCATGGGCATAACAATAACACATAGAGAGGTTGGCTGAAGCAGAAGAGATTTCCTCCCTGGTCACAGGGGCAGTAGCTGGGCCAAGGGTTCAGTTATGATGATCCCGAGCACCGTGCCCCGTCTGAGCCCGGAGGCCTTGTCTAACACCTTCAGTTGGAGCCGCAAGCCACCCAGGCTGTCCAGGCTCAGCTCAGTGAAGAAAAAGTCCTCATTGAACACAGGGCTCCTGCAGTTCCTGATTGTGGCGCTGTGTTGTCTCTGGAGCTTCCCCGGGCTTAAGCTCAGGCTGAGGCAGCAGTGGAGGGCTCTGGGGTCCCCTTCATCCCTCAGACCCTCCACGGACACCACCCTCACTCGCACTACCATGGACAGAAGAGAGGGCGACAATGTGTGCTCAGCCGAGAGGCGGACTCTGCCGCGGCCCTCCGGCAGTGGGAGGACATGTTCTCTCTGCATCCGCTCCTGGCAGTGGAGCACGTCCAGCGGGAACAGGACAGGGGGCGCCAGGGAGTTGACAACGAAGGGAGGACTGAAGCAGGACTCGATAAGGGAGGTGGAGGGAATGGGTGAGATTGCCCCCCTCCGTCCTCTGGGGTTAACCGCAGAGCATGAGGGGGCTCCTTCCAGTCCCAAAGTACCACTGAAGGCAGACTGCAGACCTGGGTGACCCTCGGTTAACCCGATGATAGAGAGTGAGAGGCCAGAGCAAGAGCGGCTGAGCAGGGGAGAGCCCAGAGGGGAGGAGTCATTTGAGGAGGGCGTATCGCTTTCTGTGCTGCCTGACTCCGACAGGCTCTTACAGGAGAGCCCTAGTTCAAGCCCCAATTGGATGGGGGGTGCTTTACACTGGTTTCGCTCTATCGCCACCCTTGTGGTGGGCCTGGGTAGGGTCCTGTCCAGTGTGTAGCCAGTGCTCTTGGAGTGAAACAGCGACTCTTTCCTCCGTGTGTTTGGACTCTCATACATCCCTGCCAAACCGTAGCCCTCTGCGGAGAATGGCAGTGGCTTCTTACCCCTCCAGGCCACCCCACTGACTTTTGTCAACTTCATTTCCTCAATCTGTTTAACTTGCGGAGTCACAGAGAAATCAACAGCACCACAGTCTCGACTGGTGAGCCTCTGACTCACAGTGTGGGGTTCAGCTCCCGCTAGGCTCCTGCACAGCCGAGGGGGCAAGCAGAACTCTGGGATTTTGTCCGGAGTCAGAATGTTACTGTGCAACTTGTTGGAGAGACTGGCCTTGGCTGAGAGATCCTCCTCCTCACTCTTTCCCACGTAGCGTCCAAGCTCTAGGGGAATGTTCTCCATGCTCTCTCGGATCTTTCCCAGGAACCACATTCTGCTGGCTAGCAGGTGTTCACTCTTGACCAAGCTGTCCTGGTTAGTTATCCCTGTTAAAACAAAATGGGTATCGGAATACTATTCTCATGAACATTCTCAAATCTAAAGTCATAATGTAGTGTATCGACTCAAGCTAAAATCATGTATAGCACGGTATGTGTAGTGTAGCCTATCTATAATAACACAAGTTTCATTGCAAGAATACACTTCTGACATCAAGAGAGTTTACAGTACCATGAATGTTTTCTCACCTGTGTAGTCCAAAGATTTGTAAATTACTGGTATGCACTTTTTCAACAAACAACTGATCTATACCTGGAAGAAACAGCCACAACTGCAGCCAACAGTTCCCTTCCTGGAAGTTAGTGGCCACACAGTGCTAACTGTTTTTTAATTGAATGAGGTTTTGGGTAGGAATCCGATAGAAGCATTCTTGGAGGGAGTGTTCCGTGCTGTGTTCCATGAATGGGAGTGTGTGTTTGAGTGATAGAGAGGCAGAGGAGAGGTGTTTTTAAAGGCTAATGTCACTCTCTGCGTCACTAGTCTGCTGCACCCGCAGCCAGGAAACGATTTGCACACACACATAGACACACACACACAGTTGTATTGACAGTATTCAAGCAATCAAGAAAAAAACTGAAAAAACCTCCAAAAGGTCAAATAGACTTCTGTGGTGGTGAGATAAAGAGGGGACTGCAGGATGTGACCATAGCTACGGGATTGATTTGACCAAGGCAATGGAATGTGTAATGTGTGCCATATTACATAGTTTCAAACCTCTCTAAAAGTAGCATCACTGTCACTGTACTCTTCTCTCTAACTGACGTCTACATCAAAGACCTTCAAAGACAGCAGCTAACCTGGCCTACACACACACCACCTCAAAGACTGACCTTAACACTCACTACACCCCGTACCTCCCTCCGACTTCTGCCGCCCCTCTGCTGACCCTCCGCCCCTCTGCCCCCACTGTAGCCTCTGTACATACTGTCCTATAGAGGGAGAAAGGCAGCCCTGGCCCATTGTAATATCAGGTCGTTCAAATAGTGACACCTAGTGATATATAGGCTAGTAGCTCTCATGTCCTCTTGTCAGGCAGGCTTGATACTGCGGCTGCATATGTATAGTCCTAGTGGGCTTGTCTTCTTGTATACTGTGGCTACATATGAATAGTCCTAGTGGGCTTTACTCCTTGTATACTGCAGCTGCATATGAATAGTCCTAGTGGGCTTTACTCCTTGTATACTGTGGCTGTATATGAATAGTCCTAGTGGGCTTTACTCCTTGTATACTGTGGCTGTATATGAATAGTCCTAGTGGGCTTTACTCCTTGTATACTGTGGCTGTATATGCATAGTCCTAGGTGGGCTTTACTCCTTGTATACTGTGGCTGCATATGAATAGTCCTAGTGGGCTTTACTCCTTGTATACTGTGGCTGCATATGCATAGTCCTAGTGGGCTTTACTCCTTGTATACTGTGGCTGCATATGAATAGTCCTAGTGGGCTTTACTCCTTGTATACTGTGGCTGCATATGAATAGTCCTAGTGGGCTTTACTCCTTGTATACTGTGGCTGCATATGAATAGTCCTAGTGGGCTTTACTCCTTGTATACTGTGGCTGCATATGCATAGTCCTAGTGGGCTTTACTCCTTGTATACTGTGGCTGTATATGCATAGTCCTAGTGGGCTTTACTCCTTGTATACTGCAGCTGCATATGAATAGTCCTAGTGGGCTTGTCTTCTTGTTTCTTCCTTTCATCTTCACATGAAATGATGGGACGACTGAAACAGTGTATGTCATGGGATAGGATCTAAAGAGGTTAGATGGATATATTAAAAGGGATAGATCAAGATGTATCTACTTCCCCAGAGTCAGATGACCTCGTGGATACCATTTTTATGTCTGTGTTCAGTTTGAAGGAAGCGGCCAACTAGGGTTAGCACAAATGGTAACTAGCGTTAGCGCAATATAGACTTCCAGTCATTGCACTAGCTCTAGTCAGCATTGGCTCGTGAAGCTACCTATCTATAACTTCCTTCATACTGGACCCAGAGTACTGGACCCAGACATAAAAATGGTATCCAGTTCATCTGACTCTGGGGAAGTAGATAAAGGGTTTCATTGCCAAAATCCCAAACTATCCCTTTAGGCAATATGGCATGTTGCTTATAGCCTTCCTTTCCAGTCTTTTAAGATATAGTGGGATCCCACTGTCTAATTAGGAGTGTTTGAGCACACAGAATAAACCAGATATTAAATATGTGGTGCAAATATAGGTTTTACTTACAGTGCAGCCTAATGACAGCAGTACAAAAGTGATAGCCCTCTGGTAGGTAGGGTTTTAGAGGTTGCTTTGGGATTGGAACTACAGCTCAGCGTTCAACACCATAGTGCCCTCAAAGCTCATTATGAAGCCAAGACCCTGGGACTAAACACCACCCTCTGCAACTGGATTCTGGACTTCCTGATGGGCCGCCCCCAGGTGGTAAGGGTAGGTAACAACATATCTGCCACGCTGAAACTCAACACAGAGGCCCCTCAGGGGTGCATGCTCAGTCCCCTCCTGTACTCCCTGTTCACTCATGACTGCATGGCCAGGCACGACTCCAACACCATCATTAAGTTTGCCGATGACACAACAGTGATCAATGACAACGATGAGACAGCCTATAGGGAGGAGGTCAGAGACCTGGCCGTGTGGTGCCAGGACAACAAACTCTCCCTCAATGTGATCAAGACAAAGGAGATGATTGTGGACTACAGGAAAAGGAGGCCCGAGCACGCCCCCATTCTCATCGACGGGGCTGTAGTGGAGCAGATTAAGAGTTTCAAGTTCCTTTGTGTCCACATCACCAACAAACTAACATGGTCCTAGCACACCAAGACAGTCGTGAAGAGGGCAAAACAAAACCTATTCCCCTTCAAGAGACTGACAAGATTTGGCATGGGTCCTCACATCCTCAAAAGGTTCTACAGCTGCCCCATTGAGAGCATCCTCACTGGTTGTATCACTGCATGGCATGGTAACTGCTCGGCCTCCGACCACAAGGCACTACAGAGGGTAGTACGTCACTGGGGCCAAGCTTCCTGCCATCCAGGACCTCCATCCCAGGCGGTGTAAGAGGAAGGCCTTAAATATTGTCAAAGACTCCAGCCACCCTAGTCATAGACTGTTCTCTCTGCTACCACACGACAAGCGGTACCGGAGCGCCAAGTCTAGGTCCAAGAGGCTTCTAAACACCTTCTACCACCTTCTTTTCTTTTGCAAAGGTAGCAACAGCCAAACTAGTCAGTATGCTGGCAGAGCTTAAATGCTCCAAAGCCACAGGCCTGTATAATATTCCTGCAAGGTTTCTTATAGATTCTGCTGAGCAAATTGGCCCTTGTATTACGCATATTGTTAATCTCTCTCTTGAACAAGGTACCTTTCCCAGGGACATGAAACAAGCTAAAATTATACCTCTGTATAAGAAAGGGATAACGTCTGACCCTGGGAATTATAATCCTGTATTTATCCTCTGTGTAATATCAAAGATCCTGGAGAGAGTTGTACATGAGCAAATTTATGAATATGTTAACAAACAGGGTCTAATGTATGATTTTCAGTCGGGTTTTAGAAAAACATACTCCACTGATTCATGTCGACTTTACTTGACTGACTTCATCAGGAAAGAGATTGATGAGGGAAATCTATGTGGAATGGTACTGCTTGACCTACAGAAGGCCTTTGATACAGTTAAATACTATCTCCTAATCTCCAAACTGGAGGCACTGGGGTTAAGCAGTATCCCTCTAGGCTGGGTAAAGTCCTATATATCAGGAAGTGAGAAAGTAGTAGAGGTTAATGGTTCACTGTCTCGGGCAAAACCAACGAGTTGTGGCGTTCCGCAGGGGAGCGTGCTTGGGCCTCTGCTGTTTTTATTTTATATTAACGATATGAAAGATGCTTGTTCTTACCGTCTTTTTCTTTATGCGGATGACCCTACACTTCTGGTGTCTCACAAAAGTTAAACTTTGTTGGAGAGCATACTTAGCACAAAACTAACATTAGCAAATGGCTTGGAGATAATAAGCTATCTCTGCACTTAGGGAAAACTGAAGCAATTATTTTTGGATCCAGACCTAAATTGAGTAGGTCCTCTGAAATCAGTGTGGAATTAGGGGGCGACATGCTGACTACTAAAACCTCTGTTAGCTACTTGGGATGTATCCTTGATGGAAGCTTGGGAGGTTTGAGCATGGCCAATAAAGTGGAAGGGAAAGTTAATGCCAGGACTAAGTTTCTGGCTAGAAAGTCCAAGCTGTTTGAAAAGGACTCCATGAAAGTGCTAGCTACTGCCCTCATTCAATGCCATTTTGACTATGCTAGCACTTCCTGGTTTGGGGGCTTATCTAAACTTATGAAGGGGAAGCTCCAGATAGCCCAGAAAAAGCTGATCAGGGTAGTATTGAAGGTGAGTCCATGTACTCACATAGGCAGGAGCTGCTTTCAGGAACTAATTTGGCTGCCTGTTGAGGCTAGGGTGTCCCAGATTAGACTAGGTTTGGTTTACAGGAGTATTTATGGTCCTGGGCCCAGATATCTAAGTGATTATTTTTCTTGTGTTAGGGATGCACACAATCACAGCACCAGATCAGGTGTTGCTAATGTATGCTTATACAGGTTCAGGAGTAATACTGGGAAAGGTACTTTCTTGTATACTGGAGCCTCAGAATGGAATGTGTTGCATCTGCCCATAAAAACAATGTCCTCTCTGGGCAGCTTTAAACAATAAAGTAAAATATGTTTATTGTCTTCTGTGACCATATGACTATGATGTAACTGGAATGATGAGATAGTTCTTCTTCTCTGTTTATGTTTTATTATTTCACTGCCATACTGTGTTTGATCCTGTCTAGCCATCTTGTCTCAAGAGGACCACAATGGAAATAAGTCCCAGACTTTATTGTGTGATAGCCTCAATGATTTCATTAATGTGCATGTATTGGCTTTTTCAAGTTTTATGTGTGCTTGTTTTTTTAAATGGTCAAATTAATAAACGAAGCGAAACTAAGACATAAGACTCCTGAACATCTAATCAAATGGCTACCCAGACTATTTGCATTGCCCCCCCCCCCTTTTACACTGCTGCTACTCTGTTAATTATCTATGTATAGTTACTTTAATAACTCTACCTACATCTACATATTACCTCAATTACCTTGACTAACCGGTGCCCCTGCACATTGACTCTGTACGGGTTCCCCCTGTATATAGCCTCGCTATTGTTATTTTACTCCTGCTCTTTAATTATTTGTGACTTTTATTTATTTTCTTCTTTTTCTTTTTTTTCTTAAAAATGTATTGTTGGTTATGGGCTTGTAGGTAAGCATTTCACTGTAAGGCCTACACCTGTTCTACATTTAGGGTGGCAGGTAGAGCCCAGTGGTTAGAACATTAAGAGAGTAAGGTTGCTGGATCAAATCCCTACGCTGACAAGGTAAAAATCTGTTGTTCTGCCCTTGAACAAGGTAGTTAACTCACTGTTCCCTGGTATGTTGTCATTGTAAATAAGAATTTGTTCTTAACTGACTTGTCTAGTTAAATAAAGGTTCATTTTTTTTAAATGCAGCATTTGATTTGAAAGGTTTTGTCTATGAAAACATGAATCCTAATGGCCACTAGAGGGTGCAAGCAGACTGAATTTAACCTTGGATGCCAATATGGCTAGATCCAGGGTGATTTTACTAAGATTTTTCTTCCAACATGTTTGTATAGGGCTTTATTTGGGGGTTTTGAACATTTATTTTTTCAATGGATAAATATCAAAGAAGAAATCCACAGTGTCTCGTATCTTAAGTATCTTTCAATGGATGGTTTTTGATTCTTTCCATGGGTCTATTATAGCACGGCAACAATTTGTCATGTTTATTATGTTGTAAAATTAACAGTCAGACAATAAATAACAAAGTGACACAATTACAGAGTTTAAAATACACACACATATATATATATATATATATATATAACTAGGCAAGTCAGTTAAGAACACATTCTTATTTACAATAACGGCCTACACCAGCCAAACCCAGACAACACTGGGCCAATTGTGCACCAGCCTATAGGATTCCAAATCACAGCCAGTTGTGATACAGCCTGGAATCGAACCAGGGTGTCTGTTGTGACGCTTCTAGCATTGAGATGCAGTGCCTTAGACCGCTGCTTCACTCGGGAGCTCGGAGAGAGAACATGCCTTGACACACACGCACACACACACACACGCACGCACGCACGCACCCGCATGCACACACACACACACACACACACACTACGCGCCAGGGTCTTTGTCTGTGCGATTAGTTCCCCTTCTTTGCCTAATTAAAGACAACATTAATTAAGTGATTGGGAGGAACAACATGCCCGTGTACCCTCGCGCTCCGAGTGAGATGATGAATATGCAGAGGGAGTCGGGGCCCCCACGATCTCAGGGGTCAGGTGACTTTTTGTGGGAGTTAAGATATATTTTATTGTGCCAATAAAAACCCAAGTGCTTCCTCTAATGGAGAGATAAATGATCAGGGAGTCAGTGGAGGACCTTTCCTTTCACCACTGCCACAGCCTCAATTAACACTAAGGAGAGAGAGCGAGAGAGAACAGTGTGTAGTAGCTAGAACCTGGGTCCATATTCATAAAGCTTCTAACAGTAGGAGGGTTGATCTAAGACCAGGTCCCCGCTGTAGATTGATTATATTCTTGAAGACAAAACTGATCCTAGAACAGCACTCCTACTCCGAGACACTTTATGATTACGGGCCCTGTGTTATAGGAAGTGTACTCACAGTGTAATGTGAAAGCAAGCACCCTAATGTCTATGTCAATGTCAAACTGTTGGTTGCAGAAGACAGATAGTCCTCCTTGTGATTAAGAAATCTACACCTACCTGTAATGTGAGTACCTGTATCTTCTAACATACATTCACATATACTTTACATACGAACATACACACGCACGCACACACACACACACCCTCAGGGCTCATGTGATTGATGTGAGCTTCGGAATTATACCTGCTCAAGTTATGACATACTTATCCATTGTGGTTTATCTAAGAGTTCAAACCCAGGTCTCACGGCCCTTTACTGCCCTACAGTACTAACACATGCAGATTCTTCCTTCTTTCTCTTTCCCTTTGTGCGTCTCACTCCCATACCCATAACTACACACAGAGACATGTTCCTATGCACATCACACATTCATATCGCACAGGCACACATAACATACTATATAAACAGAGGCATCATGCCCATAGGGGGCACAGGAGCACGTGCCCCCTTTAGATTTGTCCTGTTAATATACAGTGCCCTCCGTAATTATTGGGACAGTAAAGTATTTTATCTTCTTTTGAAATTAACCAATGACTATGATGTTAAAGTATAGACTGTCATCTTTAATTTGAGGCTATTTTCATTCATATCAGGTGAACCGTTCAGATATTACAGGAAAGGGACAAATTCATTGGGACAAATTCACTTATATATGTATTAAAGTAGTCAGAAATGAAGAATTTGGCCCCATATTCATAGCATTTTGGAATCACTTTTATTGTAAATACGAATACGTATCGAATATGTTTCTCAACACTTCTAAACATACAGCAAATGCATCCAACAAATGTGTTGAGTCACAAGCTTGATGTAGTCATTGTAGTCATTGTGTGCTATGAATGTGGGACCGAATACTTCACTTTTTAGTACTTTAATACACATATAAGCAGGGAAAAAAGTACCCAATTTTCATACTCAGTAAATCTGAAAGTCACCCAGTAAAATACTATTTGAGTAAAACTCTAAAAGTATTTGTTTTTAAATATGCTTAAGTATCAAAAGTAAATGTAATTGCTAAAATATACTTAAGGATCAAAAGTAAACGTTTAAATCATTTCAAAATCCTTATATAAAGCAAACCAGCAGGAATCATTTACTTGTTTTTTTTCTTCTTCCGGATAGCCAGAGGCACGCGCCAATACTCAGACATCATTTACAAATGACTGTGGCATGTGGAAAGTCACTGAGCTCTTAAGTAAGGCCATTCTACTTCCAATGTTTGTCTATGAAGATTGCATGGCTGTGTGCTCAATTTTATACTCCTGTCAGCAAAGGTGTGGCTGAAATTGCCGAATCCACTAATGTGAAGGGGTGTCCACAAGGAGGGAGCAATTTTACAAAGGGTCACGGCTAGCACGGAAGCCTGAGAGGCAGCACACCCAAAAAATTAGGGCGGGGGCACACGGGGAGATTGGCGGAGTCAGGGTTTAGACCTGAGCCAACTCCCCCGTGCGTGTGACTGGTCGGGCACCGTGCTATGCGGTGATGCACCATGTCTCCAGTGCGCAGTCACAGCCCGGTGCGCTATATTCTAGCTCCTCGCATTGTCCGGTCTACAGTGGGCATCCAGCCAGGACAGATGGTGCCGGCTCAGCGCTCCTGGCCTCCAGTGCGTCTCTTCGGCCCAGGATATCCTGCGCCGGTACATCTGCACAGCCCAGTGTGTCCTGTGCTAGCGCCCCGCATTTTCCGGGCGAAAGTAACCATCCAGTCAGGATGGGTTGTGCCAGCTCTGCGCTTGAGATCTCCAGTGCGCCTCCACGGCCCAGTGTATCCGGTGCCTGCTCCACGCACCAGGCTTCCAGTGCATCTCCCCAGTCCGGTGAGACCTGTTCCAGTTCCACGTACCAGGCCTCCAGTATGTCTCCCCAGCCTGGTAAACCCTGTGGCAGCTCCACGCACCAGCCTTCCAGTACGTCTCCTCAGTCCAGTGAGACCTGTTCCGGCTCCACATGAGAAGCCTCCAGTGATGATCCATGGTCCGAAGCCTCCAGTGATGATCCATGGCACGAAACCTGTAGTGATGATCCATGGCCTGGAGCCTGTAGTGATGATCCATGGCCTGGAGCCTGTAGTGATGATCCATGGCACGAAGCCTCCAGTGATAATCAATGGCCCGGAGCCTCCAGTGATGATCCATGGCACGAAGCCTCCAGTGATAATCCATGGCCCGGAGCCTGTAGTGATGATCCATGGTCCGAAGCCTCCAGTGATGATCCATGGCCCGGAGCCTGTAGTGATGATCCATGCCACGAAGCCTCCAGTGATGATCCATGGCCTGGAGCCTGTAGTGATGATCCATGCCACGAAGCCTCCAGTGATAATCCATGGCACAAAGCCTCCAGTGATAATCCATGGCACGAAGCCTCCAGTGAAGATCCATGGCACGAAGCCTCAAGTGATGATCCATGGATCCGGAGCCTCCAGTGATGATCCATGGCACGGAGCCTGTAGTGACGATCCATGGCAAGGAGCCTGCAGAGACGGTCCCCAGTCCGGAGCCTCCAGCGACAGTCCCCAGTCCCGAGCCTCCAGAGACGGTCCCCAGTTCGGAGCCTGCAGCGACGGTTCCCAGTCCGGAGCCTCCGGAGACGGTCCCCAGTCCGGAGCCTCCAGCGACGGTCCCCAGTCCGGAGCCTCCAGCGACAGTCCCCAGTCCGGAGCCTCCAGCGACGGTCCCCAGTCCGGAGCCTGCAGCCTGTCCAGCCTGCAGCGACAGTTCCCAGTCCGGAGCCTGCAGCGCGGTTCCCAGTCTGGAGACTGCAGCGACGGTTCCCAGTCCGGAGCCTGCAGCGACGGTTCCCAGTCCGGAGCCTCCGGAGACGGTCCCCAGTCCGGAGCCTCCAGCGACGGTCCCCAGTCCGGAGCCTCCAGCGACGGTCCCTAGTCCGGAGCCTGCAGCGACGGTTCCCAGTCCGGAGCCTGCAGCGACAGTTCCCAGTCCGGAGCCTGCAGCGACGGTTCCCAGTCTGGAGACTGCAGCGACGGTTCCCAGTCCTGAGCCTCCAGTGACGGTTCCCAGTCTGGAGTCTCCAGCGACTGTTCCCAGTCCGGAGCCTCCGGCGATGATCGGTGGTCTGTTTTCTCCGGTGATGATCTGCGGCCCGGTTCCTCCAGTGAAGGTCCATGCAATAAGGCCGCCACCAAAGCGGAGGGATCTGCGGGCGGAGATGGTCTACATCCCACATCGGAGCTGCCGCCGTGAAGATATGCCCACCCGGACCCTCCCCTTTAGAATCAGGTGTTGCGGCCGGAGTCCGCACCTTTGGGGGGGAGGGGGGGGTTTACTGTCACGCCCTGGCCATAGAGAGGCTTTTATTCTCTATCTTGGTTAGGCCAAGGTGTGACTAGGGTGGGCAATCGAATTTCTTTATTTCTATGTTGGTGTGGTTCCCAATCAGAGGCAGCTGTCTATCGTTGTCTCTGATTGGGGATCATATATGGGGAGGCAGGGTAGGCTAGTGGTTAGAGCGTTGGACTAGTAAGCGAAAGGTTGCAAGTTCAAATCCCCCAGCTGACAAGGCACAAATCTGTTGTTCTACCCCTGAACAGGCAGTTAATGCTTAGTTCCTAGGCTGTAATTGAAAATAAGAAATTGTTCTTAACTGACTTGCCTAGTTAAGTAAAGGTAAAATATATATATATCAGTTGTCCTGTTTTGTGGGTAGTTATTTTCTGTTTAGTGTCTGCACCTGACAGGACTGTTTCGGTTTTCACTCTTTGTTATTTTGTTTGAGTGTTTTGAGTAATAAATTTATCATGAACCCTTACCACGCTGCGCTTTGGTCCATGCCTTCTGACGAAAGACGTGACAGGTGTGTCCAAACTTTTGACTGGTTCTGTATATTATTATTATTATTCTCTGTTATCCTACTACTAGCCACCTGGCAAGTTTGCTTTAGCTAGCCCAGATAGGCTCCCAATCTCATAACTATCTTCCAAGAAGCTAGCTTGTCTAACTATCTCTGCTGGCATGCCAGCTGGCAAGGTTGGTATACATTAGAAAAGCAACAACTACCAAATTTTCTGAATAAGACTCATATTCATTTCAATCTTTTACCAAGATTTTTGCAGAGATGCAGAGAAGCATATCTAGTTTCTTTAAAAAAATACCAACCAGGGCCTCCCGAGTGGTGCAGCGGTCTAAAGCAATGTATCACAGTGCTAGAGGCGTCACTACAGACCTGGGTTCGGTCCCAGGCTGTATCAAAACCGGCCGTGATAGGGAGTCCCATTAGGGCAGCGCACAATTGGCACAGCGTCATCTGGGTTAGGGGAGGGTTTGGCCAGGGGGGGCTTTACTTGGCTCATCACAATCTAATGACTCCTTGTGGCGGGCCGGGCACCTGCCGGCTGACCTTGGTCGTCAGTTGAATGGTATTTCCTCCAATACATTGGTGCTGGTGGGAGTTAAGAAGCTTGGAGGGTAACGTTTCAGAGGATGCATTCCTCGACCTTTGCCTCCCGAGTGTGTTGGGGAGTTGCAGCGATGAGACAAGATGGGGTAAACATGTATAAAGGGGGTAAACATATATAAATAAATAACCACCAGTCAGAGGGATACATAGATATGCAGTAGAAATATACTTATTTTTTACATAGAATTAAGCAGAATGCCGAAAAAGCGATCCTCACCTAATTTGTGCCCCCTCAGATTTTTGGGGTGCATGACGCCCCTGTATATAAACATCTAAAACCGACATCATAGAAATATACATACTGATTCTTCTCTGTTTCTCTCTTTCCTCCTTCCCCGCAGGCCAGGTAACTCCATATCTATGGCCTTAGGCAGGGAGAGTCCTGTTGCCTCTACTCTCTTACTGGACAAAGAGGGCTGTGGTTCAGTCCGACGGTCAGACATCCAACTATAGATCCTTAATATCCCCTGAGATGGGTAATGACATGGGGATGGGAAGGTAAATAGCTGGAACAGTGTAGAGCCCAATCAGGTCATGGTCATATTCATTAGGGCACACCGTAGCAAAATGTTTTGTAAAGGATAACAAAAACGAGCACAGAATGTCCCTCACGTTTTCAGGCTTTTTTTTCTGCTTTTTTTCTGTTTTGTCTAATGTATACAACCCATGTGTGAAAGTCTAGTAGGCAGCAGCAGATTTAAATGTAACTGTTCAAACTATAATCGTTCATACAGAGAAAATACAAATATTGACTTTGTCCTTTCAGAATTTTTTGAGTACTTTACCCTCCGTTTCTATTGTTGAGGCCATAAATAAGAATATGAGTGCTTATCCCCTCCCACCTTAACCTCCTCAAAAGGTAGGAAAGTTTCTGGGACCTCTTCTCCGACTGGACTGTGTCTCCATGTGAGAAAATGAGAGATGAAAGAGGAGAAGAGATTTAAAGAGGAGAAAGTTTGGGACAGAAGCCAACAAGACTGCCCCCTAACCTATTTTTGCAATCCATAATAAAGAGTAATAATGTCTAATCAGGTAAAATAATGTGAACCATTAAAGCAGACAGCAGAATGGAGATTGGATGAGCTGCGTCAGAGGACCTTGTTCAACGGAGATTGCTTACTTCAGCCAGGAGGGCAGCTAGACCCTCTGAGCACTGAATCACCCTCAATCATAGAGAGTGAGAGAGACCATAAGAGAGAAAGGGATTGAGAGCAAGAGGAAAGAGGGGTGGATGTAACAGAGAGGGAGAATGAAAGGGTTGGAGAAAGAGAAGAGGCGGGGCAAAGAGTGAGAGACAATGAATAGAGATAGTTATTGTAATCTGTGGTCCTCTCTAGGTGACCTGCCATTTATAGCGCTAGCGCTGACAGCTTCTCTCTGTCGCCTGGGCCGATGGTTAATGCTGCCTAGGTGAGCTGTTCATTGGTCAGGCTTGGCTGGCTCCACGGGCAGCAGACACGTGCCAACTATCCCCACCGTCAAGAGGCTGGTGTGGTACAGACGGTGAGGCGGCCATTACCGAGTGGCAGCAGCTGTGGTCCATACTCCCAGCGCCCGCTAGCAGTGAATCACATACGTTAGTACGATGAAGCTAACTCTTTCAGGCAGTTTGTAAGGCTGGCTTTGAAGACAGCTGTGTACAGATGTAGGCTATTGGAGTGCATAGTACTACTACTACCTGGTCAACAAAAGAGTAGACTCCTTGTGTGTGGTTGTACTTCTACAGCCTCTGGCAAGAGATGTGTGGACCTTTATGGCACAGGTGGTAGTGTGCTAGCTCTCAGGCTTGCAGGAGTTTGTCAGGAGTGACATGTATAGTAAGTAGCACGTCAGCATACTGTAGGTGACATATAATTACAATGGTTAAATGTCAGCATTTTGATATATTCTAATGTTGTGGATCGAGTGTGTAAAGTTTCTCAGTTGCACAGTGGAGTTGCTCTTTCAAGGTCCTGAGATGTATCTCCGAGCTCACACTTCTTCTGGCACTGAAGATTCTAGTTGAAAAAGAAACCTCTTAAGAATATTATAATTTCATTAGTACTGCTACATAGTGAAGCCCTTGTGCCCTTGTGTGGGGTCTCGTTCTCTACTGTCTCCCGTCTTCTAAATCCACGACTTTGTGCAGAGAGGGAGAAAAAATGCACTGCTGCAGTCCAAGGGTCTTTGTGCATGCTTGAGAATAACTACATTGCAGTTGGCGAAGGGAGACTAACCGATGATCTACAAATCACCTCACCATTAGTGATGACGGCTCATTGTGTTTTTTTTGGTAGTCTGCAATCCCCAACTGCAATGTAGTCAATCTCAAACACACCCTTGTTCTCTATAGTTTAGCCAGTGTGGATGAGTAGACCTGTTCGTTTATGTCCGCACTGATGGTTTAACTTGACTATAGATAACTGCAGCAGTGGCACAGAGAAATCTCATTGTTCACCCTAAATTCTACTGGATTAAATAATTAATCTATCAATGCAATTATATGTTTTTACCAATTGACTCAATTTCTCTCATGCAATGTTACCCATTATACTAAAATGTACGATCCGTTTCAGAGAATATCATATCTCTGCTCTGCTCTGCTTTGTGTGTGTGTGCGTGTGCGTGTGTGTGTGCGTGCGTGTGTGGATGAATGAGAGCATTAATGAATTAAGCTGCTCATTATGATGGCCTGTTCTTGTTGGTCATTAAAAAAACGCATGTAGAATTTGTCACCCTGGCCCGATGGAGTCTGGGTAATTATGGTTAATGTCTCATCTCCTATTCAAGACTGGAGCATTATTCTTGGGAGGGTCGCGCAGCAACGACCCCCTGACCTCATATTTTATTCATCTTAACAGTCATATTATTCATGATTAACAGATTTTCACAGAACAAAAGTTAGATTCATATTCATGTCATACAATTTAGTTCATGCTAACAGTTTTTATAAGATATAATAAAGTTTTTGCCTTTTGGAAACAAATGGTCATAATCTCACTTTCAGCCCTATTCAGATTCATACCTCTGTGTCTTTTGTCTCTTGATTTGATATGACTTGAGAGAGAAAGAGATTAATTATAAAAAATATAATTTGAAAGAAAAGAGTGTGTGTGCATGCGTGTGTGTTTGTGTGACAGAGACCTCGTTAATAATGACACAGACCAATTTCAATCCTAGCTCCCACGTCTTCCCTCCACTTGTGCATCTCAATTATTTGTTCAGAGGCTGGTGTGACAATGGCATGGGTTATGGTTGCCTTTGGCATGCTAAACAGGAAGACAGCCTGAAAGTAAGTCACTGTCAGTGGGCAGTACCAAACCCTTTGTGTTCTGGAGGGGACCTGCTCCCTGGACTTCAAAGGTGGGATTATGTTGAAAAGAGAAAAACAAAAGAAAACTTCATCTAATGCCCGCTTTTGAAGTTATGGAGATATATAATACCCCCATCCATCTTTTGTGGCACACACACTCATAGGCACACATGCACACACAGTGCTACCTCTTGAGTTCTTGCAAAAACTGAATTTGATTGACAGATTGAATAACCTATTCATTTGATAATTAACGTTTAGAGCTTCCAATTATAGGCCTATATGCTACATGTTACAACAATATTCGGGAAATTATATTTGATGTTAGCATAGCCTAACAGGATGTTTCAATATAATTCAATATGTGGGACGTTGGCTTGTATAAAAAAAACTGTGAAATCACTCGTTAATAAACGGTTTCATTTGGGTTAGGTTCCGCGCGAGTCAGAACGTTTTTTTGGCGCTTTATTGGGCTCGCCCATGTGTGTGATAATGTGTAGATGTTTCAAACCTAACAATAACCATAAAAGGCATAAACTACTTTTCAGCTCCGTGACGAGCTCTGTGAATATCACGATACCCCTCAAAGCAAACATTTGCCTTCATGTTTGTATTACAACATTTTCAAGAGTGGAATGAGTTTGAATAAGCTTGAATGTAACCGCATAAATTGAAACCTGAAATATCGTGTGTAGGCCTATAGGCCTAATAAGGTGCAAAATAGTTGAACTTGCTCTCATGACTTTCGTACGAGGTGTCACGCACTAAATGAAAACTAGCAAACAACATCAGAAAAAAACCGTCTCGATAATTCAAAGAAATCATTCCAATTAAAACTTAACACAATAATTTATGACAGATTATGTATTTCGTTTAAAGTTCTTTATAAATCTCTTAAGATAAATAATGTTATTTTACAGTTATAACATGTATCTTAGGTGCTAATAACAACAGTTCATATACATTGTGTTATTATTAAACTACACATTTAATTATTCAATTAAATCTAATGAACAAAAACTTTAAAACAATTTATATTATCCACTCAAACATGTAAAAACTGAGGCAGCAAGTTTTGATCTTCCTCTATATTTTTATTGAATTAATTATGATTATTAAATCAAAACTCTCTTTGGGTCAATTCCTGATTGTATTTCAGTGCCACTTTTAATGTGGCAAATGCCTTCACAATGTGCTAATGGTTTAGAACAAATTATGCTGAAATGCGTGGTAGCCAACTCATCACTAGAATGATAGGCCTACAGTCTGAATTCCTTCACAGGTCACCATACCTGCTCAACTTTTAGGCAACTATAGGCTAAATGATTAACATTTTAGATACTGCTCTTGCCCCTTATGTTGTTTGTTCCCCCGTCGATACAGAATCGAGTTTTTGACGTTTTATCCGGTTAAGGCAGCAGGAGAACCGGGTGTATCGGATTGCCCATGCCCTCCAAAGGATCGGAACCATTCTTCTCCAGCAAGGATGAAGAGGAGCAGAGATGCGATGGGCCGGGCGGAAGGCCCGAAAGACCGGGCATCGGACCCATAGACGGGGTCGGTTTGATGGGCACGGGCATGGTGGGTAGCGTCTGTCCGCTCGCGTGGTGGTAGAGATCCTTCATGGACACGCCAAAGGGAGCGTACTCTGATGAGACTGGTAGGGGCATGGCGCTCATGGAATCTGACAGCATGCCGACGTGCGGCCACATTGAGTTGACCACACTGCTGAGCTGCGCGGGCACAGGGTAGCCCAGGTGCTGCATTACCGAAGTGATGGGCAGCCCGCTTGTCATCACGCCCTTGTAGTCCCGACCTATGATGTTCTCAATGGCGAACGGGTGCTTGAAGCCGCCGGACTGTCTGCTGTTGATGCTGCCGTAGCTCTGGAAGTGGGGGAGCCTTCCCACTGCCGCGGCGGGGCCTTGGTGCTCATGATGCCCTCCACTCAGCTTGCCCTGGTGGTGGAAATAGTGCATCATTGGGGAGCTCTTGCAGGCCATGTGCTCAGCGCGCAGCAGTTTGAAGCGCTTCCTCCTGCGTAGAAAGCTGCCGTTTTCGAACATGTCTCCACAATCTGGGTGCAGGGCCCAAAAGCTGCCCTTCCCCGGCTGTTCGGGCCGCCGGGGGATTTTGATGAAGCAGTCGTTAAAGGACAAGTTGTGTCGCAGAGAGTTCTGCCACCGCTGTGTGTTCTCCCGGTAGTAAGGGAATCGGTCCATGATGAACTTGTAGATGTCGCTCAGTGGGAGCATCTTCTCGGTGGAGTTCTGAATAGCCATGGCTGTCAGAGAGATATAAGAGTAAGGCGGCTTCTGCTCGCTGTACGAGTTCTTCCCCGGACGAGGCATGCTTTTGGTTACTTATTTATGATGTATCAATAGCATATGCTGTATATTGTTTGTTAAAGGGCGCCTGAATGTTGTTGCAAGTCTTTGGTCAGTATGAGTGACTTGGCGCGAGTTAGAGTTTTCCACAGTTTGTAGACTCCAAAATCATTGATCTCCTGGCATGTTGTTCTTCTTTTAGTGGTGTACATGGAAGATCATAAGTGAGTCAGTCAGGCAGACACAGACACAGACTCTGGTCATGTTTTCTCCAGATGAATTCCCCAAAGATGCGGATCACAAAAAGCACCAAAAGGTTTCCTTGAAGAATCGTGTTTTTTTTCTTCCACAGGCGCACACTAATTTAGCCTACACGTTTATCTCGCGCGTAAAAGTACAACACATCAAATAAAGTCCGTCTCTTTTGCAGTCTCTGCGACAGTACAGGGCAAGGGGTTGGTGATGCTCCTCGCTTTGGGCCTAATGCTCTTCGTGTGCGCTCTTCTGGCCACCCTTTGCCGTTTTTGTAAGGCTGGAGCGGCGCAGAGACCCCTGCAGGTCTCGCTCTATTATCACATGGCATTTAGGCACTTACGGACCCGTCGCGGGGGAAGGGGAGGGATGGATGATGAGGATTACAGGAGAGGGGAAGGGAGAATCTAAACACATCCGCGCGCCCTTAGCTGGTGTCAATCAGGAAACTCGCGCGCTCTGAGAGGAAAAGGGTGGATATAATAGTATTAGTGATGAGGCAAATAAAAGCCCATCATAGTAGCCTATAATCTAATAATACTAAAGTTAATATTATGATTACTATAAAGAGATTATTAAAAGATTATTAAAAAACAGACCAAAATGTTCTTACACTTTTTAAAATTGTTGAATAGCCCTACAGCCTACGTCTTTATTAGAATAAGTTGTAATGTAATTTATCTTTCACCAATTTTGTACATTTTAGTCCCCCATAGGCCTAATTGTAAATCATTCATGAAAATTAACAACTTGTCTCTGTGCTTTATGTGAGTTAATAAAGGTCAACTTTAAACAGTGTGGCTTTTTAACTAGGCTACTACAGATCCCTGAATTATTAAAGTTGCGTTTTTAAAAATTCGTTATAGGCTTTATCTTCATTTTCTCTTTGTTTATGTGAAGAAATATGACAGATTCCAAGCTAGTCCTAGCTACACCGAGTGTACAAAACATTAGGAACACCTTCCTAATATTGAGTTACACTCCCTTTGCCCTCAGAACAACCTCAATTCGTCCGGGCATGGACTCTACAAGGTGTCGAAAGCGTTCCACGGGGATGCTGAACCATGTTGACCAACGCTTTCCACACTTGTGTCAAGTTGGCTGGATGTCCTTTCGGTGCTGGACCATTCTTGATGCACACGGGAAACTGTTGAGCGTGAAAAACCCAACAACGTTGCGCTTGGCACCTACTACCATACCCCGTTCAAAGGCACTTACATCTTTTGTCTTCCCCGTTCACCCTCTGAATGGCACACATACACAATGCATGTCTAAGTTTTCTCAAGGTTTAAAAATCATTATTTAACCTGTCTGTTCCCCGGGCGCCGAAGACGTGGATCTCGATTAAAGCAGCCCTGGGTTGGGTTACACATTTCATTTGAATGCATTCAGTTGTACAACTGACTAGGTATCCCCCTTTCCATTTCCTCCCCTTCATCTACACTGATTGAAGTGGATTTAACAAGTGACATCAATAAGGGATCATAGTTCCTAATGTTTTGTACACTAAGTGTATTTTATGCACAGTAATTTTGATGCTTCAAAATGCAACTTTATGCAACCTATTTAACTTTATGCACGCTGTTCAGAAGGATACCTCATACAGTGCCTTCAGAAAGTATTCATACTTTCATATTGTGTTGTGTTATAGCCTGAATTCAAAATGGATGACATAGATTTTTTTTTATCTCACCCAACTATACATATGTCACACAAATGACAAAGTGAAAACATGTTTTTAGACATTTTAGCAAAATTCTTGAAAATTAAATACAGTATCTCGATTTACATAAGTATTCACACCCCTGAGTCAATACTTTGTAGAAGCACCTTTGGCAGTGGTTACAGCTGTGAGTCTTTCTGGGTAAGTCTCTAAGAGCTTTGCACACCTGGATTGTACAATATTTGCACATTATTTTTGTTTTAATTCTTGAAGCTCTGTCAAGTTGATTGTTGATCATTGCTAGACAGCCATTTTCAAGTCTTGCCATAGATTTTCAAGCTAATTTAAGTCAAAACTTTAACTTGGCCACTCAGGAACATTCAATGTTGTCTTGGTAAGCAACTCCAGTGTACATTTGGCCTTATTTTTTAGGTTATTGTCCTGCTGAAAGGTGAACTTGTCTCCCAGTGTCTGTTGGAAAGCAGACTGAAACAGGTTTTCCTCTAGCATTTGACCTGTGCCGTTTCTTTTTATCCTAAAAAACACCATAGTCCTTGATGATGACAAGCATACGCATAACATGGGCAACTGTGGCCCCCATCAAAGTTGTCCATAACTTTTATAGGCCATGAACACACACACACGTTGATTAATTGCTGAGAGGTGATTCGTTGCAACCAACCTGCCATCTCACACACACACACACACACACAATCATGTTGTTGGAGATTAATTGCGGTGAGGAGACTCGTTGCAGCCAACCTGCTGTCTGTCTGTTTAAACACCCTCTCGTGTATCCTACAAGGATGTAAACAAACTTGCTCCCATTTCTGAGTTGATAAACAGAATAACAAAAGCTGTTCCTGCTTTTGCATTGCCAGGTGTAATGTCTCTGCCCTTGACGGCGCCCACAAATACATTACAATACCCACTGGGCACAGATGTCAGTTCAACGCAGTGGCGTGTATTCATGGATGCCAAGGGAAGCCAGTCTTCTCAAAAAAATGAACAAAAAAAAAACATAAAACAAGTTTTCTTTTGTCTCTCTCTGTTTCAGAATGTTCCTTCAATTCGCAAGAGGCTGAATGTATCTCACAGGAGAAAGCTTCCGAGCGAGTGAAACAGCGCCCCTCTGTCTCTCTATGTGTAGGCCATCTATCTGATGCTGTCTTGTCCAAATGAGTATGACATTGTTGCCGCCTGTAGCATTGAATGCAAGAGAAGCCAGCAACCATCTGGCCTCCCTTGACAAAAAAAGTATTAAAACATTTGCCAATCAGAGTTGAGCTAAACTAAATGGTCCTGGTGCACCAAAAAACAGTGTTGAGGGAAGCCAGCTTGGATTTGGCGTCAATCCTATCAAATCCCATTGAGAGCAGATGTCTTTTACAGAAAAATTTGAATTTCGTTGTGTTGTTGTCCTCTGGTGGCTAGCTTGCCAGCTAGCAAAAATGGTCCCTTTTCTAAATTAGTCATGGATGGAGATAGGGATTTTGACTTGTGGTTTTACTTCATTCTCCATACTGGACAATGATTGTAATAACGATTCTGATCCAACCATTAATTCATACACTGTGGTGCCCCTGGCCTGAGAGGATGGCAGTTCAATATGTAGATAGATGTAGAAGGCTACTGTTAACTAGCTAACGTTGCCCATGAATGGAAGTTAGGCTAGCAAGCAATCATTTTAGCCAGGTAGCCTAGGACAACAACAAGCATGTACTGTATGACAGAGTGATAGACCGTTTCATCAACATGAAAGAGAGGAGGATGGCATTGGCGTTTTTCTACAAGTTTCTACTTGCACGAACACACACAAACACACACACAGAAATCAGAATCATGGACAGGCACATCATATTTAGCTTACTTTGATTGACTACATTATTTTTGGTATAGTTTGGTGTCACTGTATTAGACTAAGCAGAGGAAATGTGATGATGTTGAAGTATTGAAATTGAAATGGTGCTGGAATAGTGGAGGCAGCTCCAGTTGTCTGCGATTTGCAGTAACCCTCTGTGGTTCTAAATCAATAGTTGTTTAGTGGCCCGAAAATGTCAGAAACATTAACTGGCTAGACCATGCTGTACATCATGTAACTGTATGTTACTGTACATGGAATATGCTTTATGGACTTCACTGGACAGAGGTTGCTATCCGGTTTTGTGATAAAACATAGATGTGGCTGAATTCATTCTGCTTCTGTCTTTTTATTGTCTCTGCCTTTAGGCCTATATATCATGGTCGCAAGACATATGAATTAACAGGTTATAGAGCCAACAATGCAATTATCACAACACACAGGTTGCAAATGGCTTTTTTTTGTGGGGGGGGGGCTTCCCCAGTGATTTTACCCATGCACTACTACTGGTTTAACGTCTAGTTTTGATTTACATTTGGTTGAGTTGTCGACTGAAGTGAATTCAACTTGACATCAACAAAAATGTAGGTTAAAAGTTGTGTGAAAAAGAGAGGAAATATTGATGACTTTTTGAAAATCCAGTCAGTTTTCCACGTTGATTCAGCATCATCACATTGTTTTTTCGGTTGAAATGACATGAAAAAACGTTGATTCAACCAGGTTTGCCCAGTGGGTAATGAAAGCCTTCCATGATTTACCTTCCATGGAGAGAGGTCAACAAATTTAATTAAGCTGAGCTTGCTATATTAGATATGAATATTCAAACCGGTGTCAATTCATTAGCCAACAGATCCCCCCCACAGTCCTTCAAGCACTAAAGGGTTACCGGTGCCAAAGGATAGCATATTTTATACATATGAGTCTTTATATTAGCAGCTCTATTTGTCGCTCGTGACCAAGAGAGCACTTTTAAAACGAATTTAGGCTATAGGCTTCAAGAAGAATGCATTGTTTTTCAGAGCCTAAAAATGTGTTGGTGCCCTTTGAGGCCCATAGAGGCTAACACGGGGGTATACATCCTCTTTAAACACTTGGGAAAGATAAATATTAAATCTGTTTTCACAAAGGGGGCCGTTAAGTAGACACCACGCTGATATGCATAACACAATTAATTAGGTACTGTAGTCTGCAGCATCCAACTCCTGGACAAACAACTAGGCTACTTGTAAAGCACACCTTCTGGGCATACTGAACATATGCTGGAATTATCCTTAATTGGCTAATTACGTAAATTACTCATTAATTTTTTTACAGCACATCAATTATAAAAGATATATCAATTAATTTAGCATAAATTAAGGCTGCACACCGCTGTAGAACGAGGTATGGGGATGAAGGCGCAGGGAGGGGGCCCACACATGGTGGTGGGGGTTGCGGGAAAAGGGGTCGTCTGTTTGTTTCGAGTCTAATAATTATTTGTTCAGCTTAGGGCAGGATATTCTTCCTCTGTCTCCCGTTTGAAAATATATGTGGATAATGGAAATTATGATAATAATCTTTAAAGACCCCTCACGATGTCATCATGGGCGCATCGCGGCTTAGCGAGCCATTTAAATCAATTAGTATTGTTTCATAGGAAAATGAGCCGGTTTGGGAGTGGTAAGGCTTACCGTTGGAGTAATGGGAAATTATTTAGTGGTGACGCTTTAATGCTCCGTGATCGTTCTATTTCCCTATAAAACAGAGGGTGGGTGGTGATGGCGTTTCCTTGTTGTCGTTCAAAGTTACTGGAAACTCAGCCAAATTCTGGCGAACCTATCATGAGTCGTGACAGAAAAGTGGCTTTTTGGTTGGAAATATTGCACAAATCTGGTCTTCATTTAGTCATTTGAGTAATACCGGCCTATACACAATGTGTCTCATCCATGACGACTAAGTGAATTACACTCGTATCAGAGACCGTTTGTTTTTCAGAGAAAATACAATAAGGAAAGTAATTTGATTTGGCGCGAGTCGGTTGTGGTGTAGTGGTTCCGTTGACGCTTTACCGGGCGACAGACGCTGGGCGGCAGTGGTAACCTCTCCATCAACTCCCTCTCTATCTCCACCCCCGCCTATTTCGAAGACAATGTTCTGCACATGCCACACCATTGGTTATGTATGCACCTGCCCTGGCCATGCAAGCCCCAGCTTATTTGCTAAAATATTACAGTTGTGGAGTTGACCAGCCTGGTTAGTCCAAATAACTGAAGAAGTCTATTTAAGTTAAAGGATAAGGTGGGGTAACTTGAGGTACATTGATCTAATATTTAGTCATTTAGGAAAAGTTAGATATTTACAGTATAATATAATGAAGTTAGATGTAACATTTTAATATACATACCATTAAGGGAGACTTAAAATAAATAATCCACTTGTTTAGAGATAAAAACCATTTATCCGTTTTTAATAAAGCAGTCAAATTTAAGGTGAGTGTGTTGGGGCAACTGGCCCCTTCTCCAATGGGACTGTCCCCCTGGCAATCCAATACAAGTTCAATGGTACCTACACTGAACAAAATAGAAAAGCAACATGCAAAAATGTCAAAGATTTTACTGAGTTACAGTTCATATAAGGAAATCAGTCAATGGAAATAAATTCATTAGGCTCTAATCTATGGATTTCACATGACTGGGAATACAGATATGCATCTGTTGATCACAGATACCCGGACAATTCACATTGACCCCCCCCCCCTTGTTTTTACACCGCTGCTACTGTTGTTTATTATCTATGGATAGTCACTTTACAAATGACCTCGACTAACCTGTACCACATTGACTCTGTACCTGTACCCCCTTCATAGAGCCTTGTTATTGTTATCTACATTTATTGTGTTACATTTTGATTGATTAGATTTTTTTACTTTTGTTTATTTAGTAAATATTTTATTAACTCTATTTCTTGAACTGCATTGTTGGCTAAGGGCTTGAAAGTAAGGTCACCTGTTGTATTTGGGGCATGTGACAAATATAGTTTGATTTGAACATGCAACAATTTCAAAGATTTTACTGAGTTACAGTTGATATAAGGAAATCAGTCATTTGAAATAAATTCATTAGGCCCTAATCTATGGATTTCACATGATTGTGAATACAGATATGCATCTGTTGGTCACATATACCTTAAAAATGTGTATTTGAATATTACATTTAAATTACATTTTTATAACTGAATTCAATATTCATTCATTTCAAATAATGAAATACAAGTTCAATTTATGAATTCAATGATTCAATTTGTACATAAAACATTCTAAAATATTGAATTCAAATACAGTTTCTGTTGGCACTGATATCACTCCATAAACATCTGGTAACTAGCCCCCCTAAAAACAATGTACAACTGCTAACACAAAAAAGCAAAGTTTGGTCAAAAAATGTGGTTTGTGGATGATGGTCACACATAGGCAAACAAACTATGAAGGGAAATAAGTCGCTACAGTGTACACTTTTTTTTTGTTATTTAATGAAATGTTGGTTTTAGAAAAGGTGTATTTTTTCCCAAGTACCGGAGTAACTAGGAAGATTTGGATAAGATTTGGCAATAAAATGAAAAGAGGTAACTTATTAGTGAGATGTGCAATGTCATTTTGTTTCATTATAGATTTAAACACATTAATCTTCGGGACCAAAGGGGGGGGGGGTTCATGTAAATAGTCCGGATGGCCATTTAATTAGTTGTTCAGCAGTCTTATGGCTTGGGGGTAGAAGCTGTTAAGGAGCCTTTTGGTCCTAGACTTGGCGCTCCCGTACTGCTTGCCGTGTGGTAGCAGAGAGAACAGTCTATGACTTAGGTGACTGAAGTCTTTGACTATTTTTTGGGCCTTTCTCTGACACCGCCAAGTATATAGGTCCTGGATGTCAGGAAGCTTGGCCCCAGTGATGTACTGGGCCGTACACACTATCCTCTGTAGCGCCTTACGGTCAGATGCCGAGCAGTTACCATGCCAGGTGGGGATGCATCCGGTCAGGATGCTCTCGATGGTGCAGCTGTAGAACTTTTTGAGGATCTGGGGACCCATGCCAAATCTTTTCAGCTTTAGCCAGGTGTGCGTTTATATTTTGTTCAGCGTAAAATGTTTGAATCTGAGAGTAAATAAAGCCAAATATATTGATAAAAGCCACATTGTCCAAGAGAGATTTAGATGGTTATCAAAACATCACACCAGGGCAAGCCTACACGAAACACAGCACTTCTTTAAAAACACCTATGGGAAAAATTAATGATGGAAAAACGATTGGAACCATTTCCCTGTTTGACTGCTAGGTTTTATAGGTATTATGACACCTCCACTGTGGGGGGACAAATTGCTGTTTTTTTTTGTCAAATTCATAGGAAGAAAATACATTCAACATGCCACATTGGCTTCAGAATCCACCAAAAACCACTCTGTTTGTATCGCTACCTTCTGTTTATCACAGAGAGCATTTGATTCTATTTATTTTCCTCTACCTTTCCTGGCTGGAAAAGTACCAGGTTGTTGTCTCTGGTTTTGAATATGAATGTAGAGATTTGAATTTGAAAACTGAATCTGAATGCATCTGAAAAATGTAATATATGAAACCTTGGTAAAATTTGAATTATAGTTTGTAAACTTTATACACCGACAATGAATGCAGTATCTACAATATTGAAATGTAATATATAAATATTGAATTTGAATGCAAAAGTAATTCAATTCATTTTCAAATCATAAAATACAAGTTCAATTTATGAATTCAATGATTCAATTCAAAATTCAAAAATATTACATTCAAATGCAATATCCTAATACAAATTCAAAATTATGGAATTAAAATACAATATATGTTGGCACTGAAATCACTCCATACACCTTACCCTACCCCTATTACTTACAAGAGTAAAAGTTTAAAGTTTGAAATATTGCTGAACAACCTCATGGGGATTCAAAACAGTACACAGTTAGTCACTCACCCTTCTAGATAACTTGAAACAGTCTAACCAGGTCTTGTGTCTTGAAGTTGCTGATAGCTATTGCTAGCCAACTTCTTTTGCCAATTAGCTTTAGCCAGGTGTGTGACCATGGCAAAGTTGGTTTGACATTGAATAGCCTAGCTCTGGGGCTAGGTTAGGGACCGTCAATAAATTACATAATGTAAATGGGACAATATCTTCAAGTTGCATATATTTGAGCTATCTCATTAAATGCTTTCAATGTTTGCATATGAATTTCTACATTTTATATTTGGTTTGAGGTTTATCAGTCATTGAAATTTGTCGCTATTGACATTTTCTTTACATTATCCCACGTACATTGTGTAATTTACTGATGGTCCTTAACTAGCCCCATAGTGATATGTCAAACCAAAT
Source organism: Oncorhynchus tshawytscha (assembly GCF_018296145.1). Taxonomy (NCBI): domain Eukaryota; kingdom Metazoa; phylum Chordata; class Actinopteri; order Salmoniformes; family Salmonidae; genus Oncorhynchus; species Oncorhynchus tshawytscha. Next base: position 18,698,173 of record NC_056432.1, read on the forward strand.
TGACCATAGGCATTATGATCAGGTCCAACACAATCTCACATGCAATTAATTTGCGCAGGCTTTAAATAAATAACTATAGGAATACTGTTACTGTCACATCTTGACATAGCATTTTTTCCTATTGTCTCGCAAATCTCAGTTTCGGATGAGACTAACTGACACTTTGTATGGTCAAATATTTATTTTGATTTTACCTTTATTCTACTAGGCAAGTCAGTTAAGAACAAATTCGTATTTTCAATGAAGGCCTAGGAACAGTGGGTTAACTGCCTGTTCAAGGGCAGAACGACAGATTTTGTACCTTGTCAGCTCAGAGATTTGAACTTGCAACCTTTCGGTTACTAGTCCAATGGTCTAACCACTAGGCTACCCTGCCACTAGATATGACACTAGAATATATGTTTCTGACTCATATTGATGCCACAGAAGCCGTTTTCAGAACGAGAAGTTGCTTTTTAGGGGCAGTTACTCTCTAAGCCTATTTGAGACGGCCACTGTTCACTGCACTGTGGTGCTGAATGCCAGATCTCGGGACCCCTCTGTCGATAGTACTGAAATCTAAAGTCGGATGTTCAACCACAATTTATGTGTGGTTTCAACAAAGTAGGCCAAGACTTCAGAAAATTGTTTTCATTTTGTTTTCAATCAAGAAAAAACAACATTCATTTTGACTAGCCTATATTAGCCTATTTTATTTTATCGTAAAATTATATAGAATAAGATTTTGTTGAGGAACAAAACGAGATTATTACCAAGTGCTAGCCAGTCAGTTACAGTAATGACCATAATGACTAGGCCTCCTGTTTACAGAGGACAGGAGTTATCTTGAAGAGTGGTGAGCTACATGCTGCTGAGGTGTTTGTTGCTCAAATTTTACATAGGCTACCATGGTTTGATATTGTGACAATGAGAACTGTGTAAGGCCAAACGCAAGTCACCTGGCTGCAAAGTCACCCCTAAAAATGCAATGTCACCTGAGAGAGTCCCAAATCCATATTGATAAATCTGATGGCACATGTATTTATCATGATGACCTCATGATAAATACTCTGTCCATTTTAAATATTAAAGTTTCAGAACTGGCCTGTTACCCAGACTCCGTGTGTGTGTGTGTGTGTGTGTGTGTGTGTGTGTGTGTGTGTGTGTGTGTGTGTGTGTGTGTGTGTGTGTGTGTGTGTGTGTGTGTGTGTGTGTGTGTGTGTGTGTGTGAGTGAGTGAGTGAGTGAGTGAGTGAGTGAGTGAGTGAGTGAGACAGAGATCTTGCCAAATTTGTTTTACTTTGTTCTTATAACAACATGCTTTACGTTTTCATTCAATTTTGATTTATATTCAACACTAACGTTATACAAATAAATAAATAATAGAATAAAAAGGATTTAATCTACATGGATAAATTTTTGACATTGGCGGGGATTCCCAAACGCTGGGTGCGCGTTGAATTCAGCGAGAGCGCCACCCTCTGTATAGCTTCTCGTCACATCCACTCCAGAGTGGGCCAGCCCATAGAGATAGATAGAGGTCTCATCTTTGACTGTGCCATTATAGCGTCTATGACAGCGTCATTGACGTCTATGACAGCGGCATTGAGGCTACAACCCATAGGAATCTCATCCAGTTGACTACTTTAAAATGGTGGAAGCACGGTGGAAGTCAGACTCCACTAGTTACCACAGGCACAACATTAGAATTGGCTATATTGTAAAAGTAAATGAAAAACAAAAATATGCTTTTTGGTCTTAATTTAAGGATAGGCATAAGGTTAGCAGTGTGTTTAAGGTTAGGGTTGAGGTTAGGTTCAAAATAAGATTTTAAAAAGAAACGGTAGAAATAGGCGGGGTTTATGGCTTTGTGGCTGTGGTAACTAGTGACGAACGTGGAAGCTCTCAATGGCGCTGCCCAAGCTAAACTACCTTTTGGGCTCTAGAGGACACTGTCATTCTCTATGGGCCAGCCGGGAGAGGGAGAACCGCTAGCTGAGCCAGTGTTGTAGTGAGCGCAGCGGGGAATTCGGTGGCAAGCCCAACTACGACAACAAGCGTTGCAAACTTGTACATGGAGGCTAAAGCATCCCCACAATGACAGAGGCCAAAATGGAAGATTATTTGCGGCGGGCCAAGAGAATGCTGGTTAGTTTTAGCCTAAACAGCCCGGGGATAATAAGGGTTTTACTGGTTGGGATGATGACAACGTGATACAGTCTGTATTCCTGTTGCTGAAAACGTAGTCTCTTGTTTCTTTGCCCCCCAAGCACAAGTAGTAGGCTACGGCGGAAGTCCGGAATGATTAAGAAAAACGAATGGTCCAAACCATAAGCTTCTCCTGCCACACATTTTTAAAATGTAATTTTAATGAGTCACGCACAAGCTTCGCACGCACCTGTGCTGCAGGTCTGTCATCACGCTTATTCGTATTTTATTGAAAAACAAATAGCCACATACTGTCTCGGTAGAACACATACAAGTAGTTTCCAGTAAAACGTTGTTGAAAACACCTGATGACGACTCACTTACTTGATCGGAAGGCTAAAGGATACTAACTGTTAGTTGCAGGAAGGCTACGTCACAATAAAATAAATGCGTGTAGGCCTGTAACGTTATTTAGTTAGTCTAACGATCAACATTCCGGTGAGGTCTGAAGTTTCTTGATTGTGATTGGTCGTTCTCCACAAAGTTATTTTTTTATATCCAGCCCCATGAATAGTCAGACCCCAGTGAAGGCATTCTTATTCTGCATACTGCATATCTATAGACCCCTGCATTACAGTTTTACGTTTTGGGTGTTGGAAGCCTAATTGTGGCAATAGGCATATTGTTGGAGTTGTGTTGGAGTGTTTGTGTAATGGTTGTTTTTTGCTAGTCCATCTATTGGCTACACAGTCCCCTTCGTGTGATGAGACCATGGAATCCTAGGATGACATAGAAGGATAACACACAATTCAAACAGTCATCACTAGCCGGCCTCTGCCCAGTACCCTGCCCTGAATCTTAGACGCTGTCACTAGCCGGTTACCACCCTGTAGTCTACCCTGCTCCTTAGACTGCTGCCCTATGTACTAAGAGTCATTGAACACTGGCCACTTATTATATACCGTATTCTAGTCATGGGTCATCCTACAGTTGCAGTCGGAAGTTTACATACACTTAGGTTGGAGCCATTACAACTCGTTTTTCAACCACTCCACACATTTCTTGTTAACCAACTATAGTTTTGGCAAGTCGGTTATGACATATACTTTGTGCATGACACAAGTAATTTTTCCAACAATTGTTTACAGACAGATTATTTCACTTATAATTCACTGTATCACAATTCCAGTGGGTCAGAAGTTTACATACACTATTTGACTGTGCCTTTAAACAGCTTGGAAAATGTCAGAAAATAATGTCATGGCTTTAGAAGCTTCTGATAGGCTAATTGACATAATTTGAGTCATTTGAAGGTGTACCTGTGGATGTATTTCAAGGCCAACCTTCAAACTTCGTCCCTCTGCTTGACATCATGGGAAAAATTTTAAAAAATCAGTCAAGACCTCCGAAAAAGAAAATTGTAGACCTCCACAAGTCTGGTTCATCCTTAGGAGCAATTTCCAAACGCCTGAAGGTAACACGTTCATCTGTGCAAACAATAATATGCAAGTATAAACACCACGGGACCACGCAGCCGTCATACCGCTCAGGAAGGAGAAGTGTTCTGTCTCCTAGAGATGAACGTATTTTGATGCGAAAAGTTAAAATCAATCTCAGAACAAAAGCAAAGGAACTTGTGAAGATGCTGGAGGAAGCAGGTATAAAAGTATCTATATCCACAGTAAAACAAGTCCTATATCGACATAACCTGAAAGACCGCTCAGCAAGGAAGAAGCCACTGCTCCAATACCACCATAAAAAGCCAGACTATGGTTTGCAACTGCACATGGGGACAAATATTGTACTTTTTGGAGAAATGTCCTCTGGTCTGATGAAACAAAAATAGAACTGTTTTGCCGTAATGGCCATCATTATGTTTGGAGGAAAAAGAGGGAGGCTTGCAAGCTGAAGAACACCATCCCAACCGTGAAGAACGGGGTTGGCAGCATCATGTTGTGGGGATGCTTTGCTGCAGGAGGGACTGTTGCACTTCACAAAATAGATGGCATCATGAGGGTGGAAAATTATGTGGATATATTGAAGCAACATCTCAAGACATCAGTCAGGAAGTTAAAGATTGGTCACAAATGGACAATGACCCCAAGCATACTTCCAAAGTTGTGGCAAAATGGCTTAAGGACAACAAAGTCAAGGTACTGGAGTGGCCATCACAAATCTCTGACCTCAATCCTATAGAAAATGTGTGGGCAGAACTGAAAAAGCGTGTGCGAGCAAGGAGGCCTACAAACCTGACTCAGTTACACCATCTCTGTCAGGAGGAATGGGCCAAAATTCACCCAAGTTATTGTGGGAAGCTTGTGTAAGGCTACCTGAAATGTTTGACCCAAGTTAAACAATTTAAAGGTAATGCTACCAAATACTAATTGAGTGTATGTGAACTTCTGACCCACCGGGAATGTGATGAAAGAAATTAAAGCTGAAATATAAATCTCTCTCAACTATTATTCTGACATTTTACATTCTTAAAATAAAGTAGGGATCCTAACTGACCTAAGACAGGGAATATTTACTGTGATTAAATGTCAGGAATTGTGAAAAACTGAGTTTAAATGTATTTGGCTAAGGTGTATGTGAACTTTTGACTTCATCTGTATGTTAAAAACAGATAAGATTAGCATTCCTACAGAATTATGTTGTTGAAATATAATTTGATCTATCAAAAATTAAGATAATTGATTGCACCATTTGGCTATTTTAATTTATAGGATTCATGCAATATTCAATAAATATAGTACCTAACATCCGATTTGGACCAAACTTTTTTCTAACATTGATTAAGACATGAAGAATCATCAAAAGCCTCCCACGGACCGCCCACGCCAATCCCACCACACAACCAGTAAACTTTATCAGTTCTATATGTTTGACAAGTGGTATGGAGCTGCTGCTTGGAAGTATTGTTTCAATGACCCAGATATGACAGAAACCCATGCTTTGGTTTTGTTTACCTCGCCAATGTTTCAAATGCTAACTTTTAGCATTTGTGTCACTAATCCAATGCAAGCCAATAGTATCAATATTAGCATTTTCACACCTTATGTCCAAATTATCCTAAAGTATCTTAAAATATGTTGTTACTCAATGATGTTACTTATCGATGATTGGATATGAAGCACAAAAATATTAATTTAGGTACCATTGACTTGCCAGGTAAACAAAACCAAAGCATGGGTTGCTGTCATACCTGGTACATAGACTGCTTACAGGGTAAGAAAACCATTATGTAATTCTGTAATTTGGGAAAATTCTTTAAAAAAATAGGAGAAACAACACCATCTAGTGGTCACAACCTGGTAATATCAGGATGTAGGATGGGACATAAATGCAACAACTTCAATGACAAATTTCCCTGAACAGTGAAAAAAAAACCTAGCAAATTGGTTCCCTCGTGTCTTACTCATTGTTAGAAAAAGTTTGGTCCAAATTGGATGTCAGGTACTATCATTATTGAATGTTATATGAATCCTATACATTGTCCTGGAGGGCTATCTGCCCTCCAGGACACCTACACCACCCGATGTGACAGGAAGGCCAAAAAGATCATCAAGGACATCAACCACCCGAGCCACTGCCTGCTCACCCCACTATCATCCAGAAGGCGAGGTCAGTACAAGTGCATCAAAGCGGGGACCAAGAGACTGAAAAATAGCTTCTATCTCAAGGCCATCAGACTGTTAAACAGCCATCACTAACATTGAGTGGCTGCTGCCGACGTACTGACTCATCTCTAGCCACTTTAATAATGAAAAAATGGATGTAATAAATGTATCACTAGCCACTTTCAACAATACCACTTTATATAATGTTTACATACCCTACATTACTCATCTAATGTATATACTGTACTCTATACCATCTACTGCATCTTGCCATCTTGATGTAATAAATGTATCACTAGCCACTTTAAACAATGCCACTTTATATAATGTTTACATACCCTACATTACTCATCTCATATGTATATACTGTACTCTATACCATCTACTGCGTCTTGCCTATGCCGTTCGGCCATCACTCATTCATATATTTTTATGTACATATTCTTATTCATTCCTTTACACTTGTGTGTATAAGGTAGTTGTTGTGAAATTGTTAGGTTAGATTACTTGTTAGATATTACTGCATTGTCGGAACTAGAAGCACAAGCATTTCGCTACACTCGCATTAACATCTGCTAACCATGTGTATGTCACAAATAACATTTGATTTGATTTTGATTTTAATCTCTCAGAGATCAAATTATATTTCAACAAAATATTTCATAATGCTTATCTTATGTTTCTAACTACAGATATGATTTAAGAATGGTGGGTGATCTAAGATGGTGGGTGTCATGGCTTGCTGAAATGACATGGAATGACCTGTCCTTTACCCCATGGCAGAAACCAGCCCAGTGCATGCACACTTTCTGGAGATTGGAGACAGACACCACTTACATACAGTAGATACAGTATATTGCCATAGTAGACCTAAAAACATTCTGACTTGGAAAGTCTTTGACTTGTTTGAGGGAAAGAGACAGCGTGGGACTGACACAGACTATGTTGTTTCTTAAATATATGGAAAATAAATGTGTGTGTGAGTGTGTCTGTCTGTGTACAATCGTGGCCAAAAGCTTTGAGAATGACACAAATATTAATTTTCACAACGTCTGCTGCCTCAGTTTGTATGATGGCAATTTGCATATACTCCAGAATGTTATGAAGAGTGATCAGATGAATTGCAATTAATTGCAAAGTCCCTCTTTGCCATACAAATGAACTGAATCCCCCAAAAACATTTCCACTGCAATTCAGCCCTGCCACAAAAGGACCAGCTGACATCATGTCAGTGATTCTCTCGTTAACACAGGTGTGAGTGTTGACGAGGACAAGGCTGGAGATCACTCTGTCATGCTGATTGAGTTTGAATAACAGACTGGAATATTCAAAAGGAGGCTGGTGCTTGGAATCATTGTTCTTCCTCTGTCAACCATGGTTATCTTCAAGGAAACACGTGCCGTCATCATTGCTTTGCACAAAAAGGGCTTCACAGGCAAGGATATTGCTGCCAGTAAGATTGCACCTAAATCAACCATTTATCTGATCATCAAGAACTTCAAGGAGAGCGGTTAAATTGTTTTGAAGAAGGCTTCAGGGCGCCCAAGAAAGTCCAGCAAAGCGCCAGGAATCTCCTAAAGTTGATTCAGCTGCGGGATCTGCACGCACAGTGAGGCAAAGACTTTTGGAGGATGGCCTGGTGTCAAGAAGGGCAGCAAAGAAGCCACTTCTTTCCAGGAAAAACATCAGGGACAGACTGATATTCTGCAAAAGGTACAGGGATTGGACTGCTGAGGACTGGGGTAAAGTCATTTTCTCTGATGAATCCCCTTTCTGATTGTTTGGGGCATCTGGAAAAAAGCTCAATTACCACGTCACTGGAGAAGGAATCACAATATTATCACTGACCCATTGCGGATGGGGGAAGGGGGGAATAGGGGGTACTGATAACAGAAGACGGTGGTGAAAGTGGGGATGATGAAATGAAGGAGATAATGGAGGGAAAGAGAGAGAGAGCAAGAGAGGGAAAGCAATAAGAGAGCTAAGGAAGGCATGCAGAGAAACAGAAAACCAGCAGTGCGTCCGTTCACCCCGAGCCTCCTTGAGATGAATGGGGTGAATTTTAGATGAGGAGCACACAGTGAAATGGAGATGAGAGAGTGGTACCGGCTGTGTGTTCTGTTGTCTGTGTGTTCTGCTGCTGGTGCTGCTGCTGTGGAACAGCCAGTGAGTGCCCTTTCATTTCTAACGTGTCTCTTCCTCCCGTAGCCATCAGAGTATCGACCAACCCACTGCCCCCCTCCCCCTCCATCCCCTCAGAAACATGAGTGACGCCTGCTCGACAGAATCCAGATATTAGCATCTCAAACAGATATGTCACTGATTGCCCACTGCAACCCCGCTCCGCTACGTATCCACTCTAATCATGGACCTGCACAGTAATATGAGACTGAGATATGGAGGGATTTTCATTGTAATATGAGATTGAGATATGGAGGGATTTTCATTGTAACATCAGACTGAGATATGGAGGAATATTCATTGTAACATCAGACTGAGATATGGAGGGATATTCATTGTAACATCAGACTGAGATATGGAGGGATATTCATTGTAACATCAGACTGAGATATGGAGGGATATTCATTGTAACATCAGACTGAGATATGGAGGGATATTCATTGTAATATGAGACTGAGATATGGAGGGATTTTCATTGCAACATCAGACTGAGATATGGAGGAATATTCATTGTAACATCTGTTACGGATACAAGTGTTACGGATACAAGTATCCTGTGTGTGTATCCTGTGTGTGTTTCTTTTCTCTCCTTCTCCCCTCACAGGTGAAAATCATCACTCCCCAATCAGACAACAATCAATCATCAATCAGAAGACACACCTCCTCCTGTTTCCTACCCAATCACAGTTCCTTTCCCTTGGTTTAAAAACCCCATCAGTTGTTTGCTCTAAAGCGCAATCTCTCTGTAAATGCCATGTATGTAGATCTCTGTGTTTCACTCTCTCTGTGTGTCTTAACCTCTCTTTTGTTTGAGCACCTCCATAGCACTTTGTCATCACCTGTGAGTATTGTTTTTGGTTATGGTGTTTGTTTGCTACTGGTGGGAAAAGGGGGGAAACCAAGACAAGTCGCCCATGGGCATACACTACCCGTAGGTAGACTTTGTTAAATACACTAGTTAGAACTGGGCGGACCACCCACTGTATTTTTGGTTAGTTAGCTGTTGTTAAAATAGGCTAGTCTAGTTTAGGGGTGTTTTGGATGCTTGTTTCTTTCCTTGGGTCCAGCTCAGCCCCTTTTCCTGCTCCCCCCATTACCGTGTGTTTTACAATAAACCCTGAGTTTGATGGTATAATTTCAGTTATCGTGGTTATTTCGTTCACACTTTTACTTTGTCACAATTATAATTTGCATGAGTTATGTTACGGGTCTCATTACCACCCCCCCCCCTAGACTGTCGGGCCAAAAGGGATTCATAACACATCAAACTGAGATATGGAGGGATATTCATTGTAATATGAGACTGAGAATTGGCGTGGTATTCATTGCATATTTTTCTATTTGTTCTATGGTTGTATCCATGAGGGATTGCAGCAGGCCAGTGTGGCACTGTATTCTGCAGTTTGTGTTTACCCAATGCTGACTAGCGCAATGTAACCACCACCACAGATACTTACTTCCCCACCCACTTACAACATAGTACTCTTCGTACTAGCAGATGGCAGCCACACTGTTTTTATTTGTGTAGTACTGGTAGTAGTAACTAGGATATACACACAGAGGGACCTCGGAACATTACAATTGTCCCAGAACAGGGCAGCACGACTGGCCCTTAAATGTATATGGAGAGCAGTGCAGTTTATGGTGAGAGGACAATTTTGTTTTTTGATGAGCATGGCCTTATTTCTATTATAGCATATTGGATGATTGTCAGTCATATTCCATTCACCCAGTTCAATGCAACATCAATAGGTTTATGATACTGCGTCATACTCAAATTTTCCTTATACCCATCATGAGGTTGATACAACCTAGCCTATGAAAAGTTTACAACGTAGGTGCACACAGGTCGCGAGAAATTTGAGGTGACACATTCAATACCGCCTTCCACACTCTTGCCTGCATCTTGCTTATCTAGGTAATCATTAGTCCAACAGTTGCAATCAAAAGTTTTTATTAGACAAATTCAGGTATTTTTATCCCCTTTTCGTTTTCTTTCCATTAAGAAACGTTTTTCAACAGAATTGCCGGAATGAATACACCCTTGATCACGTGTAAACACAGATCACTTTCATAGCAGCCACGTTGTTTTATTTCTCGCATCTATGCACTCTCCTCTCACCTTTTCCCTTTGTTTGTGGACTTCAATGCACATCAGCTGTATGTGACCAGGTGAAAAATTATTTCCAAGCCAATGTCATAACCACGACACACAGCCTACATCATTGTTCCCTTATAAGCTAAAGTAACATTAGCATCCTAGTCAACATAGCTAATAGAACTGTGTTTGTAAGCCCCCTACAATCATGCAGTAACGTTAGTGTATAGTCAGTAAGCAGTTTAGCATTTACACCGGCAGGCCCCGGTGGCAAAAATGTATAAAACCAAAAGCTAACCTTGACTTGGAAGAGTCAGCTAGCTAACATAGCATCCCTCTGTTTGAGCCAGGTCATTGTGTAGGCTAAACTAGCCATCTGCATTTGCTAGCTAAGTAAGTGAAAGACTCTTCTTAATTTGTGAAGAAATTCATTTTTGAAAACTCTCTCTCTCTTTAGTCAACAACTCACCACATTTTATGCAATGCAGTGCTAGCTAGCTGTAGCTTATGCTTTCAGTGCTAGATTCATTTTCTGATCCTTTGATTGGGTGGACAACATGTCAGTTCAAGCTACAAGAGAGCTCTGATAGGTTGGAGTATGTCCTCCGGAAGTTGTCATACTTACTGTGTAAGTCTATGGAAGCGGGTGAGAACCAAGAGCCTCCAAGGTTTGTGTTGAAGTTAATGCACTGAGGTGTCTATTTAAACTACTACGGTAGTACACAGCTCGGACACCCATGCATACCCCACAAGACATGCTTCCAGAGGTCTCTTCACAATCCCCAAGTCAAGGACTATGGGAGGCGCACAGTACTACAGAGCCATGACTACTTGGAACTCTATTCCACATCAGGTAACTGGTGCAAGAAGTAGAATCAGATTTTTAAAAACAGATAAAAATACAACTTATGGAACAGCGGAGACTGTGAAGAGACGCACATACACATGATAAAACACACACTCTATACACACCTACACATGGATGTAGTATTGTACAGTGGGGCAAAAAAAGTATTTAGTCAGCCACCAATTGTGCAAGTTCTCCCACTTAAAAAGATGAGGCCTGTAATTTTCATCATAGGTATACTTCAACTATGACAGACAAAATGAGGGAAAAAAATCCAGAAAATCACATTGTAGGATTTTAAATGAATTTATTTACAAATTATGGTGGAAAATAAGTATTTGGTCACCTACAAACAAGCAAGAAATCTGGTTCTCACAGACCTGTAACTTTAAGAGGCTCCTCTGTCCTCCACTCGTTACCTGTATTAATGGCACCTGTTTGAACTTGTTATCAGTATAAAAGACGCCTGTCCACAACCTCAAACAGTCACACTCCAAACTCCACTACGGCCAAGACCAAAGAGCTGTCAAAGGACACCAGAAACAAAATTGTAGACCTGCACCAGTCTGGGAAGACTGAATCTGCAATAGGTAAGCAGCTTGGTTTGAAGAAATCAACTGTGGGAGCAATTATTAGGAAATGGAAGACATACAAGACTACTGATAATCTCCCTCGATCTGAGGCTCCACGCAAGGTCTCACCCCGTGGGGTCAAAATTATCACAAGAACGGTGAGCAAAAATCCGAGAACCACACGGGGGAACCTAGTGAATGACCTGCAGAGAGCTGGGACCAAAGTAACAAAGCCTACCATCAGTAACACACTACGCCACCAGGGACTCAAATCCTGCAGTGCCAGATGTGTCCCCCTGCTTAAGCCAGTACATGTCCAGGCCCGTCTGTAGTTTGCTAGAGAGCATTTGGATGATCCAGAAGAAGATTGGGAGAATGTCATATGGTCAGATGAAACTAAAATATAACTTTTTGGTAAAAACTCAACTCGTCGTGTTTGGAGGACAAAGAATGCTGAGTTGCATCCAAAGAACACCATACCTACTGTGAAGCATGGGGGTAGAAACATCATGCTTTGAGGCTGTTTTTCTACAAAGGGACCAGGACGACTGATCCGTGTAAAGGAAAGAATGAATGGGGCCATGTATCGTGAAATTTTGAGTGAAAACCTCCTTCCATCAGCAAGGGCATTGAAGATGAAAAGTGGCTGGGTCTTTCAGCATGACAATGATCCCAAACACACCGCCCGGGCAACGAAGGAATGGCTTCGTAAGAAGCATTTCAAGGTCCTGGAGTGGCCTAGCCAGTCTCCAGATCTCAATCCCATAGAAAATCTTTGGAGGGAGTTGCCCAGCAACAGCCCCAAAACATCACTACTCTAGAGGAGATCTGCATGGAGGAATGTGGACCAAAATACCAGCAACAGTGTATGAAAACCTTGTGAAGACTTACAGAAAACGTGTGACCTCTGTCAGTGCCAACAAAGGGTATATAACAAAGTATTGAGAAACGTTTGTTATTGACCAAATACTTATTTTCCACCATAATTTGCAAATAAATTCATTAAAAATCCTACAATGTGATTTTCTGGATTTTTTTTTCTCATTTTGTCTGTCATAGTTGAAGTGTGCCTATGATGAAAATTACAGGCCTCATCTTTTTAAGTGGGAGAACTTGCACAATTGGTGGCTGACTAAATACTTTTTTGCCCCACTGTAGATATGTGATAGTAGAGTAGTGGCCTGAGGGAACACAATGTGTTGTGGAAAGTGTTATGAAATGTAATGTCATGTAATATTTTAAATTGTAAATAACTGCCTTAATGTTGCTGGACCCCAGGTAGAGTAGCTTCTGCCTTTGCAGCAGCTATTGGGGATCCTTAATAAATACAAATACACACACCACTGATCTACCATCATGGCCACCACAGGGTATATGAATCTTAGTCATCTCTTTCATGCATATTAAATCATATTTTGCATTATGCATGGATTTCTGAGTGCTGCATTTCAGCGCAGTCATACTTGTCCCGTACCGCTCTGGAGATGAGATCATCTCAGCTATCTCTACCTACACTCTGATTTCACCCCTTCTCACAACTTAGCTTTCTTTCGTGTCACAAGCTGCAGTGGCATAATACGTTTGAAATTACTTTTTCAAAGTCAGCCCATCCCATTGAAATACTTGCTAATCCACAGATGTAGGTTCAGCAATTGTGGAACGACAAACCTAAATGTTATTGATGTAATACATTGGATCCTGTGTGGTCTTTTGAACCTGTTTGTTTGTTTGTTTGTTTGTATGTTTGTTTTTTCCAGGCGTCAGGACCTGAGGGTCCTAAAGTCCATGCTGTTCTAGGAGTGGTGGAGCCAGATGTAGATTCTGTGGCTTCAACACTGAGTTACGCCTACTTCCTCAGCCATGTAATGTGTGAGAACATGTTCATGGTATTTATGTGTGTACTGTATGTGTGTGTTTGTGTGTGTGTGTGTATGTATTACAGCCTTTGAGTACTTGTTTGAGGTTGAGTTTACAGTACCAGTCAAAAGTTTGGACACCTACTCATTCAAGGTTTTGTTTATTTTTACATTTTATATAGTGAAGACATCAAGCGATGAAATAACACATATGGAATCATGTAGTTACCAAAAAAGTGTTAAACAAACCAAAATATATTTGATGTCTTTATTCTACAATGTAGAAAATAGTACAAATAAAGAAAAACCCTGGAATGAGTGGGTGTGTCCTAAATGTTGACTAGTACTGTCACGGTCTTCATCTGAAGAGGAGAGGCGAGAAGGATCGGAGGGCCAAAATGCGGCGTGGTTTGTGTTCATCTTGATATTTAATAAAGAAAACACTGAACACTGAAACACACTATGCAAAAACAATAAACAAAATAACGACCGTGAAGCTAATGAGAACTGTGCTGACACAAGCAATCAACATAGACGATCACCCACAAACAAACAGTGAAACCCAGGCTACCTAAGTATGATTCTCAATCAAAGACAACTAATGACACCTGCCTCTGATTGAGAACCATACTAGGCCGAAACATACAAATCCCAAAATCATAGAAAAACAAACAGACTGCCCACCCCAACTCACTCCCTGACCATACTAAATAATGACAAAACAACGGAAATAAAGGTCAGAACGTGACAAGTACTGTAAATGTATCTGCATGTCTTGTATTTGTACTTTCTGTGTGTGTGTCTGTTTGTGTGTGTGTGTGTGTCTCAGAAGGAGAGCTCAGGCTGTGTGAGTGTCCCGGTCCTGTGTGGTCAGCGATGTGATGTGGGCTTGCCAGGGAGACGTTGTGAGGGTGTGTGAGTCTGCTCTGTTGTGGAAAGACGACATCAACCTACTACAGCTCCACCACAGAGGAAAACTCTCCCTCACTCTGAGGGACGATGTGCTCAACAGCTACAGACACACACACACAAATCATGTAGTTGATATTTTGTGTGTGCGTGTGTGTACATTTGCGTGTTGGTATTGCTCAGACGTGTGTATTAGGTGGTATAGTATGAAAGTGTATGTTTAGGATTTCAGACAGGTCCTGAGGGCTTTGAAGATTTAGTGTAATGTGCCCTTCCCCCTGTCTGTTCCAGCTCCCACTATGAAGCTCTAAAGTCCAGCATCCTCCGAGTGGTCCATCACCACGAGCAACGGGCAGGAGGGGAAGGGGTGTCGTGCATGGCGGTGGTCATCACAAGGGAGATTCCTCAAGAGGCATTGGAGCAGATCTTCGTGCTGCTGGGGGAGCTGTTAGGAGGTGAGGACCAATGCTGCCCCCGCTGGGGGTAATGGGCTGATGCAGGACACACACTAAGCCCCCAATATGACTCGGTTATAACAGTTAGGAGTGTGCAGTTAAGAGGGACGGGACTGCAGGGTAACAAGTCATGACATCTAGGCAGTGAGAGAATACAAGAGGGTCAGTGTGTGTCTGCATCTGTCCATGTGTGTTTCTTTCATACCCTCTGTATACTGGGTTTGTTGTGTTTGTCAAATACATCGTTATGACTCACTGCCTCATACATGGTGTGTGAGTGTTGACTATGTGCATGTGTGTGTGTTCTTCCCCTGCCAATAAATCAGTCAAACAAGCCTGCAATCTTGTTAGAGGTTAAGTAGCTCTGGAAGTTATCAGGAAATGACTGATTTTTGTTCTCCATTGCGTTTCCTGCTTTATATCTATTGTTTTAGCTGTGATGTACCGGCTAGGGTGTGCGTGCATGCTTATGTGTGTATGTGTGCTGTGCTTACGGAGCACAGTACCACCCAACAGCTCTTAAGTGTAAGGAATTTAACTGATGTCACTGACATCAATTTGTTAGCCTCTGTATGATATGAGAGTCTTGATGCAAAGTCCCTGAGATTTCTGCAGTCAGTATTTTTTTCCTTCATTTTAGTGCCACATACAAACATAATAGCATGTATAGCTAATATTACACCAATGACTGAATATCGGTTTGTTTTTGATGTAGCAGGTGTGTGTTTTTTCAGAGGCCCTGAGGCTGCAGTCAGAGGGGCTGTGGATCAAAGATGGCCATTGCTCAGTGGACCTAGAGGAGCTGCTGAGGGTGTTGCAGGAGAGGAGCAGCTTCTCACCGTATGATGAAACAACCAGTCCTAACGCTGGTGAGGCCCAGCTTCAAGGTGTGTGTTTATAGCTGGCAAGGTTAAAGATGTGGTTATTTGTGTAGTGTAATGTCTGTCTGTCTGTCTAAAGGCAGTGTAACTAATGATCTGGAGAATTTACATGGAATTGGAATTAGACTAGACAGTTTAAATTTGAATTATAAAGCATTTGTTTGGAATGGAATTAGAATTTAGATATTTACAAATGTTATTGAATGATATGTAGTTTGTATATACATTTGAATCATTTCGTATTTGTGTCTACATTATAGCCAGATGTCCTGTGCCTAAACAATTACATTAAACGTACAGTATAGTTCTAATCAATATTAGCTGGCTTCCTCCAAACATGAACTCCTGGTGAATGGGGTATTTTTTTTTTACAGGTATGGATATAGAGCACATGTTTCTGAAGGAGTTCTCTGATGGGGAGCTGACCATATCGTTCACCACTGTGTCAGTAGATCTGAAGGTAATTTCCCCTTTTGGTTACCCTGATAGTGTTATTTTGTGTTTACACTAAATTGTGTAAAAAGTATACACTGCCATTCAAAGGTCACTTAGACATTTCCTTGTTTTTTTAAAAGAAAAAATAATAACATCAAATTGAGGACTTGTAGCGATGAGACAAGATAGTAGCTACTACAACAATTGGATACCACGAAATTGGGGAGAAAAAGGGGTAAAATAAAAATATTTATATATTTTTTTAATTAAAAAGATCTGCCGTTTCCAGCTACAAGTCATTTACAACATTAACAATGTCTACACTGTATTTCGAATAGATTTGATGTTATTTTAATGGACAAAAAAAAAATGCTTTTATTTCAGTGACCCCAAACCTTTGAACGGTAGTATATATATATATATATATATATTAGGTCAGTCATGGGCCGTGTCCGAAATCCGACTTGCCTACTACTTTCTGCATACTGTGAACGAATCGTACTACATACTATTTATAACGTACTGTTCAGTACAGATGTATGGAATATGCAACAAATATCAACATACTACTCATCCATACTGAGAAGGCATCATCAAATGGGCAATCAGGCTTGTTCCCCACCATTCGTTGATTTTTGTAGTGTGTCCCCTATTCTGATTATCAACTGTTGTCGAACACACATGGATGTGAAAAACGATTCTCTTCCTCAATAGTGTGCAGCGAGTTCTACTAGATGAAATGAGTATGACATCCGGGCATTTAAAGTATACAACATGTTCGAAATTTCAAATACTATAAAACTTTCAAACGGACTCTTATTTAGGGCACAAGTATGAATATTCGGATACATTTAATGCAAACAATTCTCTTATCCAACTTGACTGGCAAAT
This sequence comes from Oncorhynchus tshawytscha, assembly GCF_018296145.1. Taxonomy (NCBI): domain Eukaryota; kingdom Metazoa; phylum Chordata; class Actinopteri; order Salmoniformes; family Salmonidae; genus Oncorhynchus; species Oncorhynchus tshawytscha. The sequence continues at coordinate 18,715,044 of NC_056432.1, forward strand.
TAAAGGAATCCTAAGAAAAAATGGTATAGTGCTTTAAAACAGAACTTATGACACACCACAGAAGTCAAAACCTTCATTCGGTGTCAGTGTCACGACTCCGACCGAAGGACACTCCCCTTCCCGTTCGGGTGGCGCTCGGCGGTCGTCGTCGCCGGCCTACTAGCTGCTACTGATTATCTCCTCACCCACTACACTCAGATCGTTACAGAATCCCGCACCACTGAGGAATGGAGTCAGCAGGAGCAACAGCCACTCCCCTCCCATCGATGGAAGAGAGGGTTCTACATCACACCACCGTTCTCCATCGGATCGGAACGGCGATGGATCTGGTGATGGAGAGAATGGACCGATGGGAGAGAAGCGGTCTCCCCTCTCCACCTTCGGCCCCCCCTCCTCAGGACTCCCCATCTCCCGACTCCAGCACCCTCCGTCTTACGCTCCCGAGTGTCTATGATGGAGCGGCAGCAGGGTGCCAGGGGTTTTTACTCCAGTTAGAACTGTACCTGGCCACCGTCAGACCTACTCCCTCGGGAGCGGAGAGGGTGAATGTCCTCATCTCCTGCCTCACGGGTCGTGCTCTGGAGTGGGCAAATGCAGTTTGGAATGGCCCAGACTCAGCTAAGGAGCACTACCCCGAGTTTTCTCGCCGCTTCCGCGCCGTGTTTGACCATCCTCCAGATGGCCCAGCGGCGGGAGAACGACTATTCCATCTCTGGCAGGAGAAGAGGAGCGCCCAGGATTACGCGTTGGAGTTCCGTACCTTGGCAGCAGGATCCGGGTGGAACGACAGGGCCCTTATCAACCACTACAGGTGTAGTCTCCGGGAGGACGTCCGCAGGGAGCTAGCGTGTCGGGACACCGCTCTTTCCTTGGATGAGCTAATTGACATGTCCATCCGACTGGACAATCTGCTGGCTGCCCGCGGGTGTTCGGAGAGGGTCCTGTGTGTTCCACCACCCAGCACCTCCACTCCTGTTCCGATGGAGTTGGGAGGGGCTTTGCCGAGGGGTACCGGAGGAGGAGGCTCCCTCTGCACCAACTGTGGTCGGAGAGGACACACGGCCGATCGGCGCTGGGGGGGTCCGTCTGGGAGTCGAGATGGCAGGCGGAACATTTCTCGATCACCCCAGGTGAGTCAGCACCAAACTCACCCAGAACCCCCTGTTGGTCACATGTTTGTCTTGATTTTTTTCCTTAAAAATTTTCCCTCTTCCCAGCATAGGGCGCTAGTCGATTCAGGCGCAGCTGGGAACTTTATGGATTGCGGACTTGCTATTAAATTAGGTGTTCCGCTTGTGCCGATAGATTTTCCTTTTCCCGTGCACTCCCTAGATAGCCGGCCATTAGGGTCAGGGGTGGTCAGGGAGACCACGATCCCACTGGACATGGTAATGCAGGGGAATCATAGGGAGCGTATCAGTCTCTATATTATTGATTCGCCTGCGTTTCCAGTGGTGTTAGGGATTCCCTGGCTGGCCCGGCACAATCCTAAAATTTTGTGTAAACAGGGGGTTCTCCAGGGGTGGTCAGAGGAGTGTTCTGGAAGGTGTCTGGGAGTTTCCGTCGGTGCCACCTCGGTGGAAAGTCCAGACCAGGGTCCCTCCTCCCCCTCTGGACATCGAGGGGTCCCCGGCGTATACGATACGGGCCATTCTGGACTCGAGACGCCGGGTGAGGGGCCTGCAGTACCTCGTGGACTGGGAGGGGTACGGTCCGGAGGAGAGGTGCTGGGTACCCACCAGGGACATTTTGGATCCGTCAATGTTGAGGGATTTCCATCGCCTCCATCCGGATCGCCCTGCGCCTCGTCTTCCGGGTCGACCTCGAGGCCGGTGTCGGCGTGCTGCGGGAGCCGCGCGTCGGGGGGGGGTACTGTCACGACTCCGACCGAAGGACACTCCCCTTCCCGTTCGGGTGGCGGTCGTCGTCGCCGGCCTACTAGCTGCTACTGATAATCTCCTCACCCACTACACTCAGATCGTTACAGTCAGGTAGCAAATGTAAAGCATTGCTTCCCCATTGACTTAGTCTTAAACTTTTTATGATAACTTTTAATGACAGCCTTTTGCCTGTGTTTTTATGGGGCCCTCTGTGAACATCCCTTCAAATGAGTGGATTCGGCTATTTCGGCCACACCCATTGCTGACAGGTGTATGAAATCGAGCACACAGACATGCAATCTCCGTTGACAAAGTTTGGCAGTAGAATGGCCTTACTGAAGAGCTCAGTGACTTTCAAAGTGGTACCCTCATAGGATGCCACCTTTCCAACAAAGTCAGTTCATTAACATTTCTGCCCTGTTAGAGATTCACCAGTCAACTGTAAATGCTGTTATTGTGAAGTGGCAATAACGGCTCAGCTGCGAAGTGGTAGGCCACATAAGCTCACAGAACTGGACCGTCGAGTGCTGAAACACAACGCGTAAACATCGTCTGTCCTCGGTTGCAACACTCACCACCGAGTTCCAAACTGCCTCTGGAAGCAACGTCAGCACAAGAACTGTTCGTCGGGAGCTTCATGAAATGGGTTTCCATGGCCGAGCAGCCGCACACAAGCCTAAGATCACCATACGCAATGCCAAGCGTCAGCTGGACTCTTGAGCAGTGGAAATCACTCTTCACCATCTTGCAGTCCGATGGACTAATCTGGGTTTGGCGGATCTCAGGAGAACGCTACCTGCCCTAATGCAGAGTGCCAACCCTTATTCCTCCTTGGTGGAGGAGGAATAAGGGTCAATGACATTCTAGATGATTCTGTGCTTCCAACTTTGTGGCAACCATTTGGGGAAGACCTTTTTCCTGTTTTAGCATGACAATGCCCCTGTGCACAAAGCGAGGTACATACACCGAACTCGTCAAACCATTGTTGTATGGAACAGCAGAAATCCTTCCCAGAAAAGTGAAGGCTGTTATAACAGCAAAGGGGGACCTCCTCCATATTAATGCTCAATCTTAGAATGAGATGTTCAACGAGCAGTTGTCCACATACTTTTGGTCATGTAATGTATGTCACAGCCAGGTGCACCATCCTGGGCTCTGAATTATAAACCTCTACCTGTCCATCCTGGGCTCTGAATTATAAACCTCTACCTGTCCATCCTGGGCTCTGAATTATAAACCTCTACCTGTCCACCCTGGGCTCTGCATTATAAACCTCTACCTGTCCACCCTGGGCTCTGAATTATAAACCTCTACCTGTCCACCCTGGGCTCTGCATTATAAACCTCTACCTGTCCACCCTGGGCTCTGCATTATAAACCTCTACCTGTCCACCCTGGGCTCTGCATTATAAACCTCTACCTGTCCACCCTGGGCTCTGAATTATAAACCTCTACCTGTCCACCCTGGGCTCTGAATTATAAACCTCTACCTGTCCACCCTGGGCTCTGAATTATAAACCTCTACCTGTCCACCCTGGGCTCTGAATTATAAACCTCTACCTGTCCACCCTGGGCTCTGAATTATAAACCTCTACCTGTCCACCCTGGGCTCTGAATTATAAACCTCTACCTGTCCACCCTGGGCTCTGAATTATAAACCTCTACCTGTCCACCCTGGGCTCTGAATTATAAACCTCTACCTGTCCATCCTGGGCTCTGAAT